>NC_047041.1:97782639-98082639 GCF_011762595.2 Tursiops truncatus | reverse complement strand
GTGGGAAGCTGGACGAGGGGACAACTGCCCGGCTGCCCTGTGCTTGCTGCTGCGGAGGAATGCCTGCCTTGGAGCTGGGAGCATCCTGGGATGGAGGTGAGGCGGCCACCTCTGTTCCAGCCTCACCTCCAGCTCTCTCGGCAGATGCAGTCCACCTATGTCCTGCAAGGTCTTCACCTCCAAATCCCGGACATCTTCCCAGACTACCCTGCCAACAGATCCGCGGCTCTGAGGGCCCAGGGCAGTGGCTACAAGGTAAAAGACACACATGTGATCAGCCCCCACTTCAGGCCGAGCCGGGGTGGATGCTCACATCTCTGCCTTTCTCCAGGACTTACCAAACCAGTTCCTTGGCATCTCGGAGACTCTTAAAATCAAAGACCTTCAGAGCTGGCAGATAAATGACATACCTGCTACTAGACCTCCCTTCCTTGCCCATGGCAGACATCACTAATCTATCATGGCATTCTTTCATGCTGAGCCCATGAACATTCCAGGCAGCCACTACCAACTGACAGAAGTTGAAGGAACCTATTTGCCATCCCTGATCTAATCCATCCCCTAGTTACACAGCCGAGGAGCGTGTATTCAGGGGAGGGGAAAGGACTGACTCTGGGTCGCCCAGGGACAGTCTGGATGGAGTCCAGGTCTCCGGACTCCAGCCCAGAGCTCCTCCTGCTCTGCTAGCCTGCCTCTCTTGGTTCCTTCTTTCCCAGATCCCAGAAGCCTGGCTCCTCCTGGCCAACGTCGTGGTGTTGCTGATCCTGGTGCCTGTGAAGGACCACCTGCTCGATCCTTTACTGCTGCGCTGCAAGCTGCTTCCCTCGGCTCTGCAGAAGATGGCGCTGGGCATGTTCTTTGGTTTCACCTCAGTCATTGTGGCAGGTATGTCGGCCTGAGTGGAGGGCCTTGGGGAGGGGGCTGGCCTTTGTCTGGGGCTGGGGGGAGGCCGGCTCCACCAGGGGCTGATGCTGAAGCTGTGGGCCTGGGCCAAGTACACCCTCCGCCCGTGGGTGCCAGTCTTGGCTTCTGGAAGATGTGAGCTGAAAGAGACCCTCCTCCTTGAGTCCAGCCTCCCCTCGTTTTGACAGATGAGGGGACTCAGGCCAAGAGAGGAAAAAAAGATTTTCCCCAGTGGGATGTACGCTTTCTGAAGGCAGGGGATTTTTTTCTTTTTTATTCCCTGCTATGAATAATGCACATGGGTGCTCAAAAAATGTGTTGAATGCATTTCCCAAAGACACAGCCGTTTAGCAGTTGGCGGACATTTTTCAAAACGTATCTATTATTTATTCTCTTCCCTCTTCCATTTCAAAAGGATTTGAAGGCTCTCATAGGAAAGAAGCTCTGGTAAAGAAGGCTTGCATGCTACTGCACAGACCTCAGCCCTTTTCACGTGGCGACTTAATAATCCTGAAGTTAGTGTCTTTGAGCTTCATCTTTCAAGTGGGGAGAGTAATTCATTCAGACCCTGTGCAGAGGCCAGGCTCCACCCTCATGGAATGTGGTCTAGCAGGAGTGTTGTGAGGATTAAACAAGAGGAAGTCAGTAAAGCACCCAGCACCATGCCTGGAACACGAGTAGGAGCCAGAGGAATTAAAACTCAATAAGCAGTATTGTGTTGCCAAGTATGAAAACCAAACTAGATTCTTTTTCAGCTACATGCTTTAGTGCATTTTGTCCTATTTCATCCTCACAATAATCCTGGGATTTTGATTCCTACTTCTTGCATAAGGGAACTGGGTCTCAGAGAGGTTAAGTGATCGGCCCAAGATCACACAGCTAGCCAGTGGCAGGACCAGGATTGGAACCCAAGTCACCTAATTCCATATCTGGTGTTCATTCCACTAGAGCACAGCTGTCTTCTAAGCAATGAAGGGGGAGGAGATAAACTAAACTTGAAAGCCAGGTTAGAAACGCTATTGTAATACTTGACGCTGCAGTAGAGGAGTCATATGATATCATGGGAACGGGGCTGGCTTTGAAACTAGACACGCTGGGGCGCAAATACAGCCCCAGTTACTTATCAGCTGTGTGACTCAGGGCTGATTGTTTAACCTAAATTTCTCTTTCTTACTTATAAGAATGCATATTAAATGCCTCGCCTATAACAGGCTCTCAGTTAACGAGAGCTGTTATGGTTATTGAGTGCAAAACCTAGTTCTGGGCTTCCTAGCAGCCAAGGCAAAAAGGGAAGAGATGGAGGGCCAGTGTTCTTTTCCTTACATGCTGCCTAGTCAATGACTGGCTACTTAGTGAATACCCACTACATGCCAAGCTCTGTCATGGGCTAAGCTGCCTACAGTGGGCCTGACTGTAGCCCCTCTCCCCACCACCAGGAGTCCTGGAGATGGAGCGTTTAGAGTACATCAGTCACAACCAGACGGTGTCCCAGCAGATTGGGCAGAACACATATTATGCAGCACCACTGTCCATCTGGTGGCAGACCCCTCAGTACCTGCTCATCGGGATCAGTGAGATTTTTGCCAGCATCCCAGGTATCCTGGACCCCTCCCCTGCTCTCGCATGGGTGATGGGCTCTGCCTGGTGGTGCCTCGAAGTCAGAGGTCTCACGGGCACAGCCTCTGCAGCTTGTCTGCACGGAGGAAGGCAGGGTTTTCTGAGCGGGGTGACTGCGCGGCTGCAGTCACCCCGTGGGGACTTATCAGCACTGGTTTGTGCCAGGCACTGCGACAGGCAGTGGGGATTAGAGGTGAATAAGACATTCCCCACACCACCTGTCCCCACAGTCGCCCTGGTGCCATGTTCCCCACCCTCTGTGACTTTGCGGTTGCTGTTCCCTCTGCCTTCCCATTTCCCAGATTGGAAGTGAACTCCCATTTCCCCTTGAATTCCCAGTCTAACTGCCCTCTCCTCCATGAGACCCTCTCCAAGGCCTCTGAGCAAAGGGGGTCCTCTCTGTCTTCCCTTTGTCCATGTGGCCCGGGGCAGAGGGAATGGGACAGGGGAGACACTGGGAGATTTCTGAGGTTGAATCAAAATGATTTGATGATGGGGCTTCCCTGGTGGCGCAGTGGTTGAGAGTCCGCCTGCCGATGCAGGGGACACGGGTTCGTGCCCCGGTCCGGGAAGATCCCACATGCCGCGGAGCGGCTGGGCCCGTGAGCCATGGCCGCTGAGCCTGCGCGTCTGGAGCCGGTGCTCCACAACGGGAGAGGCCACGACAGTGAGAGGCCCGCGTACCGCCAAAAAAAAAAAAAAAAAAAAAGATTTGATGATGATGCTGAAGGTGGGCAGAGAGGGTGGGCAAGAGAGAGGATGAGGACGGGGCTTCTGTCACTGAAATGGGAGACCCAGGAGGAAGGGGAAGAGGGGTGACAGGGCAGTGTGGGAGCATCCAGGTGGAGGTGTTCAGGGGGGATGAGCAGGGCAGAGGCAAGGGGTCACCCAGGGGAAGCCAGGAGGGAGGCTTGGCTGGGGGAGGGGAGGGCTGTGGCCCAGCAGGCTCTGCTCCTCCACCAGCCCCTTGGGTCGTCCTTCCTCCCTCTCTGCAGGCCTGGAGTTTGCGTACTCAGAGGCCCCACGTTCCATGCAGGGCGCCATGATGGGCATCTTCTTCTGCCTGTCTGGGGTGGGCTCGCTGTTAGGCTCCAGCCTGGTGGCACTGCTGTCACTGCCGGGGGGCTGGCTGCACTGCCCGGAGGATTCTGGTGAGTGTGGGGGGCCTCCCCAGGAATGGGACATGGGTGGAGGGCGACTTGGAAACGTGATGCCAACTGCCAAGTGCTTTGACCCCAGGCAGATGGAAATGGCACGCTAGACTCAGTACGGGGCACTCGCCCAAACCTGGCCCAGCGCCCACAGCATGGTCCTGTCCTGAGCCTCAGGTACCCTAACCATCCAAAAGGAATCAGTGAACTCAGCAGACCTCCAAGGCACCTTCCTGCTTCCGGAACTCTGCCATTCTGGCTAAGGGTCACCTCTCTCTGTGGTACTTATGTTTTAAGCCCCTACCAGGGTATTGTAGACGCCACAGGAGACACCTAGGGCAGCCCGATGCTAGTGGGCTATCTGCCCTGTGTTTTCAGACCCCACCCGCTGCCCACTTTGGCTTCAGCTGCCAGCGCTGGGGGAGCCCTGCCCTGACCCGAATGCCAACCCCTCCTTTCCCCAGGGAACATCAACAAATGCCGGATGGACCTCTATTTCTTCCTGCTGGCCGGCATTCAGGCTGCCACAGCCTTGCTGTATATCGGGATCGCTGGTCGCTATGAGAGGGTGGCCCAGGGCCCAGCCTCCCAAAGCTGTCCCAGGAGGGACAGTGGCTGAACACGGCCCCCACTCCCCGCTTGCCTCTCTCCCCCAACAGACAGCCGCAGGCCCAGCTGGGGTTTCCTTCTCAGTTTATTCTGTACCCAACATTAGGATGAAATGGTTCTCATAAATATGGGCCATGAGCCCTTCCTCACGACCATGGTCCATGACAAGGGGCAGGGCAGAGGGGGCCTGGGTGGGAGTCCTTGCGAGGGGCCAGGCAGGGGACTCGCATCAACAAGCACCAGAGGATGAACAGGAGGCTGCCCAGGCGAGAGGCCCACGGCGCCGGGCCAGGCAGGCCGGGGAGGGTCAGGAGCTGCCCCGGATCCGCTCCATGTAGCTGCGCAGCTCCTCGGGGTCCTTCAGCCCCATGTCCTCACACACCCAACGGATGTCCTCCTCGCCTGCCACCAGGATGGACTGCACGGCAGGGGCCCCCCCGGGCTCCTCGGGCAGCTGGGCTGGGGGTGCTGGCGCAAACGTCACAAACTCTACTCGCTTCCGCCGCCCCCCCGCTTCCTTCCTGGCCAGGGTGCTCGAGGAGCTGGGGGTGCCCCCGGCAGAGGCCTGGGCCAGGGTCAGGGCCTCCCCTCCTCCCCCACTCTCGCAGGGGCAGCCCCCCTCCCCCTTGGGCAGGCCAGGGGACTGCCGATCCAGCTGGCGGCTCAGGTCCTCCTGGTCAGTGCCCAGCCAGACCCAGTTGTGGGGCTGGGGGGCGGCAGGGGCGGCAGCACTGTCGGGGGGCTCCTTGCGCTGGTAGCGCAGCATGAAGACCACACCGTTGACCAGGAAGATGAGGATGGCCAGACAGAAGATGCCCAGCAGGGCGTACATGCCCAGCTCTAGTTCGGTGACCCGCTGCGGGGCGGGGACCATCTCCTCGTCTTCTTCCGCCTCCTCCCTAGCTTCTGCCTTCTCCTTCCCGGCCTCCTCTGCTGCCTGCTCAAACTTGCGCCTCACATCCCCGCCGCCCCCCACACTGCCTGCCGCCCGCCGTTCTCCACCCACGCTGGCCTCTGGGGCAGCTGAGCTCTGAGCGGGGCTGGATGGGAGGGCAGGGGCTGGGGTGGGAGCGGGGGACAGCCCTAGCCAGGCGGTGCCAGAGGCCAGGGGCACACGGTGGCGGCCCCGGCGGCAGGGCTCAGGCGGGTGCAGAGCCACATGCAGGGGCAGCCCCTTGACGCGCGCCCCACTCACCACCACCCCGAGTTGGGCACCCCGCTCATAGGCTGGCAGCACAGCGCCGGGCTCCTCGGCCGACACGGACAGTCCCAGGTCACGGTGGTTGTAGAGCTCAGCGGGGGCCAGGGTGTGGTCAGAGAAGGACAGCCATAGGGAGAGGGCCACCTCCTGTCAGGCACACAGACACAGGCAGAGACACGCCAGGGCACGCACGCATGCACACAGAGACCACTCCCACAGAGACAGGCCACACGGAGGAGAAGAGACCAGAGAGAAAACAGACACAGGCAGAGGGACAAAACACAGGGAGAGAGGGGACATGCGTCAATCACCTGTCTTCCACTCAGCCCTGGGGTCTGAGTCATCGGGAGGGTCCTCAGTTAGAGCCATCTAATAACCTCCCACTGCCACACTCCAGCCAGTCACTGCTTGATCACCTCCAGCCGCAGAGAGCTCACTACCTTACAGGGTAGTGCTTATCCCGAAAACCCTAAGGTGAAGGGTGGAGGTACCTCCCATCCCCCTGTTATCAACCCCCAGCGGGAGATGTTGACCTCATCCCCCTGACCCCCCAGCTGTCACCTGCTTTGGGGCAGGAAGGGCTGACTGTGCCCAGCACGTGGCTGTGACCTCCCCGGGGTGGGCAGTGCCCCGGCTTAGGGCAAGTGAGATGCCCATCACTGGCTGCACCCGCAGCTCCAGCACCGAGACCTTGTCATCCGTCACGGCCAGCACCTGCTCCCCCAGGATGGAGTCAGACAGCGGGGAGCGCACCTGAGGGTGAGAGGGAGTTGGAAGTGTGGGGGGGGGGGCCCTCGTACACAGACAGCCTCTGCCCTCTGAGAACCCAGCACCCTTACAAAGGGATCTGGTTTGTGCTCCCAGCATCTGCACAGGCTGCTTTCCCACCCGTAGCACCTCAAGACCTGGCTCCCACATACCCAACCCCAGCCCTTCATACTTTGAGGACTTCCTCCGTTACACGGGCCGCCCTATTCTGACCCAATCCCCAACCCCCCTGGGTTCATACCTCCCCAGGTACACCCTGGGCCTTCCGACACTCTTCACACCTGACCATTAACATTATGGGAGTCACCTACACCCTTTTCAGGCCGTCTGCTCACCTCGATGGAGGTGACGCCGGGCTCCCGGCCCACCAGGACGCGGCCTCCCTCCAGCGAGGCGACACTCGGGTCCTGCACGCGGGCGTGCGGCGCCACGAGGTGGGAGACGTCCAGCAGCCAGTCCGGGCCGAGCAGGTGGGTGAGGCGGCGGCCGCCGTCCAGCGGGTGGGCCGCGAAAGGGACGAGGAAGCGCACGCCGGCGCGCTGGTACTGCAGGCGGCAGCCGCGGACGCGCCGCTCGGCCTCCTCCGCCCCTGCCGCCTCGGGCTCCAGCACCCTGCGGGGAGCGGCGGCCCGGGGGCGGGGCGTCAGCGCGGGCCCCGCCCCTAGCCGGCCGAGGGCCCCGCCCAAGGGAGGCCCCCGGCTCCTAGTGGGCGCACGTTCCCCAAGCCCCGCTCGCAGCCGCACCTCCGTGGTCAGGTCCTTCCACCCGCAGGCGCCGCGCCCCAGTCCCATTCCTGACTGGTGCCTTTGCCTATGCATCGAGCCGCTCTCGCCCTCCTCTTACTCCTAATTGGAACTCTGGTTATGCGTGACGAGACCCTCTCTTAAGGGGGAGACCCACGGTGCTCGCTCTCTGGAGGGCCTGGGAGCTCAGATTCCAGAGGCCTGAGGCCACCTCGTCCTTGCGCTCTGGTGGGATCCCCTCAATATTTACTAAGTGCCATCTTAGGCTCTGAGGACACAGCAGGCGACAAAATAGACAAAATCCCCTCCTTCAAGGGCTTACATGCTAGGGGAGGAGTGTGGAGGGTAGTCAGACCACAAACAAGATTAATCAGATCACGTGGTATGTTAGAAAGTGATACGTACTATAGAGAAATAAGGCAGGGAAGGAGAAGAGGAGTGGAGGTCGGCAATCACAAACAGCGGTCAGAAGCTGGGTGATGATGGGCGGGCAGGGGGAGAAGCAACCGCAGGCAATGGGGCAGTTTTTCAGACCCCAGCTCGGGCTTATGGCTGTGTCCCCTGCACCCTCAGTCCCAGAGCGACTTCGCCAAGGCCTGCCAGCTTCCCCAGGGCTCCACCTACCCTTCCGCTGGGCCAGGTACCCTCCAGCCTCGGACCTGCTCGAGGGTGGTGTCGGTGAGTTCGATGTGCAGGGGCAGCAGCGGGGCCCACACGGTCAGCCGCAGCGAGGCCCGCAGCCGGCGCCACCAGAAGTCCACCCGCACCCCCCGAGCACCCCGGCTCTCCTTGCCAGCCACAAACACAGTGTCACAGGCCTCGGACACCTGTGGGAGGGCAGAAGACAGGGGGTGGGCGCAGCCACCTGGGACAGGTATGGACCGGGGGGCATCTCTTGACCCCCATACCATAAGAAAGGGGTACGGTTGAAATTCATTCTGTATTTTTCTGTAACGCGTGTCCTCAGATTAAGATTTCCCCACGCGGCCGAGATCCATTCCCCTGGCAGGAACGGCCCTTCCCTGAGCTCACCTGGGGCTCAGCTGGGGGAACTGGCTATCTGCACAGGACAAAATCCTTCTCCTGGCAGAGGAGGGTTTGAATCCACAACTCTGGCTCCTCATTAGTGCTGGCCCCTGGCTTGGGTGCCGGAGCCACCAGGTACGAGTGGGTAGGCAGAGGCTGAGGGCAAGGCAGACCTATCCGTCCGTGAACCCTCAGGTAGGAACCACTTACACAGAGGCAAAGTGCTGGCACAGGTAGCCAAAGACACCTCCACTCAGGCGGCCAGAATTTAGGAAATGCAGGCCCTGGGCTGCCCCTCTGAGGGGAATTCAAAATGGGGAATGTTGCCCTGCCTTTTTTTTAACCTCATGGGTCATTATGAGGCTCCAATAGTAATAGTTGTCTTTACTTCTACCATTCGATAATGATTATATTGTATTATGATTACGACAGCAGCCCCTGCTCTCCGCTGGATACTGTCTTAGAGTGCTTTTAATTCTTACAACATCCCTAAAATAGATTCCCATTTTAAAGCTTAGGAAACGGAGGTTCAGAGAGGTTGAGACTTGTCCACAATCACACAGCTAGCTGATAAACAAAGATGGGTTTCAAATGAAAACTTTCCCACCATAAAGTACATGCTCTTAACTCTCCCACGTCAGTTCATTTGCCAGTGCAGTAAGAACGTGAAAGTGCCTAAGTTGGGGGTCTGGGGGTTGCACAGCTCCCACTTGACTCTGGAGAGAGTTGGTGGGACCAAAGCTGTGGTCCCCCTCATGAGGTTACTGGTGTCAAGAAAAAGCTGTTCTCTTGGGGACCTGCGTGGGGAAGAAGGAACGCTGTGTGCGCCACGTGTACACAGACGCATACGTGCCACTCACCTGCAGGACCTGTGTGTTGGCTGACTCGCAGCCGATGTGCTCTGTCACCTCCACCAGAGCTCCGCCACTGTCCACAGTGACAAGGCGCACAGGGACGTGCCGCGGCACTCCAGTCAACGGCGCCGTGTTCACCAGCTCCTCAGCCTGGGGGTGCAGGAGGAGCTCAGCCCCAAGCTCTTCACCTCACTTGGCCCCCAGCCTGGCTGGGAAGAGCTGGGGACCCCTTACCTTGGCCAGTGGGACGAGGGCTCTTATGTCCCGCTCCGACACCAGGATCTCCCACACCATTTTGTCCTTCTCCGCTTCGGGGGCCTGGCCTGGGTACTCCAGCTGCCATGTGACAGGGCGAGTGACTGCCACGCCCCCACTAGTGCCATTCTCCACCAAAAAGTCCACCCACAGGAACTCGGACAGTTCAAGGGGGCTGCTGGCCAGAAGAGAGAGAATCTGAGTGCTTGAGAGCGGCCAGGCACTGTTGTGAGCACTTCCTGTATTCATGAGGTAGGTCCTACGATTATCCCCATTTTACAGATGAGGAAACTGAGGTCTGGAGGTTATGTAACTCGCCCAAGGTCACACAGCAAAAAGTGGTAGGGCTGGGATTAAACCCAAGCATCCTGGCTCCAGAGCCCAAGTTCTTATCCACTCAAGATCCGTGAAGCCACTTTACCAACCCCTAGAACGCTTCCTGGCTCTCCTGCCTTCCTGGGCCCCCTGCACTCAGGCCTCTGTCTTCCACAGCCGTTGGGGTGGCATGAATGTCAATGTCAATTTCTACCAAGTAGGAAGATTCACTTCCCGGTCCCAGAACTGCCACTTGACACCCTGAATAATAAATTACCTCACGGAACCAGCCTAGATGCTTGCTGGGTGGTACCTTATTTTCACAAACCCTAAGGGATGCATCATTATTCCCATTTCACAAGTGAGGAAACAGAGGCTCTGGTGGGGTAGGGCGGGGGCGTGCTGAACTGGCTTGCCCAAGTTATCTATCCAAAAAGTGTCAGAACTAGGATTCAAACAGGGGCTACAAAGCACATGGCCTTGACCCAGACTCAGGGCATGAATAAGAAGAGTTCGTCAATGTTAAGAACTGCAACTGGGCTTTGGGGGGAATATTAATGGCCGGGAAAAAAGGGACCCATTTGCTGGTAGTGGGAGGCAGGGTAGCAGCAGTGAGGGTTGTGACTGGGCGGCCAGGATAGATTGTCATCACCTCGATTAAGACAGACACTCACTGTACCTGGCACGTACCTGGGGATGGATAAATAGTAGCTGAATGAACAAAAGATATATCTGCGTTGTGCTGCTTCCTCGAAGGAGTCTGCTCTTGGGCCTGCCTACATGGGAATATGGGGGCCGGCAGCCCCCGCCCCTCGGGCCCCCTAGATCTGCCCACTAGCACTCCAGTACCACCCCTCCCCGCTCTACCCCTCGTGGGAGGGAAGCACCCACCTGGAGTCTGGCCCCGCGGGCCTGTCCTGATGGCAGGTGATGAGCGTGGTATGGTGCTTGGAGCCCTTGAAGCGGTCCAGCTTGGCGGTCCAGAGGGCTGGCTGGGCTGGGCGGGCAGCTGTCACATACAGCCCCTTCTTTACCTTGATCCTGGGGAAGGGGACACAGGTCCAGTTTGTCAGGGGGGTGCTGAAGCGTGGACTGGATCAGAGCGGGAAGATAAGGGACTCCAGTGTGAATTTCCTCCTCGCCATCCTCTGACCCAGAAGGACCTCATCTCATTGCAGGTCCTGCCACACAGCTCTCCCCCCATTCAAAGACCACTTATGACTCCCCACTGCCCACAAGGTCAAGTCTTAGCCTGGCATCCGAGGCCCTCCAGGGTCCGGTCCAGTTTCTTCTTTGGCTGTGACATCTCTCCACGCACTCTTAGCTTTAGCCGCACCCAAAGTACACGAGCACGACGCCCTTCATGCCTCTAAGCCTTTGCTCAGGCTGTACCTTCAGCCTGGTCTGCCCTTCCTTTCTTCACCTGCTCATTCTTCAAGTCTCCAGCAACACAGATCCCATTTCCTTTAGAAAGCTCTCCCTGTGGCAGGATGAATTTCCCCTGCCTCCATCCCCCTAACCCCAGCCCCTGCAGCACTTTGTACCTTCATCAGAGCATATAATCCAGTCCGTGCCCATCCAGTCCCCTTCCCTACCACTAGGGGTCCCTTAGTGCCAGAGGGGGATGGGGCCTTGCTCTTTTCTGAAGGTCCAGAGTGGAGACACAGGGCTTGGCATATTTTAAGTGTCTAGGGAGATCTAACGATGATACGAGTGAGAGAGGAGGGTGTGAGAGACAGGGAGATGCGACGGGCACCTGTGAGACACAGGGATGGGACACACACAAACCCCATTATGGGGTAGGCAAGTCACGCCCTGCAAATCCTTGGCAGTAGTAAGATTGGGGTGGGGGGGACTTCCCTGGTGGCGCAGTGGTTAAGAATCTGCCTGCCAATGCAGGGACACAGGTTCGAGCCCTGGTCTGGGAAGATCCCGCATGCCACGGAGCAACTAAGCCCGTGTGTCACAACTACTGAGCCTGCACTCTAGAGCCCCATGAGCCACAACTACTGAGCCTGCGCACCACAACTACTGAAGCCTGTGCACCTAGAATCTGTGCTCCTCAACAAGAGAAGCCACCGCAATGAGAAGCCCGCGCACCGCAACGAAGAGTAGCGCCCGCTCGCCACAACTAGAGAAAGCTCGCGCGCAGCAACGCAGACCCAACGCAGCCAAAAATAAATTAATTAATTAAATAAATTAAAAAAAAAATTGGGGTGGGGGATGGCTGGGGGTGGGGCACTTCCTGAAGAAACGGACACAAAAGGAGGGCCTTCCTATGGGGAGGAGCCAGCTCTGTCCAAAGGCTAAGGACCCATGGTGAGGGTGGTAAGAGGGAAAAGATGCAGATGAATGGGACTAGGGCAAATACCTCTGCCGGGCATCTGAGCATTAACCACTCCCAGGCACTGCACTTTCCAGTTTTTAAGCCCTCTCCCGTTTCCCCTCCCTGGAGCCGCAACTGCCCTGTGGGTAACGTTAGCCCACCGGACAAAGGAGTCTCAGGGAAGCGCCAGGGGAGGGCAGCTTCCTCCTTCTGATTCCAAGTTCAGGGCCGTGCCCAGTCGCCGGGTCCTGCCTGCTGCCAGGGCAACCACAGTGCTTGGCCTGGAGTGGGTATGGCGGACCCATGTTCTGCAGAGGTCAAGGATTCCACTGAAGACCCCAAGAGGAAGAGGTACCTGCGCAGTCTTCCTGCAGAGGTTCCGGCCTCTGACCCGCCCCCAGGGGCCCGGTGCTCACCGCAGGGTCAGGACGCTGGCTGTGAAATTGTGTTGAAGCAGGAGGGTGGCACTGAAGAGCTGGCCGGGCCGCACGGGCATGTCAGGCACCCGCAGAGTCACTGCCTCATCCAGGGGCACCTCTTGGTACTGTGGGGGGTCCGCGGGGCGCAGCTCCACGTCGCCCACTGGGAGGGCCTGCTCTCCAGGGTCCTCCTCCCTGCCGGGGCCGCAGCCCCCAGGGCCCTCGGCTGCCGGCTCCAGTGTGTAGGACAGCTCGGCCCGTGTGGCCGAACCCTGGGAGAACCAGTGGGAGGGGAACTCCAGCTCCACTACACAGGCGCCCAGGGATGGCTGCAAAGACACAACGGCCATGGTCAGCGTGGTGGGGGAGGGGAGTCCCAGCACCCAGGGCGGGAAAGCCAGAGCTGCAGGGGTCCCTGAGAGCAGGGCCAGCGCAGGCCACAGGCGCATGCCACGTGACACAGCCAACTGGCAACGCGACTGAGGCTAGGTCTCAGAACGCGTCCACTGGCCGTTCTTCCACCTTTGGGAGCGGTTTCATTCCACGGGGAATCAACCCCAACGCCTGCCCCTAAGCACGCCCCAGGATGGCCCTGACGACCACTCAGAACCCTCAGGCTTCTCAGAATCCCACAGCCCACAGAACACCTCTCTCCAGCGGAGCCCTGTGCTAGACTGCGAAAGAGCAGAAAGTCCAATAATAAAAGGAATGCGAATAATACAACACTCGCTGAGGGATTGCTCTCGTGCCAGGCATTGGGCCAAAAGCTATTCTTGCACCCGTCTCATTTATTCTCCATTCCAACTCAATATGAGGTAAAAATTGTTATTATCCCATTTTACTGATGAGGAAACTGAGCCTCAGAGAGGTTACGTTACTTGCCCAAAGTCACGTACAATGGACTGAACTCCTTAAGGGGGCCTAAATAAGAGGGACCCGCGAAAGCCAGCAGAGCAGGAATGGAGTCAGGTGGTCCATGACCTCCAAACCTCCCGGGAGTGGTGAGCCCTCTCTTCCCTACTCCGGGACCACCCTCTGGTGGACACAGCAGCAGGGCCAGCCCAGGTGGGGCCCTCACACTCACCTGGAAGCGGCAGGCTTGGTGAGCAGTGCCTGCAGGGTGTGTGGCGTGGAGCCGGGCACAAGGCAGGCTGCCAGGCCCCGGGGGCCAATCCTGCCCTTTGAGGTGGAAGAGGACGCGGGCGTGGGGCTCCGCTGGAGTCACAGCCGCTTCCACTGACACGGCCCGCACGTCCCACGGGACTGGCCGTTGGTGTGGCTCAGTGACCCGAGGGGGGACCACCTGGAGGGAAAACGGGGGTGCTCAACAAAGCAAGGGGTGGGGAGAAGCAAAAACTCAGGCTGGCAGGAGACAGCCTTTACGGGCCTCCATTTCCCCCCTCTGGAAAATGGGGAGCTCAGCTAGGGCTGAGCGACACACAGCAGACCTTGGCTCTGAGTCCGGTTAGCCCAGGAGACTCTGGTGGCCCCTCCTTACCTGCTGAGTGGCGAAGGGTGGGTAGGAGGCCCGGAGAAGTGGCTGGGCCCTGGGCCAGGGCTGCAGGAGCAGAAAGGTCTCAGATCGGGAGCCCAGAGAGGAGTTGGCAGGTGGATAGTGGCCCACCTGCTGCACACGGAAGTGCTCGGGGGCATCCAGGAGCTCCAGGGCCGCCGGCAGGTAGACTGGGTCCAGGGGGTCCTGGTCACAGTCCACTGAAGAGGGAGAAGGGGGAGGGATGGTGACAGCTTTAAGGCAGGCAGGGGCTGAACTCAGCTTCGTCCCGGGGCACAGCAGTGGTGAGCGATGGACGAAGAAAAGGGTTGTAACTGTCCCATCCTCCCAGGGTGTCGGGGGGAGTCTCCCCATTTCACAGATGAGGTAACTGGGACCAGGATTTGAATCTACATCCAGGACCGACTGCCAGCTTCCGAGTCATTCCTTCTTCTGCCTTCCACAGACCCAGGCCTTCCTCACGCCAGTAGAACCTTCCCAATGTCTCCTCCTCCCCCATTCCTGCCCCCTACCTACCTGCCTCTGACACCAAGGCATTTGTGGGGTACAGACCTCCCCAGACAGGGTCTATGTAGTAAAAGATGGTGTTGAGGTGAGCTTCGTAGAAGTAGAGACCGTTTCTCAGCCCCTGGGTCCTTGGCCAGACTCGGCTGGGCATCCCCACCCCCACCCCCGCCTCCCTCTGCATCATCACCATGGCAACCTTGCACTGGTTCCCCGAACTTGCTGCCTTCTACCCCATCCCAACTGGGTATTGGAGTGCAAGTCTAGAATGGGGGAGGGGGGCGGGAACCATAAGCTTGGGGAGAGAGTCAAAGTATTCAACCAACAGTCAGAAGGGCAAAGGACCCCTAAGACCATATTAGGTTTGTATCAACTGACTATTAGTTAGCCCTAAAAATAATAGTTAACATTTTTTGACAGAAAGCTATATGTTGGCTACTATTTTAAATACTTTACATGTATTAACTCTTTCGGGTTTTGTAATAGCTCTGAGAACTAGGTTCTATTAGTATTAATCCCATTTTATGGTTGTAGAAAATGAAGCTGAGAGGTTCAGGGACTTGCCTGGGGTCCCACAGCAGGAACGTGATGGAGCTGGGAGTCAGAGCCCAGGCACCAACCATTACACACCCTGCCTCTCCACCCTCCACCTCTCCACCCTGGGCTGCTTTCCACCGTGCACCCTGTGGGCTTCATTCCCTAGAGTGTGGGTCTCTCCTCCTCTGCTGGGCAGCGCCTCCCTCCAGGGTCAAGAGTCACTGTCACCTTCTTAAGGAAGCCCCCCTTGATTGCGTGCCCTCCCACCAGTCCCCTCAGTCTTCTGCGCCCCTGAATTAGTTATCTTCCTGTCTGTCGGCTGGGGGCCTTGTCTTACTCATCCCAGCATCCCCCATCCCTGGAGAGGATGTTCTGGGAGTCTGGAGACCTGTGTTTACGTCCTAACTCTTCCTCGATTAGCCTTGGGTCAGCCATTTAACATCCTGGAGCCTCAGTTTCCTCACCTGTAGAGCGAGCGAGCATTTGGTGACACGGTGGACAGGGGAGGGCTTTGTAAACCGCGGTGCGCTGTGTGGAGGAGGGATTATTGCTGCTGCATAATAGATGTGACAAGGCTTTCCTCTTCTCTCTGTGTGAGGGGTTATTAGGGCTCCTGCTGGGTCCCCTGGGGAGGGGAGCAGGTGGCTGAAAGCAGCCCTAGAGCCAGTTCGCTCTCAGCCCCACTGCTGGGCTGGGGGACTTGACGGTTTCAACCTCCTTCTGGGCCCTCCCCAGCAAGGAGCATGTGGCTGAGAAGCTCCACTCCCCGCGACCCCCACCCCCAAGTGTAACAGGTGAGTGACTATGGCTCCCTGGGGGCAGACCCTGGCTTCTGGTTCTTCTCCTACTCCATACTCCACTGCCTGGATAATTACAAGATGCTCTGTGGCCTGACTCCCACGGACTCGCATCACTCAGAGCTCAGCTCTCTGGTGGGGGGAGGGGGCAGAGAATGCCTCGCTCTCCGTGGCATCCTCCTCCACCTAGCAGCCTCAGCCCACGACAAGGGCAGTCGGCCCCCCACGCAGGGGCACAGGGGAGGCGCTGCCCCTTCCTCCAGTGATCTCCATACTCAGGAAGGCACCGATGAAGTAATTCCAAGGTCAAAGAGCTCCTTGGGGCAGGGGGAAGGCGGCTGCGGATCTCGCAGGTCCTGGGCAAAGGGGCTGCTTCCCGTTCCGTGGGGGCTGGGTTGATGGTTGCGGGGAGGAGGCCAGGAGCCACGGGGCTACAGCTCTCTGTACCGCAGATTAGGGAGCTGGTGTGTGAGGGACAGGGGGCAGCCAGGTTAGACGTCGCGACTGGAGGGGAAACTCGTGGAAGGTGCGGGGACACGGCGAGGATGGGGGGAAGACGGTGAGAGCGCGGGGACCCCGCTGGCCTTGGGTCAGGAAGAAGTTGCCAGGTTATGCAAGTGAGGAAAGCCAGAGGCGCGAGGCTGGGGGCCGGATCCCAGGGATAAGACCTCTCCAACCCTCAGGGCACGCTGCGGGGCGACCCGGCTCGGGGTTTAGTCCCAGAACTCGCGGGTTCCCGGCTCCCGAGCATCCCTCGCGCTCGGCCTCTGCTCGGGCCCGGCTGCCCCTCGCCCCGCCCCGCCCCTCCCCTCCCGCTGACCTCTCACGACGTCCAGGACGAGGGCCACCAGCAAGCAGAGCCAGGGGCCGCAGGGCCCCCGGGGAGCCGCTGCCACGCTCCCCGCCATCCAGACGTTCATCCTTCCCACTCAAGGCCGGGACTAGGCGGGCAGTTCAGGTGGCCGCGGTCCTCCCGGCATCTCCCGGCCCGACCCGGCCGGCTGGGTCCCCGCCGCCCGCCAATCCGCGGGCCCGCCCGCCCCGCGGCTGCAGTTCCCAGACAATGGAGCGGGAGCTAGAGCTGGAGCAGGAGGGTGGGAGGGAGCGAACACGGCTCACGGGCTGCCCCTCAGCCCTGCCGGGTCCTAGTGCCCTTCGGATGCCGAAGCCCCAAGCGCCCCCGTGCTAGAGGTCGGGCAGAAGGCCACTTCCCCGGGGACTGACTTGCCTCTGCCAAAAGGGACACGACGACGTGTTCGGTTCGCTCCCTTTCGGAAGCTCCTGACCAATGAGGAAAAAGCACCTCCTCTGCCTCACCCCCACCCCACAAGCAGCTCTCCTATAAAGGCATCTGACTCTTGAACCAGAACCAGAATTGCGGGGGGCGGGGACGTAGAGAACCGAGCTCGGGGGTGGAGAGGGGATGAGAGGGGCCAGGAGGGCCAGGTGACAACTACTGTGACAGAGGAAGAGCCCCAGATGCAGGCAGCCCCATCCCTGGGAGAAACCTGTGGGTCTATGAAGAGGGAGGGCTGCTCTCTTTGCTGAGGGAAGGCCTGCCTCCCAGGTCCGGCCTCTGGGCGCAGCCTTGCCCGCCAGGCAGCCTTGGGAGAGGTCCAGAGCGGGGCACCTGGCTGCATGTTAGCCTTTCCTGGGCGGCTTAAAACGGAAAAACCACACCCAGGCCCCTCCCCGAAATGCCTGATCCAATCTATGCACCGGGTTGAGAACCGCGGCGCAGAACTCCTGTCTGGCGGGGAAGCACGGAGGGCAGGCAAGCCTCTCTCTGGCTGGGGGCCAGCCTTCGCCACTCCTGCACACAGGGCTGGACGGGGTACCCTCCTCCCCCTCCCCCACAAGAACACTATTACCACAGAGCTGGTCAGTCCTGGAAGTTTGGTAATGGGGGCGCGTGCCCTCCTCATTCCTCACACCCCTGGAGGGAAGGGTGACTGGTACCAGCCTTCTTTCGCACTCCTTTCCTTTCTCCCGCACTCCCTTCCTTTCTCCCGGCTTCACACTACCTGACACCTGCAGGGAGAAGTCGTGAAAGCTGAGCAGCTCCACAGAAATGGGTTTAGCTGGAGAGAAGGCACTCAAAGCAAGCCAGACTTTGAGCAAATACATCTGATCCGGAACTAGATAATAAAATAGCGTGCACTTTATTTAAAACCAACCAAGCGCTGATAAAAATATATTTCACTGCAGCTGTGATTCCATCTCCAACCTCAACAGTAAGAACTGGGCATTTCTCTACTCTTCACATCACATGTGGGGCCTGGCAAAGGAGGCCACCCACCTCCACCAAAGCCTCGAAGGAAGCGTGAGCGCCCTGGTGGGGAGGGTGCAGCCGCAGAGCATGAGAAGGGAAGGGGCTGTGAGGCGCATCTCTGCTGTCTGCTCTGCGCTCCTCCTAGGCAACTCATCAGCGGACTCCCTGGTGGCAGTGATGGAGAGAGAGATGGAGAACCGCCCGGAGCTGCGCAGACAGGACGATGAACCCTCCTTCCTCCTTCAGGGTCTCTGAAACCCCCACAGGGGATCTCATGGCCACCGCAGGGTCCTACTTGCAGGCACGAGCCTACGAAGCAGTCATCTTTTGCTCTGGCTGAAGGGAAATCAAGATTCTGAGAGGAACCACTTTCCTCTTGACACAAAGCAGCTACAGGGCAGTTTCCTACATACAGTACGGCAGCGGGCAAGCGGAGGGCCCTGCTGGCTCGGATTAAGGCACTTGTAACAGATTCAATGTACATCCCGGCCCACTTCCCTTCCCCTCAGGCCCCAAATGCCCTGCCTCTTCCCCACGCTGGGCAATGAAGGGGACAGGAGCATGCCCTGAGGGACTGTGGTTTGGTTGGAGTACAGGGCTAGAAGGAGAAGACAAGCAGGAAGGAAGCTGGGGACTTGGCAGGGGAGGAGCTAGAGAAGGACAGGAGAGCAAGAGCGTCGGAGGGAGGCAAGGCAGCCGCTGAGTCACAGGAGGCCCCTGGCAGTGATCAGAGGTGTCTGCCGAGAGGAGGTGCAGAAGCTGGCGGGAGGCCCCCCACCTTCCCCTGGCTGAGACAGGGGGGAGCAGAGAAAGGGTGAGGAGAACCAACCCCAGACAGAGAACCACAGAGGACAAGGCCCCTGAGGACCAGTGGGGGGTTGGTCTTTCTCTCGCTCTCGGCTAAGGGGGCTGGTGCAGAGACAGCGTTCGGAGACAGAGCAAGAAAGGGGCAGGGGGCTGGGAGGAGGGCTGTGCGACCCAGAAGCAGCTCGGCTCTTTGGTATGACGAAGGTGGCAGCGTCCGGCGTCCTTCTCACTCCTCCTCCACGCTCCGGGGCCCCTTGGCCGCTCGCCTCTGCCGCCAGCGCAGCTCTTCCACCTGGCGCTCCAGCCCCCGCACCTTGGCCTCCAGCTGGGCCCCCGAGGCCCGGGTGCCAGTGAGCCGGCTCAGCAGGGCGTAGAGTGTCAGCAAGGCCAGGAGGAGCAAGGCCCGGGTGGAAGGGTCGGGCACTGACCTCACCAGGGCCACAAAAGCGGCCAGGAAGAGGGCAAGCTTCAGGCCCCACAGGATCCGCCCCAGCAAGGCCAAGACCAAGCCGAGGAGCAGGGACAGCAGCCAATAGGCAACCAGGGCCCCCGCTCCCCACAGCAGGAAGGTCTGGACTTGGCCGGGGCTGAGCTTCAGGCCCTGAGTGAGGTGATCTCCTGGAAAGGGAGAGAGTCGCAGAATCAGCCCACCTGGTGCCGCGAAAGGAGAGGTTTGGTCAAGAACCAAAAGCGGGAGGAGCCAAACCCCCTCGCCAAGGAAAACTCCTTTCCCACGGGGTCGTGGAGCTTAAATCTCAGCTCCGGTCCCAGCTGACTGTGGGGAGACTACTTCCCCTGGTTGAGTCTGCTGCATCTGTGAAGTGGGAGTAACGCTCTGGGCTGCGGGTGACAGTTAGATGAGATGGTATGGCTTAGCAGGAGGCGGCAGTTAGCAGCCTGCTCTTATGCTCGTCTCTGGGGAGACCTGGGAGATGCTGAGCAGCCGGGGAAAAGTCTAGACCCTGAAAAGATAAATTCCCACAAACAGGAAGGGCCAGGCTAAGCTCCAGCTGACCTAACCATTCTCTGCCACTCACCTTCTAGCCCCAAGACGTTCAGCAGCTGTGCGGCAACCCCAGACAGCGTGAAGAAGGCCACAGAGATGGCCGATGAGACCGCCCACATCACCTGAGCCAAGGTCTGTGGGAGAGCAGAGCGTGAGTTGAGTCCGTGATTACTGATGCTCTTCTCTTCTGAGTCTCACCACCGCTGCCCACGAACATCTCCACCTGCCTCTCTGGTGGAGAGGCTGAGGGGTCCCTTCCACAGCCACCTTCCAGTGCATGGGGATGGACAGCGGGCCATTTCTCCTTCCTGTCTGAACTGGAACCCAGGACACTTGGGCCCTAATTCAACTGATGTGCTGGAATACTTTGGCGGTAGTAGTGGGTGAACGTGGGCATGTGGGGGTGACCATCCAATCCCTGGAGTAGTCACCCTGTAAAACTGGGGTCCTCCCAGGGAATCATGAAGGTGTGTGAAGTAACAGCAGTGGAGGACTAGGATGTTTCAGTGGAAAAGAAGTCAATCAGCTCGTCTATATTATGCATTTTATAAATGATTGTTTCAGCCGTTTAGGACGACCTATCAGAAGTATGTACCAGCAGGCTTGGGACGCCATCAGGCAGAAGAGACAGCCCTGCCTAAGAACCCTGAGTCACCCTCACCGCTACCTCTGAAGGTGAAAGAATGAACTCAGGTCTTGATATTTTGCCAATTTAAGCCTCTAGGTCAGATTTAGACCAAAGCCAGACTCTATAGTCACCGGTGACGTAGGTTGATAAAGATGGCTCATTTCCCAGCCTTTCTGGCAAGAAAGGGCAGGAATAAGGCAAAGATGGGGGTGGAGCTAAAGGCCCTGGGGTAGGAATGAAACAATGAGAGTGCAAAAGGCCGGGGCTGTCTGGCTTCATTCTGTGGAACTGGGGGCTCTCTCCATGAACAACGGCTCCTCTGTCCTCAGTGCGCGTAGCCACAGCAGGGAACACCTTCCTTACCTCGGAAACTAGGTGCGTGGTTTCTGGCCCAATCCAGGCATCCAAGGTTCCCCGCACAGATCGACCTATCTGGCTCAGGAGATCAACTGGGGCCTCCCTCTTCTGCTGGCCTGGTGGCACGAAGTCTCGATGGGACTGGGATGACGCTGAGTGGAGGAGGACGAGGGCCGCTAGGAACATCAGGACGACTTTGAACAGATGCTTGCCCCGTGGTGAACTGCTGCCTGAGCCTGCCATGGCTGGGTCTGCCAGAGAAGAAGCATGGGGTGAGCGGAAGGCCCGAACCGGCCGAGAAACCCACTGTCCCAAGCATGACGGGCCCCAGCACCCCCCACCGCCCCTCCCTGTTAGCTGACAAAGGCAGAACTCAGACTTCAACTTAAGCCGGGCACAACCACCTCATTCCCGGGTTCCTCTCACACGTTCTTTACCACTTGCATATTAACTAGCCAGCAAGTATCAGTCAATGCCTTAAGGTGATGAGAAGATCTCTCTAAGGCTTATTCCAGTTCTAAAACCCCGAAGGCCTGCCTTTGTGTCTTAGGTGCTTCGGGTATAAAAAAAAAAAAATTATAAGACTGTATGGCTTTGGGCTTTCCTGGCGGCGCAGTGGTTAAGAATCCACCTGCCAATGCAGGGGACACGGGTTCCATGCCTGGCCCAGGAAGATCCCACATGCCGCAGAGCAACTAAGCCCGTGTGCCACAACTACTGAGCCTGTGCTCTAGAGCCCACGAGCCACAACCACTGAAGCCCATGTGCCTAGAGCCCGTGCTCTGCAACAAGAGAAGCCACCACAATGAGAAGCCCTGGCACCGCAACAAAGAGTAGCCCCCGCTCACCGTAACTAGAGAAAGCCCACGCGCAGCAACGAAGACCCAAATGGAGCCAAAAATAAAAACAAACAAATAAATAAATTTATTAAAAAGAAAAAGACTATACAGTTTTGTCCTCAAGGAGGTTATAATCTACTTAAGATAAAGCTGATATTTATTTTTTAAAAAAACCTTAAAACATAGCACTCGAATAGGATTACCGCTATATAACAATGTAAAGAAAAGGGCTCAGGTGCTCAAATAAGAACCCACTGCACATAGGTCATATGTTCTGCAGGACCATCACATGAGGTGGGCGTTATCCTCCTCGCCGCTAAGGGGAGACAGGAGAAGAAACTGAGACTTAGGAATTAAGCATTTACCCAAGGACAAAGGCCAGGAGTTAAACCCAAGCTTCTGCTTCCGAAACGCAGAAGTGAAGGTGGTTGCTCGTTGGAATCACCTGGAAGCTTCACAAAGTTCTGATACCTCTGCCCCAAGCCCCGAGCTTCTGATGTCACCATCTGGGTGTGGCCTGGGCTTTGACCTGCAAAAGCGCCCCAGGGGATTCCACTGTGCAAAGTTGAGACCCACTGATACAGAGATGACCTCAACTCCCCAGCCCCCAACGTAGGCAAGAAGTTAAAGCACAACTTTTACGGAAAGATATTATTATTATTAACAGCAATTTAACCACGCGTCACCTATCTCGTTTAATCCTCACAACAACCCATCAGTTAGGTATTGTTCTTATCCCCCATTTTCCTGATGAAGAAACTGAGGGAGGATATGTAGTAAGCGGGAGAGCCAGGATTTGAATCCAGGTGCATCTGACATCAGACCCGCTCACACATAGCCCTGCGTTGTATCCTCTCCAACTTCAGTCTCAGAAGCGACTTGGAAAGTCCTACAATAGATTATTCATGAGCTAAAATAGACTTGACATCTACCAATCCACTCCATGAATTACTGGTGACAATTCATTTAACCACTCTGTGCTCCGATCTCATCTGTAATGGGATACTGTAGGCAAATTAAGACCCAACAAGTATCGACTCATTGAAGTACGTACGCTGGATTTGGCCATGAAAAACGTTTTCAGTTCCAACTTCTATTTGCCACCACGCTTGAGAAAAGTCAAATGGCACCAGCAAATCCCATTCTTTTCCAGGCTCAGAAATGAACCTGCAGTTCCAGGGTGTTTCTGTGATTCAGACCTGATGAGCAGAGAGGCTAAGCCATGTCGCTGAGGTAGGAGCAGCCACGTGTTTGAAGTTTTTGTAGTTACCAGGGCACTACGGGAGTCGGCCAGAAATCTGGAGCCATCCGGATGGAGGAGAGCGAAGAGAAGATGTTCCCATTCTTGTTTAGTGGGAAGGAGCAGGGTCCAAGAAGGGGTTATAAAAATATCACACTCGGGGCACTTTCTGGCCCAGAAACAGCTGCTCTAAGTCCCTCCTGAGGCCTGTAGGTAAAGCAGGGCTGCAAAACATGCAGTTCATAGGGAGCGACCTCAGGCTGGGAAGCCTTCTCCTCTTTTTGGCACAAGTCGAGAACCAGATGGTTCCTGCCTGCCAGGGGTCAGAGACGAGGAAAGCATGGGTCAGTTCCTGGTCTATCTGGGTCATGACCACACTGGGGACAGAAAGAGCAGGGTTGCTATATTGGGTTGGATTCTATATCCAAGGACCTCCACCAGGAGGGATCAGATGTCGTGTCCTCCTTTCTGGAAGGTCAGGGTGACATGAGCTGCTGCCCCCTTGGCAGACTTCTGCATTCTTTGCCAGCCTCGACTTTCAGGCGGCCATTTGCTCCAGTCGAGGGGAGCTGGGGGACCTTGAAATAAACTCTCCACGGGGAGGCTGGCATTGCAATGCCAGCTGACCTTCCAAAGGGCACCGGAAACCAAATCTAACAGGATTCTGGAGAGTGGCCTTTGCAGATAAGAGAGCAGATTACTGGCTCGTCCCTTTCATCCAATTGTTTTCTTTAACAGGATTCTTTCTCATTTCTTTTTTTTTTTTAACATTTTTATTGGAGTATAATTGCTTTACAATGGTGTGTTAGTTTCTGCTTTACAACATCTTTCTCATTCTTCAGCAAGAGCCTAACCCACCGCCATTACGCCTCCTCACTTCAGCCCCATCAAATACTTTTTTTTTTTTGCGGTACGCGGGCCTCTCACTGTTGTGGCCTCTCCCGTTGCGGAGCACAGGCTCCAGACGCGCAGGCTCAGCGGCCATGGCTCACGGGCCCAGCCGCTCCGCGGCATGTGGGATCCTCCTGGACCAGGGCACGAACCCGTGTCCTCTGCATTGGCAGGCGGACTCTCACCCACTGCGCCACCAGGGAAGCCCCGATCAAATACTTTCAACAAAGAGAAGCCATGGTAGTCAGGAGCCGAAGCAGTCTTGAGCTCTGAGAGGAAGGATGTCTTAAACGTCTTCACCTCCTGCAATGCCTGACCTCAGAAAAATAGCAGGCACTCAACAACCACAACAAACTGTGTGTGTGTGGTGTGTATAGTGTGTGTGGTGTGTATAGTGTGTGTGTTGTTTTATAATTTACAAAGTGCTTGTTCTTTCACCATCTCATTTAACTCCTATAAGAATCATATAAGATACTGCTACTCTCCACGTTTTACTCAGAAAACAATGGCTTGGAGAGATCAAGTGACTTGTTAAAGTACACGCATCGGGACTGGGACTTGACTCCAGAACCCAGGATCTGAACCTTGCCCTTTCGCTCCTTCCACACCTCCACTCTGCCTCAGTAAGACATGGTCCCTGCCCTCAAGGTGCTTCAAGTCCTGCCCCCAAATCAACAATCACAAAGTTAGAGGACTAACTACCCAGACTCCCACGAGGAGGCCACCCACCAGAAGATGACCCACCTGCTGGGCTCACACGTCATGGCTCTACAGCGAGACATATGAGGACAGCAAAAAATTGGGACTAGACCAGCCACTTTTGTTCAGGCAGCTGCAACGGGGCTCAGGAAGGGACGGGCTGAGCCGGGGAAACTGAACTATGGTAGTGAGGAGCCACATGTGTTTAGCTGTGGTTTGCTAAGAGGGACGGGTGGGGGACGGTCCCCTCTCCCCCTGCCAAGGCTCCTTCCTCCCGGTAGCTTCCTCTTGCGCTATGAATCACGACGTGGCAGGAGGGGCAGCTGACTTAGTACCCTCTGCCGGCTCTGATTTCCCCATCATTGAGGAACTTGCCCCTCTGGAGCAGCGGTTCTCGACTCCGGTTGCCCATCAGAAGGGCCTGAGCCGGTTTAAGCTAGAGGGTCTGCCCCACCCCACCCCGGGGCTTCCTTACTCCGACCCTCCCCAGAGACAGAGGGGCTCAGGCTTTTGTTTTTAGAGCTCCCCGGGGATTTCTGATGCATAACGGCACAGCTGCCACAAATGGTCAGCAGCACAGGGAAAAGTCTACTTCGGGCAAAGCCCCCAGAGTGCAGCATTGGGCAGAGGACTCTAGACTTCCTTCTGTCCCAAGTTCAATTCTGCCACACACTAAAAGCCACTACCTTCTGTCTTATCACTTAACCTAAGTTTCAGTCTCCTCAAATGTAAAATGGGGTTAAGCAAGGTTATGAGTTACCGCAAGGAGTTAACATGTTTCTGCAAGAACTTTGTAAACTGTAAACATCTATAGGAACGTTGCAGTACACAAATTGCCAATATACCACTCACTGCATTGTAGCATCATTTACCAGTTTCTATGCCTGGCTCCCCCATTAGACTTTGAGCACCTCCTCGTCAGACTTAACTTTTCTTGGAATCTCCAGCGCCTAGCACAGAACAATGACTAATAAATGCTTGTTAAATGAGTATTAGAAGCCCGCCAAGAAGCGGTGAGGGTGGCAATGGAGAGCCATGGAGAGGTGCGGAGAGGAGACTATTTTAAAGTTGATCCAAATATGCAGCGGCCACCCGAAAAGCACAGCTGCGTGGAAAGGAAGCTGCTAGACCGGGTGAAGCTGCCCCTGAGAAGAATGAAGTCAGCGTCCCAGCAGGTGGGGGCAGCCCCCCGCTAAACCCCTGACAGCTGCTGCTGCCCAGCAACTGTTTGGGGGCCGGGCGACGGGCAAAGCGGCAGCCTCCCAGGCGCACGACGCCTTCCCCAGGATCCAGCCTCCCCGAGACAGGGTGTCAGTGGCGTGCATGTGCTATTTCGAACCGCGTGTCCCCTGCCAAGCTTGCTGGGTGGCGTCACCGGCAAGGGATGCGGCGCGGCCCAGGGGTTCGGGGTACCCCAAAGGGCTCGGAGCGGGGCCGCGGGAGGCTGGGCCGTGGGCGGGAGTCGGGGGCGAGGGGCTCAGCGCTGGCCTCGTCCCCCAGCCTGACAACCACCCGGCCTTGACCGGACCTCGGGGCAGCGCTGGGAACTCTTCTCCCCGGAAACACGCGCCTCCCCTGTTACCTACTAACGACGCCCCCTGTTGCATAGCAACGAGGATCCGAGTCCCCAGTTAATCTCCCCGCCGCGCGACGTCGGAGCCCTCTCTACTGGTGCTCGCCAGGCCTCGCGGCTCCGCCCTGGTCCCGCCTGTAGCGGCCGCCGCCGCAACCCAGTCCCAGGTACAGCCCCGGAGCCCCGGTCTCGGGTCGCACTCACCGGGCTCCGGCCACAGCTGTTATTCACGTGCAACTTCACTAAAACGCGCCACTAAAACCGCGCCACTAAAGCCGCGCCTCAATACTGGGGCGTTGGTTTATCGTCTGCGCACGCGCGAGGCGGGATGCGCCCACGGACCCGCAGACCTCCCTCACAGCCCAAACCTGGTGTCGGTCAGCGCATGCGCCCTACCCTCTGATTACCTTTTTTTCCCAAGCATTCCCACGGAGAGAAGAATGGGGTCGGAAGTTCGAGCTGGGAACGGAAGTCTCTGGCAGGAAAGGGGAAAGAGGTGACTATATCTGGGCTATAGCGTGGATAAACTGGATCTTTGGATTTGGAGTGGAAGCTTATCCGCCTCTAAAAGGCCCCTTGGCATTTCGGGGAATGTAGTTCTCCAGCTACGTGGTGCCTCCTGGGGCATTGTGGGAAATGTAGTTCTAGAGGCGCCTCAGAGCACCTGGTCTTTTGAGAAACTTTTCGCGCTAAAAAAGCACAAAGGGAAAGGGTGTTAGAGGAGCAGTAAGAGGCGCACAACCGGGAAAATGCATCCTTTCCTTCTGAGAGCATTTCCACACCCAAACTCTGCAGATGGCTGCTAAATGTTCTCCGAATTTTAGAAAGGGAAGGGAACCTACTCCCAGACCCATTTCTATATATATATATATATATATATATATATATATATATATATATATATACATATATATATATAAAGGCAGCATTATGAGGGGGAACGCCAGGGGATTTGGAATGAAGTGATCTTTGGTCTGCTTTGTGATTCTAGCAGGTCACTTCATCTCTCTGGATCTCCTTGTTTCAACTTTGCTATTGTTAGAAAGAAAACTATAGGCTCGAAATGGAGTCACATTGCTAGGACAAGCCCCCAAACCGGGGATTAATACCTGACCTAGCTGAACTTTCAACCTCCCCCAGAAATGTAGTCTTAACTAGTCGGTCAGGAATTTTTTGGTCAGCACCAATGAGGCAATCTGTCACATGGGCTCTCTCTTGCCCCCAAAGGAAGATGAGATAATCTGCTATATAGACGCCTTTCATTCCCCATGGATAGGTTACCTATGCCTAAAATAATCTCCTTTTTTCTGTTTATGACTTCCATGTCCTGCCTTTAAAAACCCTTCCCTTACTGTAGCCCTTTGGAGAGATGGCATGCTGCCTGATTCATGAATCTTTTATAGCTAATTAGATCTTTGAAATTTACTGGGTTGAATTTTGTTTTTTAACTGTATAAAGTACTAGAAGGTCCTAAAAATACCTCTTCAATGCACAGTAGGTGTGGCGATTCAATGAAATAAGGGGGGTGAACATGTTTTTAAAAACATCCAAGTAGCTGTCCAAATGCTTCTATCACCTTGGTTGCCATAGGCAGGCTCCCCTTTGATGTTAAAACAGTTCCTGAAACTCAACACTCTAAAATAGAGCTTTTTTTCCCCTCCCTCCCTGAACCAGCTGTCTAATTCAGCCTTCGATAGCTCTGAGGAACTGACCCCAAGAGGTAGTGGGAGAGGCCAGTATATCTGTGACTTTGGCTAAATGGTATGTGCAATCCAGCATATGTCTCAGCAGAAGGTTACTGCTAGCCATGAGGAACAGGTATCTCAGTTCATGATTTCAGGGCTTTTCTAAGTATGGGAAGATGCAAGAGTTTGGGTTCATAAAAAATCTTCCTGTCATATTTAACTATCTAAGGGCCTGTTTTCTCAAAGCACAGAGTGGATCATCCTGTCCTTCACCCTGAATTCCTTTCAGGGTGTACTGTAGGTCAGCAAGTACAGCAGCTAAGGACTAGTAGACTAGTCCCTAGTAGCCTTGTGGAACTGGATGGTGAGTGGCATTCCTTGTTTTACAGTGCCCCCCTGTGGTCATAAATTTAACCAAGGTTTGGGAGGCATTTCATAACCAATTTGTCCCATGGGGCCAGTAAGGCTTATTTCTAGGTCAGGCGAGGATTTCGTGGCTATGCCGCCTAATGTGAAATTACTGGACTAGACCCTGTTAATTGTAGCCATAGAAGTATCTGAACCACCTGTATTACTAGTCTGTTATGGTTCAGGAAATGATTCTCTCTTGTTGCTTCTTCCCATATCTAGAGTTACACTGTTACCATCATTTTAATTTTTTATACAACTATATATTTGGTCAACTGTTTCAAGTTGCTTAGTCATCATTATTCTTGTTGGAGGCTCAATTACACATTGGGTAATACAAGAAATAACAATCTTGTAGAATAAGCAGAGTACAAGTAGTATAGCTAGCAGCATTAATAAAGTCTGAAGTAGGAATTTAAACTAAGAACTTTCATTAGGTGCAGCCCCTGGTCATACCAGTCACTATATTTAAGGGTAATGATAAATTGGCATTGTTCATAAGGTACTCAGCCCAATTTCCCAATGTTATTAATCTTATTATCCTTAGTATAATTTAATCGTTCCCAACATAAGGGGGCACGAACCCGTGTCCCCTGCATCGGCAGGCGGACCCTCAACCACTGCGCCACCAGGGAAGCCCCCAGAGGCCCTTTTTAAAGTGGGAGATGAATCCAAGAGTCAATTTCCTTCAGTTTCACTGCACATGAGCTAGTTAAGAGTACCTGATAAGGATCCTTTCATCTAGGTTGGAGAGAATTCTTTAAATGATGTCTTTTCCAGTATGCACAATCTCCTGGTTGCAGGTCATGGGGCATCAGATCTTTATCCAAACATAACTAGGGTAAGCTTCAGAAACAAGATTAGAATGTCCTTTTAAAAGTTCAATTAGGGCTTCCCTGGTGGCGCAGTGGTTGAGAGTCCGCCTGCCGATGCAGGGGACACGGGTTCGTGCCCCGGTCCGGGAGGATCCCACATGCTGCAGAGCGGCTGGGCCCGTGAGCCATGGCCACTGGGCGTGCGTGTCCAGAGCCTGTGCTCCACAACGGGAGAGGCCACAACAGTGAGAGGCCCACATACCGCTAAAAAAAAAAAAAAAAAAAAAAAAAAGTTCAATTAAACCTTACAATAATGCAACTTAGTAGAAAAGAGCCATCTAGGAAGTCAGTCTTCGGCAGTAAATACCGAAACTCAAAGACCGCTAACAGCACTAGAACTTAATATCCACAAAGGTATTACTGAAACATAATTCTTATCTCCAAAACCACCTTCATCTCTACCAAATATAGCCAAATTAAGACTAATTTGCTTGCAAAATGAGTGTGGTTTCAATAAACTTGGCCTGATTATTTACATAGGTATAATTGATCATATATGCTCTTTTAAATTGGCTTTGTTGGAACTTTTCATAAGGAATCTCAGATTTGAACTTTAAAAGTCCTCTCAAGGCCAGGAAAGACATGCCAAGGACTTGCCGTCAGATTCTGTTTGGAATACCTATAAATTTGGGTGAATCTCTTTCTTCTTGAGGTACAAAATATCTTGAGGTCCTTGCATCTGCCAGGAAGTGGCTTTCTTTATTCACCTGATAAGGCTGTTGGGGACCCTGTATACAAGATACCAGACTGTTTTTTCAACGAATTTATGGCCCCATAAAGTCAATCTTAGTTCCTTAAAACTGTCTGGTCATATCTGAGCCTATGCACATCTCTCTCTATTATGACATTCCAATCAAAGCCTTGATAGTATAATGAATGTTTCCAATTGTGTGCTGTTATAAGGAGAGTAGATTCTTATTGAACTTATGCAAATAACCATATTGCCATGAAAATAAGAATACTAAGAGTTTCCAAATTCTGGAGGGATCAGGTAGAGAGAAAAGATAAATGTTTCAGTTCTGCTTACAAAGGTATAATTTACCAAATTGCTGTAAGTCACAGCTTAAGGGGAAAGGTTTGCGCATATCTGGAAAACAAAGATTAAAAGTCAATAATATTTCAGACAAAAAGTCACACTTGTTGATCTTGATACTTCATAGTTTTATGAAGCCATGAGGTTTTCCATTCGAATTCTTTACTTTCTTACCCAATTCAGCAGTATAATCTGAAAGTTATCAGAACCCTGTACTTATCAGAAAGTCCTTTCTATGAATCTTCTTGAAAATGAAGCATTTTTGCAAAAGCATCAGAGCAAAACAGTAATTATCTATAAATGACAAGAGACTTTAAAAGGCATAGTTAAAGACCTGATTACGATGCAATTGTCAGAGAAATTTAGTTATTTTTGTGACATAGAATATTGAAATAATAACTAGAATTATGACTGATAACATATTATGACTGATAAAATTATTAATGTTATAATGTAACATTATATCTACATTCAAATTTTAGAAATTTCATATAATTTCTAGAACATTTATGTTAATAACAATTACCCATAAACTATAAGCTAAGAAGGTTGACAATGCTTCCCCTGTAATTTAACATACCAAGTAGTTGGGATTGACATATATACACTAATATGTATAAAATAGATAACTAATAAGAACCTGCTGTATAAAAATAAAATTAAATTAAAAAAAAAACAAAGCATACGAAATAGGATGTTAGATATTAGTTTAATATCTTTCTTTGAGATGTTTTAGTATTCTCTGAAGTATCCCAAAGTTAGCTAGAAGTCAAAAGAACTTTGGGAGTTCCCTGGTAACATCCCTCATGATGCTCGCACGGAAGTTTGTCAAAGATATCAAAAGATTTCAAAACACTTGGTCAAATAGGATCATCGGTCACTGTGAAACAATATTTATTCACTTAATCAAGTGACAATAGAAGATTTCAAAGGCAAATACAAAAAGTTGCAACAGATTGTTTAAAAGGTAGAGAAACTTTACATTCTGCTATCGGAAGCAGATCAATATTGCAAGAAAACTTTGCCCCTCTTAACAGAGAGAGAAAACCAAATTCTAATTTTGTACCAGCTTATTTTTAATATTAAAACTCATTCAACCAATTAAATTCATTCCAGTCTTCACCAGTCCTTATCACATACAAAACTCTTTTCCTAGATAACCTTCTATAACTTTCTTTTATACCTTCAGATTTTGTCCTATGCTTTCCCTTTCTCTCTCTCTCTCTCTCTCTCTCTAACTTCTTTTTAGGACAAAATTACTTCCTTTTCCCTTAACAAAATTCATTTCCATTCCCTAAACCTTCTTTTTCCTTTGCACACAAATATATTTTCCTTATTAATTTTTGGAAGTTTTAATTATATATTTTAATTACGTTCTTTAACCTTTAAAAACCTTAATTTCTAGTAAAAGCTAAGGGGTAAGCAATTATGAACTGTCTCTTAATTAGCATTCTGTAGAATGGCAAACTTATTAACTCTATTTATAATTTCTAAAAACATGTGCTTTCTTATTTTAAAAAGTCTCAATTAATAGTTCTAAATATTATTAGTTTCTCTGTAGAGGGAAGCCTATGTTACTGTTTCAGTATCTTATTTTATTTGTAAAGGATCTAGATAGTCAATAAACTTCTAGATATTCAATAAACTTTAACTTAACTTAGCAAAACTCTAAAGTTTCAAGTTACCAAAAACCTGGAAAAACTATTTTTAAGAAGACATAGGATAAAACGTAATTTTTCCTAAAGAGTTCATCTAAAAACTCTTATCTCATTTACATTTAATTGACTTGTAAAAATCTTACTACGGCAAGTTATTTTTCTTGCTGACAAATTTTGTAATAGAGATAATAAGATCTTATTTGACTTTTAGTAAACCTACCTACAATAAAAATATTACACTTACTGCTGATTACTTTAAAGACATCTCAAGTCACCAGTATTAATTAAACCAACAAACTTAAACTAACTTAATACCAAATATTAATTTAATACTGAATATTTCCCAGATCATATGAACCTGAAATCCATTTGGGTTAGTTTATTTATATTTCTGAGAATTTATATAAGTGCTTAATTTCACTTAAACCAACTAAATAGAACTCATTTACAAATTAATGTTGGCAATATCACCTGCAGGTAGAAACATATCATATCTATAACATACACACAAACATGTAGACAACACAACCAGAGATCTCAAAGCTTCACTTAAAATTTAGTCATGAATTGGATATTACAATATAAAACTCATTTGTTTATATAACAGAATAAGTTGTTTACTTGCTTGAGTTTAAAAAGGCCTCTTTTCCATTTTTTCGTCTCCAGTGTCAGGAATTGGAGATGGTCTAGATAGGTGAGAGTTCCTGAGAGCCCTGGTAGAACATTTACATCTCAAAGGCACAGGGAGAGAAATGCAAGCTCCTCCTAGAAGGACTTTTGTTCCGTTAGGTTCAGAATTTTGAAAAGATGTTTTATCAAACCGATTTCTCTAACAATGCAAAAACCAGTTTTGGAATGTTAAAAGAGCCCCATCTTGGCCATTTCAGGGTGGGATTTCCTTTAGGTCCCAGTTAAGTAAGTACTTGCAAAAGTGTAAGTTCTGTGAATACATGAACCTGACTGGGGTGTTAGTTGGAGGTTGGCTGTTTGATGCTCCTCTTTTCTTCTTTTGGGAAACCCTATCCCACATTTTAAAGTTGGTTTGTCAGGATAAAATTACTACTGAAAACTGTATGGTGGCCCAGGTGCTGTTTGTAAGCTTAATTCCTCTAAGGTGTCACCTTAGGGTCATTTCAGCTCTTTTACCTGTCTCGGTTTCTCCTTCTAGCAATCTAAAACCCCCGCAGGTGCTCGGAGCACCGGACGGCCAATCCTTATGTGTGCATCCCTGGATAAGTGACTTTTTAAATTAATGAGTGGGAGACTTCCCTGGCGGTCCAGTGGTTAAGACTCCGTGCTTCCACTGAAGGAGCCACGGGTTCGATCCCTGGTCAAGGAACCAAGATCCCGCATGCTAGAAAGTGTGGCCAAAATTTAAAAAAATAAAAACAACAAGAACAACAAAGAACAAAAAAGACCCCAAAAACCTATAGGAAAAAAAATAACATAAATCAATGAGTGGGTTTCCCTATGGGGTTGTGGTACAGTATGAGGACTCACCTCCCCCTCTCCCATAAATTTCTCAGTTGCCTGAGAAAGCTGAAACCAGCTGGGAAGAGCTATGTCTCTTATCTTTGGAGCTGAAAGCTCTCATATGCTATCTTCACTTTTATTCTGACAAACCCTGTTAAAGTTTATGAAGCTAATTTGAGGAAAGACATCAGGTCAGCCTCCCACCCAATCACCCAGTCCAATCGCACTGAAAGACTCCTCAGTCAGTGTCTTTCAGCAACTGAGCAAAATCTTCCCAGTGTCTCTCAACTGGGGAATAAGGCACCTCTTCTTGAACCTAAGTTGAAGGATAACCCGCTCCTCATACCAAGGGGTTTAACAACCTCTGAATTAAACTCAGGATTGTCAACCAAGACGAGAGATCTGAGCTTAGGAGAGACTCAGATAAATTCATCTGGACACACCAAGGAGGCGGACGAGCGCAAGGGGCCCTTGCTGGTACCAAGGGTCTAGATCCTAGAGTTTACACAAAGGAGAGAAGTCTGCTCTGGGTTTCTCCCCTCATGGCCACCAAAACTCAACTGACAAAAAAGTGCACAACATACGAGCTGTGAGTTGAGTTTTATGCATTGTCTTACTGAGGACTAGAGCCCGGGAGACAGCCTCTCCAATAGCTCTGAGGAACTGCTCCAAAGGGGTAGGAAGAGAGGCCAGTATATGTGTGATTTTGGCCAAGGAGTATGTACAATCCAACATCTCAGTAGAAGGTTACTGCTAGTCACAAGGAACAGGTATCTCTGTTCATGATTTTTTTTTTTAATGTTTGGGATTTCATTTTAATTAATTAATTAATTAATTAGGCTGCACTGGGTCTTAGTTGCAGCACAGGGGATGCCGTGTGCAGGATCTTTGTTGTGGCATGCGGGATCTTTAGTTGCGGCCTGCGGGATCTAGTTCCCCGACCAGGGATTGAACCCAGGCCCCCTGCATTGGGAGCGTGGAGTCTTAACCACTGGACCACCAGGGATGTCCGTTTCACTTCATGATTTTAGTGCTTTTCTAAAGTATAGGAAGATGCAAGAATTGGGGTCATAAAAATTCTCCTGTTACATCTAAGGGCCTGTTTTGTGCATTTTTCCAAAGCACAGCGTGCCTCATCCTGTTCTTTGTCCTGAATTCTTTTCAGGGTGAACTGTAGGGCTGCGATTATAGTGGCTAATGATTTAATCCTTATAGGACTGGATGATAAGTGACATTCTTTGTTGCACACAGGCTACACATGAGTAGCAATCAGTCTGTCCCCATGTCAGATTGTTTCTTTCCTTCAGATGTTTCTCAGACACATCCATCTTCCTCTGGACCTTCATCACTTCCTGCCTTGGCTAAGGGTCTCTTTCTTCCAGAACAGGCTCTGGTAGCATCCTGGGCAACACCTTCCAGCCTTTCTCACAGTTGCAACTTCACATTTGCTTGTGAGATCGTTTTTGATTTGTAGGACTACCAATCTCATGTCACTTGGATTTTCCTGTGCAGGAAATATAACTTTTTTTTTTTCTTATGACAAGTTAATTTCTTTTCAACTCTCTTTTCCATCTGAGTGGTAGGAACACTCTTAGACAGTTCAGGGTTCTTCCCACCCTTGTTTTACAGGTTGTACACACCTTTTGGAAAATTAACATAGGGCCAAAGCGTGGAGGGGAAGAATTCACCTAATCCTCTTAGTTGTTTGAGCTGCATTGTCCTGGTTAATCCTCTGTCAGTTGTCCACACAGGTTGCAACTAAATCTTCCTGGGAAATGGAGCTTCTGAGTTATTGACCAATGTGTACCTTTGCTTCCCAAGGAGCAGCAGCCTTGGCCTGGGGGAGCAGGGCATAGAGTTCCAGTCTCAAGAACCCACTGACAGCTATGCATACAGCCCATTCCCCCACCTCTTTCCTTCCCAGCCTTAGGTAATCTTTATCTCCTTTGTGGGGAGATTGAGACTGGGGGCAGTGGGGAGGAACCTGAGATCATGTTCTCACCTGTAATAGTTACTCCAAAATCAATTGCCCCGAATCCTTTCTATTCCCTGAGGGGCTTGTTTTGAAACTCAGAAGCCTTGAAATGACTCCCCATTTCCTCCATCTTCTGTCACAGCCATAAGCTCCCCAGCACAGGGACACCTCTGGTTTTGCTCAGAGTGCTATCCCCAGTATCAAGTACAGAGCCTGACTAGCACATAGTGGATACTCAATAGATTTGTCCAACAAATGAATTATTGAGTCTTTCTCTCTCCCCCTCCAACCCATCCAGTTAATGTCTTCCAGAGGAATCTTCTGGAAATGTGGTTATCACTCCATAGCTGATCTGCTGTCCGGCTGTGAACCCAATCAAGTCTAACCACCTCAGGTTCAAGGTCCCCTCTAAACGGATCCATTTTATTTCCTACCACATCCAAGTACTTACGATGCCTGGCCTGTCACGCAGCCTGTTATTCAACCAACAATAGTTATGACGTTCCTGCTCTGTGTTGGGCACCGTGTTAGACTCTGAGAAACAACAGCGACCGGAACAATCATGGTTTCTGCCATCACGGACTTTATGGCCTAGCGGAGAACCCAGACAGCAAACAGATACTTGTACATAATTAAATAATTAAATGATTATAGTTATCCAGAGTGGCTCAGGGGAGAATGACAGGGCACCGTGACTAAAATTCAGTCAGGGGTCAAGAAAGACGCTCCAGAGGAAGTACCATTTAAGGTGTGATTTGAGTTTACTTTGGAGCGGATGGGAGGGGAGGGAAAGAAGAGAGGGAGTTGAGGAAAGTGTTCTGGGCAAACATAACTGGAACCAGCCAGAGTGGGTAAGTTTGAGGACTTAAAAGGCCAGTGTGGATGAGCAGAAGGTGAGGACTTGCCCAAAATCACACAGCAAATTGGTAGTAGAGGCAAGACCAGAACAGTTTCTTGGCCTGTGTTAGTTTCTCTACCCATCTGCACCTGCGCCTACTTCACTGGGTCTTTCAAAGCGTATTCCGAGAAACACTTGCCCGAGAATCACGTGGGGCACGCACTGACAACGCATACTCTCTAAAGTAGACCCCAGGAAGATACATTTTAAGAAGTTCGTTAAGAGATTCTCGCATACACCAAATTTTGCAAGACTACGGTCTCACGGTCCCCGCCAGCTCCGGTCTCAAAAGGGTGTCGCTGAATTGATTGGCTTTAAAGTCCCACTGCATCATGGGAAATGTAGTTTCGGTCTCCTTTCCTAGCCCCTGGGAGCGCTTTACGGAACGAGCCGAGAGGGCCCGGAAATAGCCGAGTAGTTCCTGGCGCGCCCTTTCCTGCCCGATTGCATTCTGGGAAAGGGCAGCTTCCGTTAAGTGCCCGAGGCTGAGGCGCGCGACCGGTCGCGGTCCCACGTGAAGCCCTAAGCGAGCGTCGCTCGGCGGGGCTGCTCCCCGCTCCTAGCGGAGCGTGCCGGAAGCAGCGGGGAACCGGAAGTGGCCCGCGGAGGCTCGGAAGCTGATCCCGGAGCCCGGTGTGAGGAGCCTCGGAACGCAGCGACGGCGCCATGTCCCTGATCTGCTCTAGTGAGTATTGGCTGCGGCCGATCTCGGGTCGCAGGAGGCCGGAGAGCCGAGCGGGAGGATATGCGGGCCGCTGCGACGCCGGGGTTGGGGCGGAGGTGAAAATAGGGCTCCCGGGAGGCAGGGCGGCGGCCTGTCAGCCCGAGGGTCCTCCTCCTTAAGTGGGAGGTGCATTTGCGCTGCGCTTCACAGTTTACATAACGCCTCAAGCGTATTGTCGCAGGCAGCACTGAGGCCACCCATCTCGTTTGCGCAGTGGAACTGAGGCCTGGATAGAGGGAAGCAGATGCAGGGGAAACAGGAAACCCTAGGGCTTGTGCAGGATCCGCCTCCGCTGGCGCAGGGATGCGGGCCTCAGTTTCCCCATCTGCAAAATGAAGGCCTTGGCACTGGATGTTGTCTGAGGCGCCTCGCTTGGGTAGGCAGAACTTCTGCAATTTGCAGAAGTCGCACAGTAGGTTAGAGGCAGTGACAGGGCTGGAAGCCAGGTCTCTGTTGGTTTACAGCGTGCTTGCAAGACTGTGATCTCGTTATATCCTCATAAGAATTCTCCAGAGCAGAAATAAACATCTGGTTTTACAGATAAGGATGTAAGGCTCAAGGAGAATGTGGCTTTTGTAAAACAGTACAGCTAGTAAGTGGCAGAGCTGCATGATGGAGCCAGGTTCTCTGACCCTGAATCCATGCTCTTTTCACATACCTTGTCCTGTCTTTCCTTTAGGTGTTCTATTGAGGCGTGCAGAGGTTTTGCATTCTCATTGTTCATCCGGGTATTAGATTCTCATTTTTCTCTCTCTTGGCTTCCTAACTCTCAAGCCCTTTACTCTTCTCAGAACCTCTCCGTAAATCCAATACAAAGGGAAGACGGAGGGAAAGGAAATGTGACTAGAAAAAGGAACCTTACGCCTTAAAGAAATGACGGTGTGCAAAGTATTTTCACATTCATTGTTTGAACCTTGAGAAAGCTCTTTTCTGTTTTTCCCAGCTCCATCCTTCCTGTCATTTGCTCATCGTTAGATGTTTACTGAGTGCCCGCTGGGCATCTGCATTGTTCTGGAAGGCAGAGACCAGCTATAATCCCTGTCCTCGAGGGGTGTAAATGATAGCTCTGTCGGGGGTTGTTGTGAGGATGAGTTAAGCAGTGGAGAATGTTTACAGTCGCCCTTGGCACCTAGTAAACACCGTGTAAATGCTTTTCGTTATCATAGCACTTGGCACATCGCTTTGTAATTTCTTTGTTTGAGAATCCATCTAGGCTCTAGTTTGAGACTTGAATGGCTTTGTGTGTATCTCTCTGTCCTGCGGTATAAAGGGTGCCTAAGCATCTTTGTTCAAAAATGAGATGGGTGGGGACTACTGACTGCTCTCTAGGTGCCTGGCTTTAGTAGTCCTGTAATAATTATTTATTGACTATCTGCCTGTCAGGAGACTGATGGAGAAGCTAGTTAGGTGGCTGGAAGATGTTCTGGGTACCGTCCGAAACTGGCTCGGTGTCACGTCTCAATTGCTGTTAGCTGAGTGTAGGGACGTGTGGTCTTGTGGCGGCCAGCAGTAGGTGGAGCATCCCTGTGGCCCTTTCACCACCCCAGTCTCACTGCCTGCCTTTTCTCCGCAGTCTCCAATGAAGTACCAGAGCACCCGTGTGTGTCCCCTGTCTCTAATCACGTCTACGAGCGGCGGCTCATTGAGAAGTATATTGCAGAGAATGGCACGGATCCCATCAACAACCAGCCTCTGTCCGAGGAGCAGCTCATCGATATCAAAGGTGCCTGCTGGCCGCCTCAGTCCAGGGCCGTCCTAGCCCAGGGCCTGGGAGGGTGGGAGGGGGTGCCCACGCACTCAGGGAGGGGATGGTGGTCGGTTAGTGCAGGCTGAAGGGGAAGAGCGGGGGAGGGGCAGAGTGCCCTGGGCTGTGGGTTTTCACATCCACCTTCCCTCTCTTGGCAGTTGCTCACCCAATCCGGCCCAAGCCTCCCTCAGCCACCAGCATCCCAGCCATTCTGAAAGCCTTGCAGGACGAATGGGTAAGGCCCTGGAAGAGAACTGGTATCTTACCCACTTGAAAAGAAGGGATCACTGGGGCTTCCCTGGTGGCGCAGTGCTCGAGAGGCCGCCTGCCAATGCAGGCGACACGGGTTCGTGCCCCGGTCCGGGAAGATCCCACGTGGTGCGGAGCGGCTGGGCCCGTGAGCCATGACCGCTGAGCCTGCGCATCTGGAGCCTGTGCTCCGCAACGGGAGAGGCCACAACAGTGAGAGGCCTGCGTACCACAAAAAAAAAAAAAAAGAAGAAGGGATCACTGGATTAGGACGTTGGGGTGGGAGGGATGGAGCATTACTTTCTCTTTTGAGGGGAGGGTGAGAGCAGAAGAGGAGCCTGCTTCTTGACCTCACACAGATCTGGGCTCCACGCTTTGTTCCTTGCCCACTTGCCTTGTCCCTGGGCAAGTTGCTCGTATCCAGGTCCTGCTTTTCCTGACCGTATGACGTGGATTAGTGCCTCTCTCTCAGGGTTTGGGGAGAATTAGAATAAGATTAGAGTATAAACTTCATGATGTCAGGGGCTTATTTTACTCATCAATAGAGCCCCAGCACTGAGAGCAGCGCCAGGTACATAGTAGGTGCTCTAAAGTGTGAATGAACGACTACATCTTGAGGATTGTCTGACGTAGTGCCTGACGCAGTGAGGGCAATCAATAAATAGCAGCTGTAGCATTTTTATTCCCTTTGACAAGGTGACGGCACGACATCTGAGATGTGCCGGTAAATTAGAGAAGATGGGAATGGGAAAGAATTGGCTCCCACTCCTGTCTGTGTGCCCAGGGTTTGGCGTGCGTAGGAGCTCGGGGGCATCTCCCAAAGCGTTCAGAGTTACTCAGATCTTGCTCGGGTCACCGGTACTGGTCTAGTCTTCTTATCAAGGGCTGACTCTTCTGCTGGGTGCTCCTTGCGCCTCCCCCACCCCCTCAGTGGCATCTCCCTCTCCCAGGACGCAGTCATGCTCCACAGCTTCACCCTGCGCCAGCAGCTGCAGACCACCCGCCAAGAGCTGTCCCACGCTCTGTACCAGCACGATGCCGCCTGCCGTGTCATCGCCCGTCTCACCAAGGAAGTCACTGCTGCCCGAGAAGGTAGAGCCTCTCGCCTGCCATGCCCCACTCTGGGCTGGGCCTGTTTTATAATAGCCTGTTTCTGACATTGTCTTCTCTCCCAGCTCTGGCTACCCTGAAACCGCAGGCTGGTCTCATCGTGCCCCAGGCTGTGCCGAGCTCCCAGCCTAGTGTTGTGGTGAGTGTCCCCCCAGCCTCGCCAGCAGCCCGCGCACACGTGTGTATGTGTGTGTGTATGTGCACACACGCGTGGTGGCTCACACAGCCCTCCTCTGCAAGGCTCTCTGGCATTTCTGTGCTCCTCTCACCTTCACCTTTCTGCTCTTCAGGGTGCAGGCGAGCCGATGGATTTGGGCGAGCTGGTGGGAATGACTCCCGAGATTATTCAGAAGGTATGTCGTGCTCTCACTTGGTGGGAAGGCTGATGGGTCCTCCCTTTTCACTATCTGCCTGGAGTCCAATACGAATAAAAATCCCATCCATTTGGAGATGAAGTCGAGTGGCACAGAGCACAGACTCCGACCAGGCTGCCTGGCTTTGTGTTTTGATATCACCAGTTATAAGCTTTATGACCTTGGGCTGACTTAACCAGTCCTGTGTCTAATTTGCCTTCTGAAGTGAGGATAATGGTACCTGCTTTATAGACTTGTGGGAATTTTAAAGATTTTGATTACTCTTAAGTACCGTTTGTTGCTCTCATTACGGTTCTTTGCAGACTAAAACATTTTGTTACACGTTTTCTTTTTTTTTTTTTGAGGGAGACAGAACAGGAGTGATCATTTTCATTTTACAAATGAAGAATCTGTAAAGAATGTGAGGTTCAGATTCAAAGGCACAGCTCACAAGAGGCAGAGCTGGCCCCTGAGTCCAAGTCCAGTGCTCTGTTATACTCAGGGGATCCTCCTTAGTACGAGTTGATAGTGTGTGTCTTTTCCAAGCCGTTCAGGTTGTCAACATGCATCTCAGCTCTCATCTTAGTGGTGCAGGCGTGGTCTGGGAACCGTGCCATTTATTGCCTCTGGCCTTGGGCAAGTGACTTCACTTCTCTGAGGCTCAGTTTCCTACTCTGTGAAATAGGGTCATCAGCACCCACTTCATAAGGTTGGAATGAAAGTAAACAGAGATCGTGCGCAGAAGCCTTTAGCACAGAGCTCGGCAGGTGATGAGTTCCTGGCGATGCTCGTGAAAGCGTAGATGTGACAGCATTCGCCGTGTTGTTTTCCTGGCAAAATAATTTGTCTCACGTTGAGCCTATTCCCCTCTCTCTTCCCCAGCTTCAAGACAAGGCCACTGTGCTAACCACAGAGCGGAAGAAGGTGAGTCCTCCCAGGGTCAGGGGCGGGAGCTGGCCTGGAGGACGTGGCTGGCCCCTTAGGAGGAGGGGGGATGGCCGAGTCCTGCACTCACTCCCTCTTTTCTTGGGGGGCTTTTTCTTTCTCTCAGAGAGGGAAGACTGTGCCTGAGGAGCTGGTGAAGCCGGAAGAGCTCAGCAAATACCGGCAGGTGGCATCCCATGTGGTGAGTGGCGGAGTCCTGCAGGCTTGGAGACACGGCTCTCCCAGGCTGTTTCTGGGGTGGGGCAGGTCAGCGTGGCCTCTGGCCCTGCCCCGTTTCTAGTCTTGGCTGCTGAGTTGTCAGGCTTCTCTTCCTGCCCAGCTCTGGCTTTCCCAATAGCCAATGAGGGACTGACTGCATCCAGGCAGAAGTCCAAGTGCAGTGGATGAGGAACAGGAGTCACTTATGTTCCCGGGGGCCGGGGCCGGGGCAGTTGGGCGGCTTTGTGGCCTGCCTTGATTCGGCCGTGACTGGGTTTGATGTGGCTCTCTCTGCACAGGGGTTGCACAGTGCTAGCATTCCCGGGATCCTTGCCCTGGACCTCTGCCCCTCCGACACCAACAAGATCCTCACTGGTGAGAGCGGGCCTGGGGACAAAAGTACCTTCTTCAGCAGAGGGACTTGGGTGGGCCTGACGCATTTTTGGATCTCATTTTGGTCCTCTTCAGGTGGGGCAGATAAAAATGTCGTCGTCTTCGACAAGAGTTCTGAGCAAATCCTGGCCACTCTCAAAGGCCATACCAAGAAAGTCACCAGCGTGGTCTTTCACCCTTCCCAGGTAAGGGCTCTCCTAGCACCCTCAGCCCTCATTCCTGAGCCCTGTTTCAGTGGTTTAGGGGCCCAGGACCAGACCCCCACCCCGTTGCCTCCTTGGTGAAGTGACATGGGCCTGAGAAGGAGTGCCGACTCTCCAGCTCAGGCAGTTAGGGGCTGGGCTTGGGGTCGTGGGGTTGCCCTCTGCTCTGTGTCAGAGCTCCTGAAGTGTGGCCTTCAAACCGGGGGGGAGAAAGGAATTGTGTAGTTTGAAAAGCGTATTCATTGAAATGTTTTATGTTAGAAAAGGGAAAAAACCCTACAGTGTTTATAACACAGACTGTAGGAAATAAAGCTCAACAGGATCTTGCCTCGTGTATCTGAGGAGGACAGAGGGGTCTGTCTTCCTGCGGTCCTCCAGGCTGAGGGTGGAAACGCGACGTTAACCGCTGCAAGGGGTGTGGGTTAAAACAGACGGAGAGCTGCTGCTTTAGAGGGTAAGCAGCTCGTTTGACCAGATTAATGACATGGGATTTGAGTTTTTACGTCTAGGAGAGTTTGGGACTGTAGAACAAGTGGCTGGATGGATCAGCTCTTCCCAGAGTCTTTTCTCTGTACCTTTAAGGAAATTAGAAAGAGAAAAATAACATGGTGAACTTTTCATTAAACTAGATATGTTCCAATTGAAGCACTGTTTTCCTGCTTACTGTGAGTTAATGTTATTTCTCTCATGCAAGTGCATTGATGGAAGATGGTAGTTGGTTTTACCTTATAGTTTTTAACGTCCTAACTAACCAAAATAATTGGTTGGTGACACCACGTAAGTTTTTCTGGGAACTAACTTGCCCCCGGAATCCTTAAGTGTGGGATGCACTGGAACATGCCCTTGCAGCCCCTTCCGGGCCTGGTACTGTTCAGACCTGTGCCACCCCAGACTATTTAAGTAAACTGAAATTTAAAATTCAGTTTCTCAATTGCACTAAGCCACATTTCTCTCTGGTCCTGGAAAAGAGTTGTGGGAAATTTCCCTCTGGTGCAGTTATCCTTTTTACCACTAGATGGCGGGGCCTCCCGCCGTTGGCCAAAGGCTGCTTAATTTCCCATTCTAATAGCATTTACCCTGGGGTCCTCTTAGGCATCGTAGGGGCGGATGGGTGGTTCCAGGCAGGGCAGGGCTGTGGCTGTCCCCAGCCCTCTTCACGGGCCTCTCACTGTCGTGGCCTCTCCCGTTGCGGAGCACAGGCTCAGCGCCCATGGCTCACGGGCCCAGCTGCTCCGTGGCATGTGGGATCCTCCCGGACTGGGGCACGAACCCGCGTGCCCTGCATCGGCAGGCAGACTCTCAACCACTGCGCCACCAGGGAAGCCCCTGAGCCCTCTTTTGTAAGATGGTTGTGGTCCATCTCTTCTCTGTCTGTGATCATCTGTCTCCTTGCGTTCCTTTTAGGAGCTGGTGTTTTCCGCCTCGCCAGATGCCACTATCAGGATTTGGTCTGTTCCGAACGCCTCTTGTGTACAGGTTGTTCGGGCCCATGAGAGTGCTGTGACAGGCCTCAGCCTCCACGCCACTGGTGACTATCTCCTGAGCTCCTCTGATGACCAGGTGTGGTCCCAGCCAGGGCCCCAAAGAGGCTCCTGGTCCCCAAACTCCTATATCCTGGGAGGAGGAAACATCTTACCAAACCACAGCCGGTTCCGCAGAACCCCAAGGAGAATGTTCCCTCTACCAAGAGGGGCTGGCCTTGCCAGGGTCTGCCGGCCTAGAGTCTTTGCCTTCCTGAGGGGCCACCAGAACCTGGGGACCCACTGTCTTACTGGCTCCGTTGTCTCTGTGTTTTCAGTACTGGGCCTTCTCTGACATCCAGACAGGACGTGTGCTCACCAAGGTGACCGATGAAACCTCTGGCTGCTGTAAGTTGCCTCAGAAGCGCTGGGCTCTTCATTTGCTGTGTTTTGTGTATTTTAATGTCTTATTTAGTCATTTGCTCATTTGTTCTAAAAACACACTTAACCACCAGTACCTGCTGAGAGCCAGGCGTGGCGCCAGCCCGGTGAGCAGTGGGAAGAGCGAGGAGCCTGCCTTGGCTGCACTTAGTCTTAGTCTCCCCTGGGGCGCTGACGCACGGCTGTCTCCCTCTCCGCAGCCCTCACCTGTGCGCAGTTCCACCCTGACGGACTCATTTTCGGGACAGGAACCATGGACTCTCAGATCAAGATTTGGGACTTGAAGGTAGGACGCGGTGACCTCCATCTGCGGCCCAGGGCTGGAGCTCTTGGAACTGTGCAGTGTGGTGAAGTGTTTATGGTACCTGGCCCCAGGGGTGTCCCAAGAGTGGACAGTGGCTCTGTGTGTGTGTGTGTGTGTGTGTGACAGTAGGTGTGGTCTGGGGGCCCCAGGCTGGGCACCACCCCTGCTATTCCTGCTGGTTGTCCTCCCTGAAGGATGGAAGAGGACATCTCAGAAGTAGGACTTTGATGAGCTCCATTTTCTCCCCCTGACCAGTGGGTGACATTGTACTCCCTGCCCCCCAACTGTAGGAGCGCACCAACGTGGCCAACTTCCCTGGCCACTCGGGCCCCATCACCAGCATCGCCTTCTCCGAGAACGGCTACTACCTGGCTACGGCGGCTGATGACTCCTCTGTCAAGCTCTGGGATCTGCGCAAACTTAAGAACTTTAAGACGTTGCAGCTGGATAACAACTTTGAGGTGCGCCCCCTCCCTCCCCCCAGCTCTCTTGGTCGCCTCTCCTCCTCATTTGTTGGTTATTCACTGAATTACTCTAAACTGCCTCTGTTTATCCCCAGTTGCTCATAGTTGCTGCTCTCATGTGACCTCTCTCCTGATTCTGGCAGGTAAAGTCACTGATCTTTGACCAGAGTGGAACTTACCTGGCCCTTGGGGGCACGGATGTCCAGATCTACATCTGCAAACAGTGGACGGAGATTCTTCACTTTACAGGTAGAGGCTGGCCCTGGGATGCTGAGGTCTCTGGGTGCCCTGGCCCAGAGGAAAGTGGGAAGATCTCACTGTGTTAGGAATTTCTAGGGGTAAGCTTGCATTTGCCAAGGCCGCTTTTAATCACTATCTGAGGCAATAGAGTTTAATGGCTAAGACAATGAACTCAAAGAGTCAAACTGCTTGGCTTTAAATGCTGGCTCTACCACTTGAATCTGTGTGACATTGGGTAAGTTACTTAACCTCTCTGGAGAATGATAATAGTACAGTTGATCCTTCACAGATTCAGCCAACTGTGGGTCGAAAATAGAGCAAAACTCGAATTGGCCACACACTGGCAACTGTTAACATAACATTTATCTTATATTTACAGCTATTTACATAGAATTTATGTTGTGTTAGGAATTATAAATTATTTAGAGATGATTTAAAGTGTGTAGGAGAATGTGTGTAGGTTATATGCAAATACTACGCCATTTTATATAAAGGGCTTGAGCGTCTGTGGATTTTGGTGTCTGCAGGAGTTCCTGGAACCAGCACCCCTCAGATACCAGGGGAGGACTGTACATACCCAGTGGGGTTGTTGTGAGGTTTAGCTGAGTTTATATATACATACATGTGTTTAGATGAGTTTATATAAATATATAAACGTATAAAATACAAATGTACGTAATGTATAAACGTATAAATACAGAATAGCAGTACACATGGATGTATGTGTTTAGAACAGTGTCTGGCACATAGGAAGGACGTGCTACTGTATCATTCAATATTGTGTCTTAGTCCACGGTGGATTAGAGCAATAAATAAGGCAGGCCCAGGGTTGCACTAACGGAATTTCTGGTCAGCTTGGGAAGGCAGATGTAGAGTGACTTCACCAGTGATTACTTAAGTGTGGTGCTAAGTACTAGAGAAGACGAGCGTGAGATGCTGAGACAGTGGATAGCAGGGTTGGCAGCCTCATAGTCGTGTGGCCTCGGGTATGTGACTTGCCCTTTGGAGCTGCAGTTTCTTCATCTTTCAGTGGGCGTTCTGACACTGCAGGTTGTGCCAGCTGGTGCTGCGGAGGCGCCTGCACGGTGACAGGGTGCCTCTTGCACCCTCAGGAGCTGGGTGAACGGCGGCTGCTGTTGTCTTTGTTGATGAAGTTCTTGTCCTCATTAGCAGGTTGTGGGCAGGGCACAAGCACCTTCTCCCACCCCAGATTCTCCTCGGTGTGTGTGTCCCAGAGGTGGCCAGGCCTGACCGTGTGGCCCACGAGTTTTAACCTTCACTGGACCCTGGTGCTTTGGTTTGCAGCAGAGTTAGGTGGAGTGGAGGGCTGGAAGCACAGGGTGGCTTTGTAGTGGGGAGCTGGTGGGCCGGCTGTGATCCTAGGAATTTGCACTGATGCCCATGAACTGCCCGAGCCTCTTCTGCCCCTGCCCCAGCCCTGCCCTGCGCCAGGGGCCCAAGTTTCCTGGAGTTAACCCCATGAGCTAGAACCAGCTGATAGAATATTCCAGTTACACACAGGGAGTCAGAACTAAATACATACCAACCAGCCTAGCTCCCAGTCAGTTCTCGGACTTGAATCGAGCCGAGCAGAGCCGAGTTGTAGCTGCTCCAAAAGCTTAGGTGGGGGAGACTGGCGTTCCACTCAGCCCAGCCACAAAACCTGCGTGCCTGCCGTGGGCCAGCACCGAGTGAGGCCCTGGAGCTCAGTGCTGTGCGGGTCAGACTAGAGCCCTGGCCTCGGGGGTTGACAGGCCACGGGGAGGTCGATACGGGCAGAGGCCCGCAGGATGAGGAACACTGACGGGGGAGGACTGGATGGGTTGGGAGCGAATCATCAGGGGTCAGTGCTGAGACCCCGAGGAAGAAAAGCCTCCTCACCATTGTCTCTTGTCTCTCCCCACAGAGCATAGCGGCCTGACCACGGGGGTGGCCTTTGGGCACCACGCCAAGTTCATTGCTTCAACAGGCATGGACAGGAGCCTCAAGTTCTACAGCCTGTAGGCCCCGGCCCTCCTCACAGGGGCTGGGCCTCATCTCAGTAGTGGGGTAGCGTTAGGGGTGGGGGGTGGGGACAGGGGAAAAGAGACTACTGGGGGGTGGGGGGTGTATGGGGCGGGACATTCGCATCATTTCCCTCTGGTCCGGGCGGCGGGCTGAGAGCCGCGGTGGCATGGACACCCTCATCCGTGCAGCCTCCGGGCCCGCTGGGAGCAGCCGTGGGGCAGAGTCGGGGTGAGGCTGAGCCACGGGAACTGTGAAGGGGCTGGGCCGAGGGCTCAGCAGGTTTTTGTAAGCAGCGATCTAGTTTTCATTAAAAAAAGAAAACACCAACACAGCCACCTTCCTCTGTGTGTCTGTAGCAGGGAAAGTCAAGGGGAGGGGCACCAAGGAGGACTCTGGCCACCAGGATGCCCATCGTTCTTTTTTTTTTTTCAATTGCACAACGGAAATAAACAAAAAGAAGCCTACAAGCCACTTGCCGGAATGACTCTTCCCGTCCCTGCAGGCCTTGACTTTGTGTTCATAGGGTCTCACGTCACTTGCCTCGTGGGGTTGGCTCCCACGCGAACCTGGAAGGGAGGGGGAAGGGCTGAGGGGCTGCCGGCACGCCAGGAGGGATTCCTCAGCCGTTTAGTCCGAGGTGACAACATCTGTCCCAGACTAGCTTGAATCAGAAGGGTTTCTGTAACTCTGGTGTTTGAAGATTTGAAATAGAACTGGTCCCGGGGAGACAGCCAGCAAACAGTAAATAAGCAAAAGGTCAGCGAATGCCCTATTTAATTAGGGAAATGAGGGTGGTCAGTGCGGCTGCTTTGGGCGGTCAGGGACGGCCTCTTGCAGATGACACTTAAGTTGAAGCCTGATTGACGGGAGCTAAAGGGGAGGTGGAGTGTTGCAGACTGAGGGGAGGTCCTAAGGCTGGAATGGAATGGTCAAGGTGCGTGGAGCAGGGGAAGGAGGCCAGTGTGGCCGGAGTGCGGCGCCACTGGGTGTGGCGCCGGGAGTGCATCAGTACCCTTAAGAAGAGTGGTCCCAGTAGAGCGTTGCGGCGAGAGAGAAGTGAGAAAGTGGGAGGCAGTGATTGTAGGTAAGGGATCGTGCCAGGGAGGGGAGCCAAGAAATGGGGTGTCCCCTTGGGGTGGCGGTGGGGTCAAAGCATAGCAGTCCATGTTGACACAGCAGAGCCCTCCGCGTGTGCTTCGCTGGGTCCGTGCCGTGTGGCCTTCTAGGAGGGTCAGAATGCCTCTTAGCTAGTAAAACCCTTGAAACTCCTGCAGCAAAGAAACCATTTAACTTTTTGACCCAGTTTCCTCATAAATACTTGACAAGGAGAGCCTCTGTGTATGTGTGTGTAACCCCTGGTGTTCATGGAACTTGCCTTTTGGAAAACGTCCCAGAGTTTTAGCTGTTTTTAAACAGTGTGCAGTGAGCATCTTCAAGTATGCAGCCTTTTGCTAACTTAGGTTAGTTCTTACAGGTAACTTTCCAAGAGTGGAGTGGTAAGGCAGCGTTTGGAAGTTTTCCCACATTTGCCAACCTAAGTAGTACCAATTTGAAGGTGTGGCTCGATGTGTGACGATAGTAATTTTATGTATCCTCAGCCAATTTGGGGTATTTCTTGTGATTTGAAAAGAGTATGGGTCTTCAGAAAAGACCCATCATGTAGTTCTGAAGCAGGACCAAAAAGGAGAAGGGAAACTGCTGAGTGAAAGATGGACCTGTAGAGCTGTCCGCTGTTGTTTGCAGGTGGTGGAGCAGCGTCATTCAAGGTGGGGGTGGCTGAGGACCCTGGGGGTGTCCTGGGGCCAGCACAGCACCAAACCATCTAATGGTTTCTGGCTAGATACTAAGATGCATTCTTAAGGTTTGCCTCCGTTTCCAGGAAAACTGGAAACTGCGGGACATACGGACAGAGGTTCTTGGGGGACCTGTGGGTTGGAAAGGGCACCGTGGTCTCCCTCAGATTGTGTGAAGCGTGTGTTGTATCCATGCAAATGTGCACTGGGGGCGGGGCTTAGAGTATATCTCAGAGGGACTATAGTCCCACCCCCACCCCAGTCAGTTCCAGACCACTGCCCTAGAAGGACTGGTATGCGGATCGTAAGGCTCTGAAGTGCTTCCATCTCTCCTGCCCTCTTTCCACTCTCACGGGCAGAAGGGCTGTGTGCCAGACACCCTACGTACATTTTCTCATCTCATGCTTGCAGCAACCTTGCCTTTAGCTGTCCAGCAATGGGCAGCTTCCTGCACCCGCACGGGGCTTCATGTCCCTTTGCAGTCCAGGGTGGGAGATAGGCTCTGGGACTCTGGGGACAGACTCTGGGTTTTGAATCCCAGCTCTGGCGCGTAGTAGTGAGGGGCCTCGGTCAGATTATTTAACTCCCGTCTGTTCAGTGCCTTCATCTGGAAGACGGGGACAGTGCACCTATTAGGGACGTTGTAAGGCTTAAGCAGGTTAGTGTGTGAGCAGTGCTCAGGGCAGTGATGGGCGTGATGAATGCCGTACACATTCTAACGGCTGCTGCTGCTACTTTTACTTCTACCACTACACTGGTTGCTCTCCCCAGGGTCCCTGCCCTGCCAGGCGAGTGCCCTCACTCAATCCGGGTTCGTGCCTCTGGCATAGTTCTAACCACGTTACCTTGGAGGTGTTTATGCATTTGTCTCTCATAACTAGGTTTTACTCTCCCGAGGGCAGGACCATGTACTCATTGCTGGCATTCAATTCACCGCTGCTGAGGGGCAGACAGATTCAAACCTGGGGCTCGGACCGAAGCCCAGGCTCTGTCTCTCCGCAGAAACAAAAGGCGGGGGCGGGGAGGGGTGGGGGGGAATGGATGACAGACTTCGTTTTTTCAGCCAGAATGGAATGGAGAGCTGTCATCCCTGCCACGTCTCCCCAGATCTCAGCTCAGCTGTCTTGCAGGTGAACCTTTTGGAAGTAGGGCTCAGTTGGTAGATTCTAAAGGGCTCACCTATTCCGGACCCTTATTAGGCTCATGAAGTTTTGTAATTAATACTTATTGCATCCTACATGAGCTTGACCCCTTTGACGATCCATTCCTGGATCGTTCATGCCTGAGGACCCAGTCCCCAGACCCACCCTTGTCCCGTCCACTGTTGAAGCTTGCTTGGCCTTGGAGCACTGACCAAGGCGGCCACCTGGGGGCACTGTAGTTACACTAGTCTCCCCAGTAACACTGGCCCCAGGACCGAGCTCTCAGCACCACGGCTGGGTCCTGTTTTCCCCATTCCACAGACTGGAAACCATAAGTAGTAGAGCTGGGATTTTAAGCTGTCTGGCTACAGAGACTGCTCCATCATCAGCTGAGACAGGAGCGGGCAGCTCCACGGTGTTCCAGGATGTAGTGCTATGGTTAGGCGTGGGCTCTGGAGTCAGAAGCCAGGTTTGAATCCCAGAGCTGCAGCTCTCTATGACTTGTGTGTTTGTGTCTCAGCTTCTGCACCTGTAAAACTGAGTTAATGTTGCCTACTGCACAGGACTGTTGCGTGCAGAGAGCATGGGAAGCACTCCATAGCTGGGTGCTTTTTCCCTGCTCCTGTCTGCGCTGGCATCCACTGACATTGCTGGGGTCCCGGTGGCCCGTGACCCTCCACACCTGCGTTATAAAGGTGAGGGCTGACATGGCCGCCTTCCTTCATAAATCTTAGTTTATAAGGCTCTGATAACACGAAGTGGAACGTGATTAGGCAGGGAGGTGAGAGCACACAGGTGATACAACCGTGGGGCTGTAGAGTTCTCATAGAGGTGCCAATGCAGAGGGTGGGGTGCAGCTGTTATGAAAGGTAAATCTGGGGAGAGGCGACATAGGCACATTTTGGAGAAGTAAAAATTCACTAGGTGGACCCAGGGTAGGGGTGGCTTGTGGAAGGAGAGGCTCTGGCAGACCCACTGCCTTGCTGAAGTGAGGAGGGAGGAGAGAGCCAGAAGGGGAAGACAGGCAGCGTGGAGGGTGGAGGGCAGGAATGGTGGAATAACGCCCAGCAGGTCGTCGTAAGGCAGGTTGGGAGGTGGCTGGTTTCAAACCAGCAGCGTGAAGTCTAAGATCTCATCTGAAGTTTTTCAGAATTTGGAACAGGTCTTTAACCAACATTTTAGAAGTTTTTTTGTTTTTTATTTTGATACATTCATTCAGAAGTGTCTAAAATATATCTTTTCAGCTTAAAGGATAATAAACACCCTTGTATCCACCACTCAGCTTAAGAAATACAGCATTGGGGGCCCTCTGTGTGCCCTTCCAGGAATGCATCCCTCTTTCTCCCCCCCGCAGAGGAAACTGCTACCCTGAAATAGGGGTTGATTATTCCTTTGCTTCTATAATTTTGTCACTATATATTTTTCTTCCTTTTTTTTTTTTTTTTTGCGGTACGCGGGACTCTCACTGCTGTGGCCTCTCCCATTGCGGAGCACAGGCTCCGGACGCGCAGGCTCAGCGGCCATGGCTCACGGGCCCAGCCGCTCTGCGGCATGTGGGATCTTCCCGGACCGGGGCACGAACCCGTGTCCCCTGCATCGGCAGGCGGACTCTCATCTGCTGCGCCACCAGGGAAGCCCACTATATATTCTTCTTCCTTTTTTTTTTCTTTTTATCTTTGAACTTTGTATAAATGAAATCACTCAGCTTGCTTTCTTTGACTTCATTTGCTCAGCATTGTTCATAAGACTTAGCTGTATTGATACACATAGCTGTAGTTCTTCACTATCGTGCCAACAAAGGCAAATGGCCAAGCAGACCTCCCCCTAGGTTGCTGGGACAGCACTCACCAGAGACGGGGGGCAGCCGTACAGATGTGCAGGTCCCACACATGTATTCATCCTGGGCAGGGCGCTCTGGGGGGCGATTCCCACCATCGGGCTAAGGTGCTTTTGAGCTGCCCGATTGGGAAGCACAGCTTCTCCTTTGTTGTCCTCAGGGGAAGGGAGACAGTAACAGGATGATGTAGCAGAACCTTGCTTCAGGCCCTAACCTGCCAGCTCCATGTTTTGTGGTGGGTGGGTGTTTGTACCAGCTCTTTCCCTTGACGTGATCCTGGGTCTAGGGTCCAAAGGATGCCGTTGCAGCTGTTTGATGTGGCTCGTGGGCAGCAGGACTCACTGCATTGCATTCATGGTTGGAGAAGCACCAGCCCCTCCTCTGACATAACTCAGGGGCTGGGGTCCAAGCTTTGGAACTGATCAGCGCCTTAGGCACTTGGCAGTCAGTGGCTGGATCCCATGGAGCCTTATAAGAGGGATAAACTTGGACAGGTTAACCCTTACTTCTCGTTCACTGTAGAATCCGATTATAGGAATACCCCGCACTGCACTTATATGTCCTATTGTTGGTAATGGATATATGGGTTTCCAATTTTTTTGCGATTATAAACAGTGTTTCTGTGAACATTCTGGTACAAGGGTTTTTCCTAGGATATTAACCTAGGAGAGGATTTATTATATAGATCATATTATAGGTAATGACAAACTTTTTAAAAATGTATTTTATTCAAGTATTGATTTCCAATGTGTTCATTTCTGCTGTACAGCAAAGTAATTCAGTTATACATAGATATTCTTTTTCATATTCTTTTCCGTTATGGTTTATTATAGGATATTGAATAGAGCTCCCTGTGCTATACAGTAGGACCTTGTTGTTTATCCATCCTGTATATAGTAGTTTGCATCTGCTAATCCCAAACTCCCAGTCCATCCCTTCCCCACCCTCCCTCCCTCTTGGCAACCACAAGTCTGTTTTCTAATGACAAATTATTTTTCAACATGGTTGTACCAGTTTACACTCTGATTAGCCATGGATGAGTGTACCTGTCTCCATACCCTTGCCAACCCTTAATATTTTCTGATTTTTAAATTTTTCCTCATCTGGGGGGTATATTATAGTATCTTGAAGTTTATTTTCACATCCACGATTACTAATAAGGTTGAGCATCTTTTTATCCACTTACAGGCCATTTGAGTTTATCTTTTGCGAAAGCCCTGTTTGTGCCTTTACCTATGTTCCTATTTGGGTTGTCGTTTTCCTTTTGATTTGTGGCCATTTTAAAATGCGTATACAGTTTGGATAGTAATCCCTTATTGTGTTGCAGCTATCTTCCCAGTCGGAGCCTTGTCTTTTCGCTTTTTTTTTTTTTTTTTTTTCGGTACGTGGGCCTCTCACTGTTGCGGCCTCTCCCGTTGCGGAGCACAGGCTCCGGACGCGCAGGCTCAGTGGCCATGGCTCACGGGCCCAGCCACTCTGCGGCATGTGGGATCCTCCCGGACCGGGGCATGAACCCGTGTCCCCTGCATCGGCAGGCGAACTCTTAACCACTGCGCCACCAGGGAAGCCCCTTTTCACTCTTTTTTATGGTGTCTTGTGATTTGGGGTTTGTGAAATGCTCATTTTATCTGTGACTTTGAGAATTCTTTGAGACTTTGGCTGAAATCGTGTCTTCTTTTTTCAGTCAGGGTTTGCATTTGCTTCTGCTTGAGCCCAGACCACTTTAATTCTTACCCTGGGATCACTTTAAATTAAATTCAGCCCTTGAGGTTTTCTCCAAACTGAACTTTCAAGAGTCCTCACGCCTGCCCTAGACTAAGAATCTGGACCAGAGAAGAGGGAATTGTACTCTTAATCCTCAGGGTAGATTTTTTTTTTTCATCCATCCAGCACCAAAGTCAAGATAGGCAAGATCCCTTGCTGCCCGCTTCCATGCAGTGGTTTATTTCTCCTTCACTCTGGCCTGAAGATGAAGCCCCCTGAGTCCCAGCTTGGACAGAGGCCTACACTAGGCTCCCCATCTCTGGCAGCCTCTGGGCTGATCTGCAGTTCCCTGTGCTCATCAAAGCAGAATGTCAAGACCTCCAGGCTTCTGCAGAAATCCCAGAATAGAAGCTGGGCTCACTTCCCAGAGTTTTTGTTTTTGCTTTATTTTTGGCCTCTGTGCATGCCTTTTTTTTTTTTTTTAATATTAGCTCAGCAATGTTTTAAACATGTTTTTAAAAACACACACAAATAATCTGGGATTTTAGTTGTTTGCTTCTGAAAGTTGACCTGGGTATCTGGTCTTCCTACTGCTGGAACAGAGTGTACTTTTTCTTTTTTAAATTTATTTTATTTATATTTAATTTTAGCTGCGTTGGGTCTTCGTTGCTGCGTGCAGTCTTCGTTGCTGCGTGCAGGCTTTCTCTAGTTGCAGCGAGCGGGGGCTACTCTTCATTGTGGTATGCGGGCTTCTCATTGCCGTGGCCTCTCTTGTTGTAGAGCACGGGCTCTAGGCGCACGGGCTTCAGTAGTTGTGGCGCATGGGCTCACTAGTTGTGGCTCACAGGCTGTAGAGCGCAGGCTCCGTAGTTGTGGCGCACAGGCTTAGTTGCTCCGCGGCATGTGGGATCTTCCCGGACCAGGGCTCGAACCCGGGTCCCCTGCACTGGCAGGCGGATTCTTAACCACTGATCCACCAGGGAAGCCCCAGAGTGGCACTTTTATGTAAAACACCCTTACAGAAATGTCTGGGCATGGAGTCACACTTTACAGAGTTGAATTTTGTTTAAGTTGAAGAAACAGGCTGTGAAGTATTCTCCTTTTTATTTAAGGCAAAGCGCCATGATCTCAGTGTAAAGATGAGGGAGCCAGGGGTAGATGGAGAGGGAGGAGATCCCCCTTGAGTATCCCCTAGCTGCAGTCACGGCCCCTGTCCCTGTCCCCAAAAGGCAGGAAGAGAGAAAACCTGACAGGCGCCGAGCAGCTCTGCTTCCTGCCACAAGTCAGCAAAAGTGGTTTGTTAATTATCCCCATCAAGTCTGACTCAACTGTTCTCAAGGCTCAGCTGCCTTCTTATACCAGGAGGTGGTTTCAGGTGAGGGAAGAAGTTTTAAATTGGGCAAATTTGGACTGGATTTTGATATCCAGGAAAGTCAAAACTTAGATTGCTTCCCTCCAGGGAAAGCACAGGGAGCTCAGTGCTGCAAGGACCTTCATTGTTCACATACTTTGTACATTTGTTTCTGTAAACAGGACCCTTTGACGTGGAAGTGTTGACAGAAATCTATGTACAATGGAAATAGCGTTTGCCGAAGTTACCTATCAAAATCATGAGCCTGTATACATGCAACAGCAGGAGAAAAACACCTGCATTAACTTTTTACAAAAAGTTAATGGATACTTTTATGAGCATATAGGGTAGGGAAGGTCTTTGCTACATTTAAAGATAAAAATAGGACGGAAATAATATTCATCATTACACAATCCTTTCAAACAGCAGGATGGAAGGACCCCATGAAGAAAAACCAATGGCCAGGGCTTCCCTGGTGGCGCAGTGGTTGGGAGTCTGCCTGCCGATGCGGGGTACACGGGTTCGTGCCCCGGTCCAGGAAGATCCCACATGCCGCGGAGCGGCTGCGCCCAGTGAGCTATGGCCGCTGAGCCTGCGCGTCCGGAGCCTGTTGCCCCGCGGCAGGAGAGGCCACAGCAGTGAGAGGCCCGAGTACCGCAAAAAAAAAAAAAAAAAAAAAAAAAAAAAAACCAATGGCCAACTCAGTGGGAAACTTGAAACATGAGGATATCCACCCCTTGACGTGTGAAAGCTCTTTACAGACAAGGAAACAAACTCAGGAGAATAGATAAGAGACACAAAGAGGCAATTTATAAGATATAAGCGGCTATAAAGATGCTTGGCGTCTAATCAAAGAGGTCCATGTTAAATCAGCAATGCTGTTGACCCAATGATGCTCCGATAGGCAAAGCCGTAGAACGCTACTGACCTGTGGTGGCAAGAGTGTGGGGAACAGGCACCCGTACGTTCCCAGAGCCCTACGGTCAAGAGGGGCGTAGCTTTCAGCCCAGCAGTTCTAAGAATTTCTTCTGAGAAAATGGTATACGAAGAATTACATGCTTACATAATTTTATTCGAAGATCAGGAAGTTCCCTGGTGGTCTAGTGCATAGGATTTGCTGCTTTCACTGCCGTGGCGCAGGTTCAATGCCTGGTCAGGGAACTAAGATCCTGCAAGCTATGTGGCCCGGTCAAAAAAATTTTTTTAATTGTTTTTAATAAAAAAACATTGTTTTTAAAAAAGGAGATCAAATATATAGTTCAACCATGATACGAAGGAGAATGCAGCTGTTACAAGTAATAGGTAAGGACACAAGATGTCTACCTTCGCATGAAAAAAAAAGTTAAAGAGAAAAGTTGATTACGTGATGTGATTCCAGTTGGCATCTATAGACTCATGCTTGGTTTAAACACAGCATCGATGCCGTTCCCAGAACCACCCTTCCGTGCTGTTTAAACGCTCACAATGAGCTCGTGCAATGAAGGCAATGGTAAGAAGAGTTGGCCCTGGATGGAACTGAATCCCTGACCCCTCAGAGCCTGTCAGCCTGGCTCCTCCAAATAACATCCAAGCTGAGAATCCTCACTTATTTCACACTAACCCTGAAAAGTATATCCCGTAGGCCCTGTACAAGCCAGGAGGTTGGACAGAACAAGTCATCCCTAGTCACAGATGGGGAAACAGTCCCAGCTAAGGGGAGTTCCTTAACTAACTTCCATAGCAGGTGTCTGGATCTTCCTGCCTAAGTGCTCTATTCTGCTAGAAGAGCCTAAGGCAGCTGCTTCCCCTAGCCCCTCCTCATCCTGAGCTATAAGCTTGTCCTCATATGGGGAAGAAAAAAAAAATTTAGGTAAGCATTAATTTTGGGGCAGGAGGAGGAGAAATTCTGGTAGTTAATAGTACTCAGTAAATGTTGGCTGTTATGTACTATTCTAAGGATTCTTATCTATTAATTCATTTTATCCAACACCCCTATGGGGATAGGTATTATTCCCATTTTACAGATGAGGAAACCGAGGTCCAGAAGAGTTCAATAACTCAATATCACACAGCTAGTAAGAGGCAGAGCCAGGGTTATAATCAAATAGCCTGGCTTGTATTCGACCAGTATCCTGAAAACAGAAAAGATGGAGCTGGCCAGGGCTGGAGAGTGCCTGCATGGTGTCAAGGCCACGGGCCTGACTCAAGCACTGTGGTTCCCTTTACGCCACTTCTCTAACTCACGCCCTACCAAAGGCCAGAGAGGTATCTGAAACCAAGTTTCACTTCCCCACCAGATTCTCCAGCAGCCAGCTGAACCCAGCCCATTCCGCCTAGGTTGGGTTACCTTTCCCACCCTAGAAGCTCTACATGGCAGCAAAGAGCTTTCCAGACCAACAAGTCAGAGATGAAGGTCCGTGTCATACACGAGCAGACGGTCGGCAGCACAGCCAGCACTGGTACTGACCTGTCTGCCACTATGGCATCAGGCAGCATCAGGGCCAGCAGGCTGCCGTTCAGCCTGTGCCGACCATCCCCGTGTGGACCAGTCCCAGGGGCCAAGTGAGTGGGAAGGGGGGCTGGTGAGGGGAGGAGTAGCCAGCGTCCTCTATGGGAGGCTGGGAGGCTCGAGGGGGCCTGGGAGGAGCTTGTTCAAGTCAAGGTTAGTTCTTTCGGCCCCGGGAGCTCTGGATTCCCTCATCCATGATGGCATGGTGGCATGCTTCGAGGACGCCCAGTCAGAACTCCTGTGGCTGTGAGAAGGTGACAAGCCCTCACAGGCCATCAGCCCCGCCAGGCTCCCGATTCCCAGCTACTGCTGTTCTCTGACTCTGCCGTGAGTTGACCTCCCCCTACCTTCTCGTCCTGCTTTCTCTGCCTGGAACGCTGCCTTTCCTTGCGGAGAGGCGAAGTCTCCTAAATTCAGTCCTGCAAGGCATTGGACGCTACCCAATAATAGAGGCCGCAATTCTGGAAGGACAGAGCTGCCTCTGAAGCGCAAGTGTCTAAGCTGAGAATAATTCTGTCTAGTCACCACAAGTAGCTTTTCCACACCTGCTTTCACTAGGCTTGAAACAAGGGTCTATTCAGCCTGTTCACCTTCTGTTGCCTTCCAGGAGCTTCTGGGCTTGGCCTGGTTCAGGTCCACAAAGACGCCAACCCCTCGGACCAGGGCAACAGCCAACAGCAAAAGAATTCCCCAGAGGCGAGGTCTTGGGTTGCAGCTCATGGTGGAACCTGCCAGACAAAAGGGATCTGAAGGATGGCAGGGCTGGGCAAGGGCCCCTCCAACTCTCTCCCCAAACCCCAGCCCTTGGGAATCACACTGGGCAGAGCTGAAGCTGCCCTTTTGCAGATGAGGTGGACCCTGGCTAGCTTCGCTTAGTTCCCCAATGAATTCAGTTACACCATCTCCTGCCCTCACGATAGCCAGAGCTTCCCCATTTTGTCAGCGCACCCTGGAGGGCCAAGGCCTGAGGGGCCTGCCCACAGCCTCATACCTGCAGGCCCCAGCGTAGACTCCCACCTGTAGGAATCCTCAAAGCCCAGTGGCCCAGGAGAGCTCACCATGCTCTGGGCCTGGCAATGTCATTGTGGTGACCTGAGGCTCACTGCCATCCTGCTCCCCACGTGGCTCAGAAGCCAGGAACAGGCCTGCAGACACGAAAGAACAAAGAACCCCCCTATTTTGTCCTCCACCCTGGACTCACCTGCAGCCCCAGAGCTACATGTGGTCGAGTAAGTCTTTAGCCCTGAGGGGCAGCAGGCAGAGGTGCCGCAAAGGAAGTAAACCTGGCGGGATGAGGATAAGATCAAGGCACGGGGCTGGCTTAGAGCCCTGGGCACGAAGCACTGAGGCAGGAACATGGCGTCTGGAACCCAGCCAGGTCCACACTGCTGCCGGCCAGGCAGGAGGCAAGAGATCTGGGCATGCTGACCAGCCCAAGTCCCACGAGTTACAGAGTCATAGGTGCTGCTTCCCAACTTGGAATCTGTGCCTCCCTCGTTCTGGATGGCTCACGTCTGCAGTAGTGGACCCTGCGGGAGGGAACCGCTCTGCCGTGTAGAGCCCTGGCCCCGGCCTTCAGAGTCCCCCTGGGAGGGCCGACTTGCTCCCTTTGCCACCCGACAGATGGGGAGAGGGGATTCCGAGGACGTGGTGTTAACTGGGCAGCAGGAGAGCAGATGTCTGGCGCCCTCTCTTCCTGGCCCTCAATGACCAATGACTGGGGGGCAGGGTTGGGGGGGGCGGGTTACCATGGCTTCCAGAAACACAAAGCCACGGGCAGCTCCCAAAAGGTGTAGAAGCAGGGACTTCCCTGGTGGTCCAGTGGGTAAAACTCCACACTCCCAGTGCAGGGGGGCCGGGTTTGATCCCTGGTCGGGGAAATAGATCCTGCATGCGTGCCGCAGTGAAGATCCTGCGTGCCGCAACTAAGGCCTGGCGCAGCCAAAATAAATAAATAAATAAATAAAGGAGTAGAAGCAGGAGGAACTGACCTGAACCGGCACCCAGCAGCGTAACCAACAGGTACCCCTTCATCCAGCAGGCGGGGGTCTCTTGGCTCAGGAAGAGGCACGCAGCTGAGCTGGTTAGTCAGCTACCCTCCCAGGTGCTAACCAGTGACATCTGTCTACATCTGATGGAATGTCATGCATCTATTTAGAATATATAGAGGGCTTCCCTGGTGGCGCAGTGGTTGAGAATCTGCCTGCCAATGCAGGGGACACAGGTTCGAGCCCTGGTCTGGGAAGATCCCACTTGCTGCGGACCAACTGGGCCCGTGAGTCACAACTACTGAGCCTGCGCGTCTGGAGCCTGTGCTCCGCAACAAGAGAGGCCGCGATAGTGAGAGGCCCGCGCACCGCAATGAAGAGTGGACCCCGCTTGCCTCAACTAGAGAAAGCCCTCGCACAGAAACGAAGACCCAACACAGTCAAAAAATAAATATAAAAATAAATTTAAAAAAAAAAGACTGGGAAATATTTTTAAAATATATATAGAGAGAGAGATCTGTCTATATTAAGGTGAAAGATTTATATTGTTCAGTAGAACGACAGTTAAACAGTAGTGTGTGGCCTCTGGTGCCAGTTATAGAATATGTAGAAGATCCTAAATGTATCCATACTTACCTTCCGCAGAAGCTGAGTTATAAAAATTCAAAGCAGAGGGACTTCCCTGGTAGCGCAGTGGCTGAGAATCCGCCTGCCAGTGCAGGGGACATGGGTTCGAGCCCTGGTCCGGGAAGATCCCACATGCCGCGGAGCAACTAAGCCCGTGCACCACAACTGAGCCTGTGCTCTAGAGCCCGCGAGCCACAACTGCTGAGACTGCATGCCACAACTACTGAAGCCCACGTGCCTAGAGCCTGAGCTCCGCAACAAGAGAAGCCACCGCAGTGAGAAGCCCGCACGCAGCAACGAAGAGCCAACGCGGCCAAAAGTAAAACTAATGAATTAAAATAAAATTCAAAGCAGAATTATGCTGAACACATCATTTCTAGAGTCAGAAGTGAGGCCACTCTGGAGCACCATGCCCGGCTCAGGTTAGGGTTGATTGCCTTCACGATCCGGCATTTTCCTTCCTCCCTCTGGAGTGGTTTGCAGGTCGGGGCTCACTGCCCTGCACAGCACTCAGGAAGACCAAGCCCCGTCCGGGGACCTTTGTCCGCATTAGCTCGCAGGGGGCTGGAGGGATTCGGTGACCCGCTCATCCCCGCTTAGCAGACGGGGAGCAGGCAGGAAGAACACATGCTTCTGAGTGGTCCCCCGCAGCCCCTCCAGGAGCCAGTGTCCAGGGGGGCGAAGGTGGCAACAGTGAAGCACTGGTAGTGAGAGTGGCAGGGCAAAGCTACCCTTCCAAGGACATCATTCAGGTCCTGAGCTGTCACCGAAAGGACACCTGGGGAGGAGAGAAGTCAAGGAGGGGGAGGGGAGGGGCAGATCCAGCACCACCGCCACTCACCCGACTGGATGGGCCACTGAGGATACTGGAAGGGGTTGGCGCTGGGAGCGGCCCAGTGCTTATGCAGCACCAAGACCAGCATGGGGTCTGTCCTCTGCAGGAGCCAGACCTCCATGGGGTCAGACTCTTGAAGCAGCCCCACAATGGGGTGGTCCCCCTCCCTGTGGTAGGAACTAAAAGCCTTGTCTGCAGGGAGAGGGGCTCATGAACTTCGGTTGGCTGGATGTCTGGGAAGTGGGGGTGGGTAGAGAAAGCACAGGGACACCGTACCCTTTTCCCTTGTCGATCTGCAGCTGAAGCCTCAGCGGGCCGTACTGGGTCACAGTGGCTGGATGGGGAAGGAAAGAGGGACGCCTGGAGGGGCAGGAAGTCACTGGCATTGAAGACACAGTGGATGTGAAGCCTGAAGTCCCAGGTGGAGAGGATGGAGGAGAGAAGACACAGAATCAGCGCATCCAGATCACTGTACTGTGTGGATGCGACATACAAGGCTTGGTCCAGGGGGCGGATGGATGCTACCTGCAATCACCTGGGTGATGTGCATCGTTGCCCGTCCTCTGCCCACCACGTCTTGTCTTCTCGGGACAGTTCGAACCTGCTGTGCCAGGCCATCTTCTAGATGGAAAGGCTGGAGCCCCATGGGGCTGACAGATGCCCACCCTGTTCGGAAAGCTCTGTCATCTCACAGACCCGGGTTTGAATCTTATCAGCATTTACTGGCCGGTTAACCTAAGCCTCAATTTCTTCATTTGCACAATGGCGCTGACCCCCTCCCTCCAAAGGCTGTGCTTAAGGATCAAGTGAGGTCACGAGATAGCGCGCTGGGGTCATCCTTGTCCTTGCAGTTGTGGCTGGTCTGCCACTGGGTCCCGTGCGCCTGGCTGGCCTGCGTGGCACTGCACACACCCGGTGGGGGTAGGGGCAGGCCGGCACCCGGGGATGTTCTGTAAGAAGAGCTGACCCACCCTACCCCAGCTCCTGAGCGCTCGACCTTCACTTCTACTTGTGGCAGAGCCCTGGGTTCAGGCCTGGGCCGGTGCCCTTGGGGAGGACGTCCTACCAATGGAGACCAGGGCCTGGCACAAAGAAGGTGTCAGTACACACGAGTGGTTCCACCCTGACCGGAAGGCCTTTCCTCTGCAGGGCCCTCCAGCTCATTCCTGATGGCCTACAGCTGTTTCCCCTTACGCTCCCCTTCTGTGATGAATTCTGGCTAGCTCCCGTAGCTGTTAAATCCTGATGTCCAAAACGTGACAGATTTGTCCCCGGTCCCCCTGGGAATACATAACATTTTAAAGGAAAAGACATTTGAATCCTGATGCCAGCAGCCTGCCCCAGCCCTCATGGCAGGAAGGGTGGGAAAAAAAGACATCTGGAAACCCACTCAGTGCCAAGCACAGAATTCCTACACCCCGTGGTTACCATATTAGTTCAGGCTGAGGTTGGCGCCTGGCGCCTGGGGTTCAGAGACAGGTGTGACAAGCTCAGATGTCCTCAGGGGTTACCCCTTGGCATCCTGGGCTCCTGGCTCGTTTTGCCACCTGAGTCAGCAGGTGCCGGTGGCCCCTTTCAGCGAGGGGTTCTCCCTCAGCTCCCCCCCACCCCACCCCGTACCCTCAGGGCTTCAGCCCCAGCCATCTCCTGCCTCATCTGCGGCTTTGTAACCTCCGAGATCAGGAGGTGGCGACGGTCAGGCACAGCCTTGGCTTCTTCCTGGGACCTGGAAGGGGACTTTTCAGCTTCTTGAGGCTTGGTTTCTCAGCTCAGTTCCTGGAGGGATAAAGGTGAGGGCTCTCGAGGACTCCGGCCCTCTCAGGCCCGGCTGTGGCTTCCGCCTGCCAGGCGTGGGCAGGCCCGATCTAATGCTCACATCAGCTCTGGTTGAGAGGCGTTGCCCCGGCCTGGGGGGCCGGTGGTGCTGGGAAGAGGTAAGCAGCTCATCCGAGGTCACACCGTGGGTGATGGCAGAGCTTGGCCGTGACCCCAGACGGCTCCAAAGCCTGTGCTCCCTTCACACCCAAGCCCGCGGCCCAGCCTGTGTGAGGAAGGCGCCGTCCCACATGATGGAACCGTGTGGCCCCATCCAGATGCCGATGTGGGACACCAACTGGTTCTGCTGGATGCTGTCCACCTGTAGGAAGAGACAGCTGGGCGAGGCCCTCCCAGGGGGTGGTCATGGGCACCAGTGTGGCCCCCACTCTACCTGGACTGTGGTGTCACAGCAGGTGAGAGGGCCAGCCGTGGAGACCACGGAGGATCCCGCCTCCTGGTTGGGGAGCAGCTGGGGGGCGGTGCAGACCAGTTGGACATTGATTGGCGTCCTGCACACCAAGGCTGTTTCGCGGGACACCACCAGGACGAAGTGACTGTTTCTGAAGCACTGGACAGTCACTGGGACGAAGGCAGATCAAAGAGGAGGGTCAGTGCCTTGGGGTTCAGGGTCCATCATAAACACGGTGTGGGGAGGGCCTGGGCGACCGTCAGCATTTGAGGGCTGACCTGGCTCCTCTCACTGCCCTTTCTTGCAGTGGTAACTCCAGCAAAGCCTTCACAGACCAGACTTTCTCATGCAGGCAACAGACAGGCAAACTACACTCTAAAAGTAGGGTCACCATTTAATTTATCCTCCACGCTGGAATGTTCTAGATCTACGGGTAGGGGGACATGTAAAGACAGATTAACTGTTATCAGGCTGGGGCAGGTGGTCACCACGTCTAAAGATCTCTTCTGCGGTCCATTCTGGGGGCCAGGCTCTCCTGGGAACGGGGCGAGGAGCAGTTTCATCACTGGTGAGTGGGGTCGGGGAGGAAGCCCTCCTATTCCTTCAGCATTCAGGGGACGAGGGCCTTGCTTGGTTTGGAAAGTGGCACCTGTGTTGCCATAGTAACAGGGACCCTCTCTGGTGTTGTCATGACAGCAGCCAGCTGACGGGCTTCCTTTGAACTTCTTCTCACTCTGCGGGAGATGTGCCTGGAGGCCACCTGGCACTGTTCCTGAGTCAGAGGGTACCTAGGGCTGGGGACAAGCGTGGTGAGGACATGAGAAGGAGCCATGTGGGCTGCAGACCTCCAGAGAATGGAGGGCAGTGGCCTCGTAGAGCCCAGCAAAGGGCTGTCAGGTCCCCCGATCCTCAGGAGGTCTCCCGACAGAGTGTGCGCACATGGAGGACTCCTCCGTACCTCCGTAAGCTGGCTTGTCAGCGGCTCCCCACCGTGTGCCAAGGTGCCCCGCTGGGGTCGAGCTAGGGTGGGGTGGGTGGGTCCAGGGACCGTGAGGCAGGGGTTAAATGGGCTAAGCTGTCCTCTGGGGTAGGGCGGAGGGGATGCGGATGAGGGGCAGGAAGTGAGAATGTGGTGGGTGGTGCCAGGTGGGAGTCTGGAGTCCAGGTGTGATCAGGTTTGGGACAGATGATCAGAGTGACCACTGGGCTGCACAGCTTCCATGAACACCCTCAGGTGGGAGCGCCCATCCTACAGGAGAGAGGGCGACGGGAGCAGCATCCGGGCAGAGGAAGGATCAGTGCCCAGGACTTAGCCTTCCTCACCCACCAGCCCGCGGAGTGGCCTTGGCTTCTGATGCGTCCCTGGTCCTGGAGGGGCCTCTCTAGCCTGACACTGTGTTAGGGCAAGCTGGTTCCCAGCCGTGGGGTCTCCCCCAGAGCAGTGAGAGCCCTACCTTCTCCAGCACATGACAGTCTTTGTAATTGGCAGAAAAAGACCGCGGGCCCCTGGGGCTCGGCGGTCACCCGTGATGACAGATGGAGCAGCTGTTCACCTCAGACGGGTTCCCAAATTCATCTGGGATGGGGAGAGGGGAGACAGGGATGGAGGGAAGGAGTCACGGATGCTGAAGGGGGAAGCCAGAGGCTGTTGGACTCTGCTGAGAAGACTCCCCACTCAGGAGAAGAAGTACCTCCTAGAGGTCTCCTGGGGGATTAAGGCCATTAATACCGCCGTGGCTGTCACCCATAACAAACAACGAGAACAGACAATTAGATACTGTGGCCTCCTGGCTGGGATCCTAAAACAGAAAAGGACCTTAGGTGAAAGCTAAGGAAATGGACTTTAGTTGTAACAATGTGTCAACATTGGTTCATTAATTGTAATAAATGTACCATCCTAATGTGAGATGTTAATTACAGGGGGAGCTGTGTGGGGTATATGGGAACTCTCTGTGCTATCTTCTCAGGTTTTCTGTAAATCTGGGACAGTTCTAAGAAATAAAGTCTATTAACAACAACCAGCCTGGTTCACAGACAGGGGCGCTTCGCACGCGCCCAGCAGGGTCCCAAGCCTTGCTTGTATTAGCTCATCAGGGGCCGTCCTCCGAGGGAGGGGCTGGCCCCGTCCTCAGTCCTCATCTCCTGGAAGCCTTACCGCAGGGTCTGGAGGAGCCCAGCTCGGCTAGCGTTAGTCCCCACAGGTCGTTATAATTCATAGCAGCGGGGAGAGCATGTGGCCTGGTAGGTAGAATCTGGTTCCAGCCCAGCCCCCTGGTCACTTTCTGGCTGTGACCTGGGACACATCATTTTTCTGAGCTTCGGTTTCCTGTTTGTGGATTGGGGTTGATATTGCTTACCTCGCAGGGTGACGGGAGACTGAAAGAGACAAATACTGGGGGTGATAAGTCATTTGTGACAATGACTGAACACTTGGTAGTGATCAACTTTTACTGCGGTTAGTGCCGAGGTGGGGGAAGCTCTGTGTGTTAAGGGCCCTGGGAGCAGAGCAGGTAGAGCCTGCGAACCCAGAGGCAGGGCAGTTTCTGGAGGGAAGGCTGCCTGAGCAGAAGCAGAGGCGCCAGTGGGCACAGGGGGTGCCGTCGGGGAGAGCGGTATTGTGCCGAAGCGGAGGGGATTTGGGGGGTGGGGAGGACAGGGCATAGAGAGGTGGGGAAACATTGGACTTAAGCTGGGCTGGGAAGGGGAGGAGATGTGGCTGGAGGGGGGCAGGGGCTGGTGAGGTGACCTTCCTGCGGGACGATGGGAGGTTTTCAACTTTTTATTTTGAAATACTTCCATTCTTACTGAAAAGAAGTTCCATATATCCTTCACCCAGATTCCTCAAACGTTCACTGTTAACTTCTTTTTACATTTGTTTCAGCGCTCACCTTCTCTCCGATTGTATGTACGCACGCACACACATACACACGCAATTTCTTCCATTATAGCGTGAGAGAGCTGGTTGCAGACGTGACTGACTCTGAACACTGCTGTGTGTATTTGTTAAAAAACAAGCAACCACAGTTAAAAGATCAAAATCAGGGATTCAACATTGGTATGACACAACTGTCTAAGCTATGAACCTTATTCAATTCACCTATTGTCCTCATGCTTTTACAGCAAAGGAGAAAGATTTTTTCCCAGGCCAGGTCCAGTCCAAGGTCAGGGTCATGTTCCTTGGGCCTCTTCCAATCTGGGACAATCCCTCTGTCTGTGTCTTTCATAGCGTGAATACTTTTGAGGAGTACAGGCCAGTTATTTTGCAGCATGGCCCTCATTTGGGTTTGTCTCGTGTTTCCCCCTGCTTAGACGCAGTTTATGCATTTTTGGTGGTGTGGGTTGCTAGGGCCACCAAAACAAAATACCATAGACTTGGTGGCTGAAACAATAGAAATGTATTTTCTCACAGTTCTGGAAGTTGCAAGTCCAAGATCACGGTGTCAGAAGTTCGGCTTCTTCTGAGGCTTCTCTCCCCTTGACTTGCAGGTGACCGCCTTCTCGCTAAGCCCTCACATGTGCGCATACACTCCTGGTGTCTCTTTATGGGTCCAAAATTCTTCTCCTTCTAAGGACACCAGTCTGATTGGATTAGGACCCACCCTAATGGCCCCATGTTAACTTCATAACTTCTTAAAGACCCCATCTCCAAATACAGTCACATTCTGAGGCACTGGGGATTAGGGCTTCAATATATGAATAGAGGCACAGTTCAACCCATAACAGGCAGCAACACCCCAGAGGTGATGTTGTGTCCTTCTAATTGCATTCAAACCAGAGGCTCATCATAGGCTTGTCCTATTACTGCTGATAGATCTTTGATCACTGGGTGAGATGGGGCTGGCCAGGTTTCTCCACTCTACAGCTACCGTGTTTCTCTTTGGAAATAGAAAGTATATTATGGGGAGATATTTTGAGACTACTTAATTATCCCGCCTCTCAGCAAACATTCACCCACTGGTGTGCTGGTTCTCCAATCCATCATTCCTTCTGTCAATACATTGCTTCGCATTCTGTTGTAACAGAGAGCTTTCCCTGATGGGGGGTTTTAGGTGCCAGGGAGAACACCAGACAGAGGAGTTGAGAGACCTGGATTCTATCCTGCATTCACCTCTCAGGAGCCAAGGGACCTTCCCCATCTGTAAAATAGGCATGGAATTAGATAATACTCAGAGAGGTGTTTTCTAACGGATCACAGACCTTACTCGTGAGGAAGGCGTCTCTCCCAAGTCCCTGGAAAGGCAGAGAAAGAGCAGGGGATCTTCCTCATGGCCAAGGGCAGAAGGATGCCTTCGAGAAAAGTGGTGCTGAGCTGTCCTGGAGAGAGAGGGCCCTGAGACCTTGGTCATGACTCTACATTCTCGCAAAGACTCACGGGCACCAGAGCTCATCTGCCCGATGCTGGGTGGCCTCAGCCTGCAGCGGCTTGAAGCAGGGTTTCAGTTCCCAGCCAGGGATTGAGGTCAGGTCACGGCAGTGAGAGCGCTGAATCCTAGTCACTAGACCACAAGGGACAAGTGGCCAGTTACAAAGCCCTGGCCCATCAGCTGTGTAGAGACGAATTTCCATATAGAGATGGAAAGTAGTGAAACAAGTAAAGTGTTTATTAGGAGGAAAAGGGTTACGTGTGGATAAACACACGGGCGGGCTGAGAGAGAGAGAGAGAGTCATGCATGCCCTTGTGATAGTTTGAATCACTTATATGGGGCATTCCTTCCCGGTTTCCTTTGACCAATCATCTTGCTTTGCCTGGTTCTGAGGCTGTATTTAGTTTATCTCAGAGTCCTCCCACGTGTGCACACGCATCTCTTAGCCAAGATGGATTCTAGCGAAGAGAGCTATGGGTAGGTTGACATCACTTACTATGAGATGATGCCCCCTCCCTTTTGACCTCTGAGGAGCCTTTCTGCACATGTAGAGTTGGGAAGGACTCCTTGACTTCAAGAATGAGGAATATTTGGTCTTTTATCTCTTTTCTGGGCACGGCTCAGCTATTCTTTTTTTTTTTTTTTTTTGCGGTACGCGGGCCTCTCACTGCTGTGGCCTCTCCCGTTGCGGAGCACAGGATCCGGATGCGCAGGCTCAGCAGCCATGGCTCACGGGCCCAGCCGCTCTGCGGCACGTGGGATCTTCCCGGACCGGGGCACGAACCCGCATCCCCTGCATCGGCAGGCGGACTCTCAACCACTGCGCCACCAGGGCTATAGCTAAGGGCTATTCTTTTGCTCCTCATCTTGGAGTATCTGTTGCAGGCAACAGACTCTGGCTGCTCAGCCTGGGGCCCATCTATCTCCTGCCTCAAGCCTGAAGCTCCAATGCTCACCCACTAGAGACCTTGGGAAAGTCACCTACCGGCTTGGTGACTCCATTTCCTCATCTGTATAATGGGGCTAATAAGGGCACAGAACTTGTAGGGTTGCTCTGAGGATTAAATAAATAACCCATGTAAAGCACTGAGAACAATCTGCATGTGGTAATCATTTGAACGTGATAGTGATGAGAACCACCATAATTTTTTATGGTTGAGGACAGAGGGTCAGATCAGTGTGACTTGACCTAGAACCTTGGCTTCCCTCTTGGCCTCTTTCTAAACCTCAGTTTGTTTATCTCTTTCTCACCTTTTTAAACTTAGTCCTTTTTATTTTTGAAAATTGGACTTGAGTTTCTGAATCTGTAAAGTGGGATTAAAAATAAGGTCAAGGGTCTGTCCTGGTGGTGCAGTGGTTAAGACTCCACGCTCCCAAGGCAGGGGGCCCAGGTTTGTTCCCTGGTCAGGGAAATAGATCCCACATGCATGATGCAACTAAGTGTTTACATGCCACAACTAAGGAGCCCGCCTGCTGCAACTAAGACCTAGTGCAATGAAATAAATAAATAAATATTAAAAAAAAATAAGATCAAAGTCACTGAGGTTCTGAGAATTCCATGTCAGTTCTCCACCCCATCTGTTTTTTTGTTTTTTGTTTATTTTTGGTTGCACCAGAAGGCGGTGGAAATCCCCAGACCAGGGATCACAGATCAAGCCCGTGCCCCCTGCAGTGGAAGTGCGGAGTCTTAACCACTGGACCATCAGGGAAGTTCTCACCCAATCTGTTCTGCTAACAAAAGCCAGGGATGGAGGGAGGGTGCCAGTGGAGGAAGGGGCCTTTCTAGGCTGGAAAGACAAGGCTGCCGGGGAATGGGATACTGTGATTTATGATAAGAAATATATATTTGGTTTTTGTCCCCATCCTGGCAGAGCTCCTAAACACACTTGGAATTTCCTGGGAGGAGAGCAAAACAAAGGTGTCTTTTGTAATGTTGTTGAGGTTCCTTTAGGAAGGCACCTAGCGACGGGGGCTTGCTGCCAAGGGAACCAACCACATGGTTAGAGGATTAGAACGCATCCCCCCTTCCCCACCTCTTGGGAGGGAAGAGGGGCTGGAGATTGAGGTCAATCACCAACAGCCAATGATTCAATCAATCATGTCTATGTAGTGAAGCCACCATAAAACCCTCAAAGGACGACGTTCAGAGCTTCCACTTTGGTGAACACGTTGAGATACGGGAAGAGTAGCACCCAGAGAGCACGGAGGCTCTGCGCCTCTCCCGTACACCTTACCCTGGGCATCTCTTCCATCTGGCTGTTCCTGAAAAACGTTTCTCTGAGATCTGTGAGCTGTTCTAACAAATTAATCAAACCCAAGGAGAGGGTCGTTGGAACCTCAGACGGATAGCCAGTTCAGATCAGAAGAGGTGACACCTGGACTTGTGATTGGTGTCTGAGTAGGGGGAGGGGACAGTCTTATAGGACTGAGTCCTTACCCTGTGGAATCTGATGTTATATCTCCGTGGAGATAGTGTCAGAATTGAATTGCAGGCCACCCAGCTGGTGTCATGGGGAAAAAACCCCACACAAAATCATAGGGACCAAAGCATGTACGGGACCCAGCAGGAAGCAGGTCACCTCACCCCAGGGGCTTGCAGACAGACCCAGGGGAAGCCCTAGCCATGGTCCCTGTGTCATGGGGAAGAACAAATCTGACTCCATATTGGATCTGTTTCTTCTACTTTAACCTTTGTATTCTATTGCTTTTGCTACAAGTTAATCACTAAAGGGATTTTGCCTATAAGCTTCAATTATACATAATGGCCCATCTCTGGGAACCCTGCCACCCAGGTAATGAGTGTTAAGCTAAAATCCCTTTGTTTAGCCCACAGGAAACATCCTGACCGAGCCCACCTGTGAATGGCTGTAGGAAAGAAGAAATTAACACATCCCCTCCGGAGTCTGGCTGGAACCAGGAAGTGTTCGACTTTACACACACCCCCCACACACACACCTTTTGGTATAAAAGAAGCCTGAGTTCTAACTCAGGCAAGATGATCCTTTGGGACACAAGTCCACCATCTTCTTGGTCTCCTGGCTTTCTGAATAAGTCGCTAGGCCTTGCCCCAACAATTGGTCTCTCAGTTTACTGGCCTGTCCTGTGGCAAACAGTACGAACTTGGACTTGGTAACACCTGTGGATCCTGCTGGCTGCAGAGATGCTTCCCGGAGCTCGTGGAGCATGTTTAACAGCAGAAAGTCAGCCCTACTTATCCTGCAGAGCTGATGACAATGAACCTCAGAGAGTCCAGTCATCTGGGAAGTGCTGGGTTCTGGTGCTGGAGCACCTTCTTCTTCTTCTTTTTTTTTCCTGGTTTATTTATTTTTTACTTATTTATTTATTTGTTTAGGCTGCACCACGTGGCATGCGGGATCTTAGTTCCCTGACCAGGTATCAAACCCATGCCCCCTGCAGTGGAAGCATGGAGTCCTAACCACTGGACTGCCAGGGAAGTCCCTGGAGTACGTGCTTCTGAGTTCCAGCTCTTCTGCCCACTGGCTGAGTGGCCTTGCCTGGGCCACTCAACCTCTCTGTTTTCTTCTCTGGGAGTAAGATAACAGTCCCTACCATCCTGGATTATCTGGGTGCAGCATATATATGTAATGCATATAAAAAATATATATGTATATATTTTTTGGTGAGGATTAACTGGTATACATGTGGGTCTGAGAAAAGTTATTAGTTAATAATAACACAGAGTTACTAGTCCCCAGGGTTGTACCCACCACAGGTGAAAACAGAGTCTGGGAGAATTGCATCAGGCCATGAGTAACAGTGGACCCGGATTGGTCACCGTGAGGAACTGGGGGTTCTTTTTGGGCCTAATCTCCAATACTAGAGACTCACACTGTGCAGCAAACGTTCACTGAGAGCCCTCCCACATGTCAGGCCCTCTGCTTGGCTTTGGTGATGAGGAGATAAAATAGGAACTGTCTCTGTCCTCCAGTTGCTCGTGATAAGGGTGGGGAACAGTTGTGTGAAAGTTACCATGGAGGGCAGAGGTGCAGAGGCAGGGGTGTGGGAGGTAGGGTCTGAAAGGCTCAGCAAAGTCTTCCCAGAGGAGGTAACATCTGAGCAGCATTTTGAAGGATGAATAGGAGTTCACAGAGAGGCCAAGGGAGGAAGTGGTATTCTAGAGCAGGGAGCAAACAGCACAAGGGAACAGAAACAGCCTGGTATGTACAGGGTGTGGGGCTGCAGTGACGAATGCTGACTGATGATAGGAGGTGACTAGGGAGAAGCAGAAATGAAGGTGGAGGCACAGGCAGGGCCAGATCACTGAGGGGCTTATTGGCCATGTGAGGAGCTAAGCCTCCACCTGTGGGTGATGGTGGCATTAGGGTGCTCCACCCGGTGCAAGGTGTCATGTGGGGTCCTGCCCCTCTGCTGTGTGTGGCCAACTCCAGGGCCTCCCACGTACGGGAAGCTGGAGGGTTCCAGGGCATGCCTCACCTGCTTCCTGTTGTGCATCTCACTTCCTGTTTTATTGACTATTTAAAGAGGACAGAAATGAACATGAAAGCCTGCTTCCTAAGGCAGGGCCGGAGGGAGAAAGCCCTCCTGGGCTTGGCGCCATGGCTGGGGAGTAGTTGGCCCATTCCCTTGACTGTTCGTCAAACACACTTGATGCCATGATCATTCTCTTGGGAGCCCAGAGACACTGATGATCACAGAAAGGGGTCTTGCCATAGAGAATGGACTTGAGGACACGGGGTGGGGGAAGGGTAAGCTGGGGTGAAGTGAGAGAGTGGCATGGACATATATACACTACCAAACGTAAAACAGATAGCTAGTGGGAAGCAGCCACATAGCACAGGGAGGTCAGCTCCGTGCTCTGTGACCACCTAGAGGGGTGGGATAGGGAGGGAGATGCAAGAGGGAGGAGATAGGGGGATACATGTATATGTATAGCTGATTCACTCTGTTATAAAGCAGAAACTAACACACCATCGTAAAGCAATTCTACTCCAATAAAGATGTTAGAAAAAAAAAAAAAGAAAGAAAGGGGTCTTGCAAGATGAGTGGGGGAGGGAAGAGGCATTCCAGGCAGCAGCAGCCGCGAGTGCAGAGGCTTGGAGGTGAGCCGAGAGGAATGGGGCAGGGACTGGTGGGCGGTGTGCTGGATCCCGAGAGGACTTGAAGGCTCTTTGAGAACCTGGACAGTTCCCACAGGCAGCAGAACCCTAGTTCGTCTCCTCCAGGGCAGTACGTGTGGTTGATGGGGAGACAGACCTGACTTTGGCTCTTTCAGGCTCTGATGTCAAGTTGCAAGCCATGGAGAAGGCTGTGCTTCAGGGCCTATGGCCTGTGCTCTGGGGTGGCTGCATCTTTCTCCAGGTCCTGGGGGGCGGGGGTCACTGGATAGCCCCCCCTCCCCCCCCCAGTGCCACCAGGACCCAGCTGCCACTCCCCGCTCCGAGTGCACCAGATGCAAGGAACCCGAGTTCTCCATCCCAACCAAACCAGCAGCATCAGCATGCTCTGGGGAACTTGCCAGGAATGCAGATGCCCAGGCCGCACCCCCAGACCCTCTGGATCGCACGCACTAGGGGTGGGGGACCCAGCAGTCTGGACGTCACAAGCCCTCCAGTAGATTCTGAGGCACATTCAAAGTGGGACTGGCTGGTCTATTTGCCAAGGCCCTGATCACGTCACTCTCCTCCGGACTCCGAGCGCCACACGGGCCCATTTGGCAGCCTGGCTGTCCTCCTGCCTACAGTGCCCGCCCGACACTGCGAAGGGCTCTGCAGGGTTCTCTGATCGCATCTTCTCCTGGAGGCGCCTGTCCTCTGCTTTCAGCCAGGGAGCCCCAGCTCAGAGTCCCCACGGCTCACGAGACTTTTTCTCTCGAGTGTCTGGTGCGGAACATCCTCCCCGTGCCACCTCCTACCCCAACTCCAACTCCTTCCCGCCCAGGCCACCTCCGTGTGGAGCCTGAGGGACTTGTGTGGGAAGCAGTTTACACCGTGGGAGTGCAGCCAAGGGCCCCACAGGAACAACATCCCTGCCTCCTTGTTTAGAAAATGCCTTAGGGCGCTGCTGGTCTGGAGTACTTTCTTCCTTTGTTTTAGTAACTTTTCATAAATTGTCCTTGGGGATGGTTGGGAGACAGTCACCACAGTGATTACAGGATTGGAAATGAGGGTTGGGGGAAGGGGCAGAGGAGTGAGCGTTGCAGGTGAGCAGGGCTGCCATCAGGGCTTGTGCAGACTGTTCACTGCTCAAGGGTACCTGGTGGAGGGGGTGAGGGAGGGCTGAGAGCCAGGAGGAGGGCTGGACCCCACCCCAAGCCTGATGCCCTAGAGCTAAGGTATGTTATAGGAGGAAAGGAGGGATTCTTCTTGTTGTGTTTTTTTTGGCCGCACCACGTGGCATGCGGGATCTTTGTTCCCCGACCAGGGATCAAACCCATGCCCCGTGCGTTGGGAACATGGAGTCTTAACCACTGGACTGCCAGGGAATTCCCAAGCGGGGATTCCTTCTAAGCCCAAAGAGCAGTCTGTGCACCACTTTGGGGCAGGGACCGTGCAGAAGGAGCACCTTTAAAAAAATTCATATTTTATTGCTGTGAAGTTACTTGCCCAAGGTCACCTGCCACACTCCGCTGCCTGCATGGCCTTAGAGGATGTCTATGGCTCAGCAGGTTGGGTGTGGAGGGGGGTGGATGGGGATGAAGGTACTTTCCCCCGAGTGGAACGGAAACATCTACCTAGGGAGGGCTGTAGGCACGTGTCTTCAGAAGACGGAGACCCTCTGTCACTAAGAGGAAAGGGGACGTTGCCCTAGTGCTACTGATTTGTTTAATCAAAGCTCTTACTGATCCTCCGTCTTGGACGACAGCGAGCAATAGTTTCCCCGTCACATTCTTCACTCAGGATTGCAGTCTGTCAGCAAATGTATCCAGTGCCAGGCCCTGTATTAAGTCTGTACCAAAATGGAAGAGTTTTGTGGAGTCAATCCTATGGGGGTGCCCTGGCCCTGATCTGGGGGTACTGAGTTCTTAACATGTTTTGAGTATCCTGGTGGCTGGGATGCTGAGGTTGGAGGAAAGGTCCCAGGAATCTTGGTCAGCGAACAGGAGTGAAGACTTAGGCAACAGGTCAACGCAAATGTGTCCAGTTCAATCATCTCATCCATGGGCTCCGAGCCCAGCCCATTTCATTATTATTATTATTATTATTATTGGCTGCACCACATGGCTTGTGGGGTTTTTAGTTCTCTGACCAGGGATCAAACCTGGGCCCTTGGCAGTGAGCTCGTGGAGCTCTAACCACTGGACTTCCAGGCAATTCGCAGCCCATTTAAAATAAAAGCTGTATTGCCTTTGCCCTGCAGCCTATACCCATTTTTCCCCAAGCGGGAAGAAACCTGATTTTTATGAGTACCTACTGTGTGCTGGATGCTTTGTGAATGAGGACACCTCACTCAGCCTGGGAGGTGACACTGTCGCTCTGGTCACAGATGGCCAAGTGGGGCCCGGCAAGGGGAAGTGGCTTACCTCCCAGCTGGGCATGCGGGCAGCATGGACAGCCAGGCCTGTGTTCTTACCACGGCCCCGCCCTGCCTTCCTGGCCATAGAGCCCCTGGGGGCCCTCGCAGACGGGCCCCCCATGCTGCCCGGGCACATGGGAGGAGCCGCACCAGTTTCTTTCCTGAGGGTGATGGGGTCAGGGGTGGGCAGTCTAGGACAGTGGACAGACGGACAGGACGCCCTCCTCCTCACTTCTCCTACACACCTGTCGCTCTCAAAAGCACCCCCCATGCACACTAGGGCTCACACTTTCTGGCTCACACCTATGTCCCCATGTGCACTCGTACTTGACCTTGGGCTTTTGCAAAATCTCCTTCGTAAAGGGAGGTAGGATGAGCTGGGCTGCCGGCAGTTACACCCAGTCCGCATCAATGGAGATGGATGTTACTTGAACACCAGTGTGACAACTCACTCTCTAGCTGTCCCCGCCTCCCCCCACCCCACCCCTAAATACACACACACACACACTCTGGGGCTGACATCTATTTCCTCCCTCAGCCTCCCTCCCCTGCCTCTGCCTGCCCGCTGCCTGCAGAAGCTGACTGCCTCTGGGGCTGGAATCCTGTGCTCCCTCTGTGCCCAGGTAAGGAGACGGTGGCCCCAGGGCTGGGCAGCCTCAGTGCCCTCTCTGGACCCGGAAGAGAAGGCACAGTTTTATCAAAGGAGAGGGCTGTTACCAGCTAGGATGGCAGAGGCTTGGGTTTACCAAAGACTGCAGGGGACTTGCTGCTCTGAGGAGGAAAGGACTACATTTTCCTAGGGAGTAACTAGATGCCAGGTGCAGTGGTCAACCATTAAAGCTTCTCTTTCCAGACTCAGGAGCGGTCTGGGGGGAGGGTTACACGAGCAGCCTTCAGGTAAACGACCCAGGTGCACCCAGCCAGGAAGCCGAGGAGCTGGGATTCGAAGCCAGGTCTCTGACACCAAAAGCTGGTATTCTCTGACCCCAGCCCTCTGTCAAAGCAGGACCTTCGCTGCTGGGCTCCCTGAGAACGCGGGGAGGCTGGAGGCCGGACTCTGTCAGCCAGGAAGCCCATACTGGGTGCTTTGTGAATGAGGACACCTCACTCAGCCGGGGAGGTGACACTGTGGCTCTGGGCACAGACGGCCAAGTGGGGGCCGGCAAGGGGAAGTAGCTTACCTCCCAGCTGGGTATGCGGGCAGCATACTCAGTCCCCAGGGCACAGTCTGAGCATCCCCATGGGACTTAGATGGGGCTAAAGGGAATGTTTCAGCACAGAGAGGGGATGGCTCCTGTGTGTGTTTGCAGCTGAGGGACCCTGGGCAAGTTGCTGTGCTTCTCTGAACCTTTGTTTCCTCTTCTAAAAAATGCGGTCTCACAGGGTCATTGTGAATGTAATCACTCTGCAGACTCTAGAGCTTGGGAAATACGAGCATTTTCAGGGAGCACGGGGACAACAGCTCCCCTCCCCCCACCTGCATGTCCCCAGCTCCAAGCAGCTCACCTGTCAAGGAAATTCTAGTTTGATATCCGGCACCCTCACCCTACGAAGGACCGCGGTCCCTGGAGAAGGGTGTGGATTTTCTCATCCTGGCCAACAGTGCCTCCCGTGGAAAGACGAATACTGAAGAACACCTCCCCCCCCACCCCACTTTCCTTCTCTTCTTTCTCCGTCATCTCGTGCTTAGAGCAGAGGTAGAGGAAAGAGAACAGGCTGAGTGCTAAACTGTCCTTCCTCCACATGCCTGTGTTGTTCGGGAAGCTTTGGGTAAGTGATTTAAACACTTGAGTTTCAGTTTCCTCATCTGCAAAACGGGATGGAGAGAAGTACCAGCAGTTTTCTTCTAGAGCTGTAGCAAGAGAGTACCTACGTAAAGGATCTACCACAGTCCCTGGCATGTCATGGGGGGCCCAGGACAATCCGAGTTCCCACCCCCTGCTATCTGTCAGTCCCCACCTCCTGCAGGCAGCCTCCCACCCTGACCTCCTCTGCCCTCACTGATCTCCACTGGCTCCACATCAGATGGTCTCAGGTTATTTATTATTTTTTAAAAAAATAAATTTATTTATTTATTTTGGGCTGCGTTGGGTCTTCGTTGCTGCGTGCGGGCTTCCTCTAGTTGCGGCGAGCCGGGGCTACTCTTCATTGCGGTGCACGGACTTCACATTGCGGTGGCTTCTCTTGTTGCGCAGCACAGACTCTAGGTGCGCGGGCTTCAGTAGTTGTGGTGCGCAGGCTCAGTAGCTGTGGCGCATGGGTTTAGTTGCTCTGCGGAGTGTGGGATCTTCCCGGACCAGGGCTCGAACCCGTGTCCCCTGCATTGGCAGGCGGATTCTTAACCACTGCGCCACCAGGCAAGTTCCAGCCTCAGGTTTTTGATGAGGCTGTGGGTCTGCACATCTGGCCAGGGGCTGGCTTCTCCAGCGCTTAGCTGAGTAGTCGCTCAATAAATAGCTGTTGAATGAGTATGAACAGGGCTGGGTTTCCTGGGGCTGGCCGAGTGCCTGTGGCTGCCCCGGAGCAGGGGAGAGGTCTTTTGGCCCTACTGGGACTCCGGAGCCCAAATCTGGTAGTTCCTTCTGCCCAGCTCTCTCCCTGCTCTTATCTTATTTCCTCTTAAACTACCAAAGGAGGGGCTGGCTCCACTGCTTGCAGTCAACACTCGCAAGCAGCCACCGCTCTGGGAGCGAAGGGCCACAGGACGATCTGCAGAGAGGCAAGGTCCGGGGGTGCCGTGGGTGGGTGTGTGGGTGGGTCATCCCTTAAATGCACGGACTCCGCCTTCCATTCCCATCCTCCAGCCCAGCTGAATCCTCCTGCCCTTCAGGGGGGCCTCGCTCACACCCCAGTGCTCTGGGGATTGGGAAAACGAGCCCTTCGTGGCCTGACCTTGGTTCCTATTTCTCCAAGTGATCTGAGGCCATCTGCTTAATGATAATCACGGCGCCACTGATGCAGTGCTTCCTGCACGCTTACTCTTGCTTGAAATGCTTATATATATTATTCATTCATTTAATTCAACAACCAACAAGCCTATGACCTAGACCCTGTATGACAGCCATCCATGTTACGAGGAGCAAACAGGCTCAGAAAGGTTAAGTGTATTGCCCAAGGTTGCACAGTGAGCAGGTGGTGGGGCTGGGATGTCATCCCCCACCTTACTGCCCGTGCTCAACTTCATTGATCCCCAGGGGCCTCACCTATACCTGTCATGGGTCAGAGTCCCATCTCCTGGCCAGGGTTGCCCGTTTCCTGGCATTGCTCACCGCAGTGCCTCTTTCTCTCCGCCGCAGAGCCCACGATGTCGGCCAACGTCACGATGAAACCCCTCTGTCCCCTCCTGGAGCAGATGAGTCACCTCCAAAGCCACAGCAACTCCAGCATCCGCTACATGGACCACGTGTCGGTGCTGCTGCACGGGCTGGCCTCGCTGCTGGGCCTCGTGGAGAACGGGCTCATCCTCTTCGTGGTGGGCTGCTGCATGCGCCAGACCGTGGTCACCACCTGGGTGCTGCACCTGGCACTGTCCGACCTGCTGGCCACCGCCTCCCTGCCTTTCTTCACCTACTTCCTGGCCGTGGGCCACTCCTGGGAGCTGGGCACCACCTTCTGCAAGCTGCACTCCTCCATCTTCTTCCTCAACATGTTCGCCAGCGGCTTCCTGCTCAGCGCCATCAGTCTGGACCGCTGCCTGCAGGTGCTGCGGCCCGTGTGGGCGCAGAACCACCGCACGGTGGCCGTGGCTCACAGGGTATGCCTGGCGCTCTGGGCCCTGGCCGTGCTCAACACCGTGCCCTACTTCATCTTCCGGGACACCATCCCGCGGGTGGACGGGCGCATCATGTGCTACTACAACGTGCTGCTCCTGAATCCCGGGCCCGACCGCGATGCCACGTGCAACTCGCGCCAGATGGCCCTGGCCGTCAGCAAGTTCCTGCTGGCCTTCGCTGTGCCGCTGGCCATCATCGCCTCGAGCCACGTGGCCGTGAGCGCGCATTTGCGCCACCGCGGCCGCCGGCGGCCCGGCCGCTTCGTGCGCCTGGTGGCGGCCGTGGTGGCGGCCTTTGCGCTCTGCTGGGGGCCCTACCACGTGTTCAGCGTGCTGGAGGCGCGGGCGCACGCGGACCCCGCACTGCGGCCGCTCGTGTGGCGCGGGCTGCCGTTCGTCAGCAGCCTGGCCTTCGTCAACAGCGTGGTCAACCCGCTGCTCTACGTGTTCACCTGCCCCGACGTGCTGCGCAAGCTGCGGCGCTCGCTGCGGAGCGTGCTGGAGAGCGTGCTGGTGGACGACAGCGAGCTGGGCGGCGGGGGCGGCAGCAGCCGCCGCCGCCGCCGCACCTCCTCCACCAACACTTCGGCCTCCTCCTTCTCGCTGCGCGGCCGCGGCCTGTCCCCGCTCGGACCCGCAGGCCTGCTCGACTGGCTGCGGGGTAGCCGCGCGGCGCCCCCGCAGAGGGACCGGGCCCAATCCCAGGACGAGCGGGGCCCCCTGAACCGGGCGCCGCGCACCACCTCGGCGTAGGAGGCACGGGCCGGGGATCGCCAGGCTCGGACCATTCTCCCCCCACCCCCCCGCCCCCGGGAAGCAAGAGCAGGGAGCGATCGCGCGCAGCGGCTTCCCCAGGGCCCGGATGTTTAGTCGGAGGCTAAGGAATCTGCATGTTAAAGCGCCCCACGTGACTCAGTGTATCCTTTTCAGAAACGAAGTGAGCTAAAGCCGTGCTTCTCAAACTTTCTTATGCGAGAGTCACCCAGGGATCCTGTCTGCTTGAACGGGCCGCCGGGCGGGTGTGCGGACGATCTGCATTTCTAACAAGCTCCCAGGAGGCGATGGGACCACACCCTGAGTAATGCGAGGTTAAAACGCTGACATCTCAGACTAGGGTAGTGGACGGCCCAAGGTACACAGGACGCATCTCCCTGAAGCTGTTTTTAGCAGATGATGGGTGGGGTGGATTTTTACATTAAACCAGTGATGTAGTTTTGGAGTAGAAGCGAGAGAGGAAGTTTGGGAAGCACTTCCAGTCTAACCTTCTCGCTTTGGTCATTTAGTTGCGCATTACTTAACTACACGCTTTAGCCCACAATCTCCAGGGGCAGGTTCTATTAGCCCCACTTTTTACCATGTGCAAACTGAGGTGCAGGGAGGTTAGGTAACCTGCCCAAGGTGCAGGGACTGCATACCAGCCATTAGGCATTACCTGTTCAATTACTATTAGTACGTGAAAAGGCACCCCCCACATACCTAAGGTCCTTCAGATAGCAGCTGCATGGGAGCCCCCAGCTCTACCTGTCCGACCCAGCATTGCCCGAAGTGGAAAAAGCAAGGGGTGCTATGGTCAAAAGTTTGGGAAACCTGTGCTAATCAGAGTGCAATGGACATCCTTATTGAAGGTCTTTAGTGTTTGGATGAACCCTGCAACCTCCGTGACCACAGCCGGTGATACTTCCTCGCTCATCTGACACATGTGCCAGCCTACAGTTCCCTGGGACGCCTTCTGAGCAATGCTGGTAATCCCTAGATCTGTGCAGCACCCACCTCCCTCCCGACCGCACAGGGCTGCAGCACTGACCCCCAATTCGTAGGCGTGAGGGGTAACTTACCGTAGCATCTCCACTCTACCATGTCTGTTTAGCTCAGCACCCCGGGGCCTGGTGCAGTTGGCGCGGTACACGTTTGGTGGATGGAACGTCAGTGGACGAGCCAGGGGAGAAACTCTCCTGGGATCTTGGTCCAGTGTTCCCTGTGCCACCACTCGCAGCTGGGCTCCCAGCGTTTACTCTCAGTGCCAGGCAGGGCCCGGCCCACAGCAAGCGCTTGGCAAACGGAGCGGTCGACAGACAGCTGGCTGAGCGGACATCCTGTCTCGACCTCGCCCGTGCCCCCTCCCACCTGCTCCCCTGCTTCACAGAGCACTCGGCGCCAACCGACACACAGTACACTTTACTTGTTTATTATGTTTTCTCCACCAGAATGAAAGATCCTTGAGGGCAGGAACTTTTGTCTCTATTCCCTGGCACCTAGAATTGTGCCTGTACACAGCAGGCCTTCAATAAATATTTCTGCTGTAGACTGGATGGCATGAGTTAATCAGATCTCTCGGGCTTCTGCAGAGTCTGGTACAGGAAAGGGGGAGCTAGAGAGACCCTGCCCCCTGCAACCTCCCCATTTTAACCTTAAGTGTTGAAAAGTGGGGCGGAGCTGGATTCCGTCTGCTGGGTGGCAGGGTCAGTGGGGTGCAGAGGGAGCCAGAGCAGCCTTTGGGGAGGTGTCAGGGGGGAGGTGGATTCCTGACTTCCAGCCTCCTGGCCCGGGTTAGACCCAGGACTCTGAGACAGAACATACATATTTTGGGGAGTCACCCGCCAGTCACCAGCTCCCTGAGGAACCAGAAATTACTCTTCGTGGTTTGAAGGCACTTGGAGAGGAGGGGGGGAGGGGGAGGGGAGGGGCGGAGGAGCGAGCTGACCCTCCTCCCTCCTCCAGTCTCTGCCAGGTCCCAGGCTACCTCTGGGTCTCTGTGCCACAAAGCCCTGCCTGGGAGCCCTTTTGAAGGCTCAGAGCCCCGTCTCGGGTGGAGCCATGGAGCTGGAGTGCTGGGTCCGCGGAGGCGCGTGGCCGCCACGTGTGACACGGTGCTCGGCCACAGGAGGCCCCGGCCACGCTGAGCTCAGACCTTGGCCGCCGGCCGCCGTGGCGGCTGCTCCTGCAGCTGGGCCAGCGTGTCGCGCTTCTCAATGGAGCGCAGCTGCTGCTTCTTCGCTCGCCTGAGCTTGGCGGGGTTCCGGATCTGGGGGAGGTTGAAGGGAGGGCGTTATTATGGCTGGAGTCTCCGCCCTGCTCCCCGGGGAAAGGGAGGCCACCGCGGGGGCCTGGGACTGCGGCACGAGCGGGGGCCGTGAAGCAGGGGTGCCGGGGTGTCTGGAACACGACATTCAGGCTGGCCGCGTCCCGTCCCGCAAGCAGGGCAACGCTCACCACTTGGACGATCTCCGCCTTCCGCTCGTTCTCCAGGCGGCGTTTCAGGTTCTCGGCGCGGCGCTGCTTCTTCTCCTGGACACACAGGGTAAGGGGATTGGGTCTGGGAGCCGAGGCGGCCCTGGTCTCCCAGGCAGTGAGAGCTGACAGAATTCCCAGGGAGGAGGGCAAAAGGCCCACTTATCCCGGCTCCGGGTTGTTCCTGGTGCTGGGGCGTGGAGAGGCAGCAAGGAACCATCCCTGTGCCCCTGGGACCAGCACCCAGAGGCCCACTCCGGTCGGAAGTTCCTGACTTCACCTGAGAAGGGGGGCGCCTGGTCAGGCGGCTGAGAACACTGCGGTTGGAGGGGGAGGGGCGGGGTAAGACACAGGTCGCACCCCACCTGGAAACTCAGGCCCATGTAGACAGTGGTTCCTCTTACCACGCCCCTCATCAACTGCCCGGGGAGAAGGGGTGGCTGGCCCTTTCCCTCATTCCCGTCCTCTCAGAGTCTCCCCTCTCCCCCTGAAGCCCACGAGCCCCTAGAATGAAGGGCTGGGGTGAGGGCTGGCCTCCTAGGTTCACCCTGGCGCAGGGCTGGGAAGGGCGGAGGCTGCAGAGAAGAGGCTCCGGAGCGTCTGGTCCCGGTTTGAATCCTGACTCTGCTACTTCCTAAACGTGTGACCGTGGCCAAGTGGTTTAAGCTCTGTGCCTCAACCTCCCATCTTTAAAGTGACGATAATTACATAAGATTCTTTTGAGGACTAAACGAATGAACACACATACAGGGCTTGGAATAGTACCGGCCCACTGGGAACACTTAGAAGATGAGTGTAGACGGAGTCTTCCTTGGGAATGGCGACGCTGACTGCTGTCCCTGGTGGGGCAGGGCAGGGACGGTGGCCCCAAGGCTGTGCATGGCCAGGGGCCTCCCTCGTCTTTGGCAACACAGGGTAGAGGTGGCTTGGGCCCGGAGGGAGAAAGGAGAAGTGACACTTGAGCTCCCGGAGGTGCAGGGGAAGGTCTGGACTGGGGGCTGGGCAGGGGCACCTCTAAAGGGGACGGTGACAAGAAGGTTCTCTCTTTCCCAAGAGGGAGCCACGGCCACACAGGAAGCTAGATAAGGCCTCAGCATGAGGCGGAGGCCACACAGTCTGCAGGGCCTCGGCCATAGGCTGAGCTGGGGCAACTCAAAGCAGGGGACAGATGACCAAGTGGCTGACCGCCCCCCCCCATGGCCAGGCAGGGACTGCAGGCTGGGGGCAAGGTGTCTGACTCCTCCGGTGGCCTGAGGACCACAAGGCGAGTGACGTCCCACTGAGAAGTCCGCTCCTGGTGGATCTCCACCGCCACCTCCCTGTCTGCCTGCTGGGGCTTCCTGGAGGCTAGAGAGGTTGGGCGTGAACCTCTAACAGGGCACCTGTGTCCCTGGGACAAGCGTGAGGGAGAGCTGGAGGAACGCGCAGGCCGTCCACTCCGCTGATGTGTAGCAGCTGTGTCTTAGGGAATGCCGGCAACACCCGGATGAGGCCTCCAATCTGTATGCCCTTCCCACCCTTCCCCGGGGCCCCGAGGCTGGAGAACGGCTTTTTTTTTTTGCAATACGTGGGCCTCTCACTGTTGCGGCCTCTCCCGTTGCGGAGCACAGGCTCCCGACGTGCAGGCTCAGCGGCCATGGCTCACAGGCCCAGCCACTCCGCAGCATGTGGGATCCTCTGGGACCCGGGCATCGGCAGGCGGACTCTCAACCACTGCGCCACCAGGGAAGCCCTGGAGAACGGCTCTTGACCAAGCCCCTCCCACCCCGGCCTGGCCGGCCCCTCCCACCCCTGCCTGGCCGACCCCTCACCTGCCGGCGCCGCTCCTTCTCCTCCTGCAGGTGCCGGGCGAAGTCCTTGGCCTGCTTTCTCTCCTGCCGGTCCTTCATCTTCTGCTGCCAGGATGTGCGCAGGGGCTTGTCCTGAACCATCTGGGAGAACCTGAATGGGGGAGACTGGGTGCTCTTGGAGTCCGCGGGATGCCCCGGTGCCCTCCCTCTGGGCCTCCTTCCCTACCTGCCTGCTTGCCCGGCAGTCGACCCTCCGGGTCTGTAGAAACTTGGAGCAGGAAAGGGTCCTGATCACGCCCACTGCCATTTCTTAAGCCCTGGTTACGTACCTGAGGTGGCAACTCCTGTTCCCTCCAGTTTATAGAGGAGCAAAGACTCAGAGAGGTTAAGTAATTGCCCAAGGTCGCCTTGCTCCTGAGCAGCGGTCTGTGACCAGAGTCCGGGCTGCACGGCCTCCAGCGCCAAGCTCCGCTGCTCCGGCCGAGCGCAGAGGGCTGGGCGTGGACGCCTCTGGAGAGGGGGCTCACTCCCCACTGGGGCGCCCATTTCATCTCAGAACCGCGCAGATGGTCACGGTCCCCTGCAGTGATTCAGAACCTCTGTCCCAGCAGGGGAAATGTGAAAATGGAGTGGGTGCTAGGGAACAACAGGGAAGTCTTGATTTTCTAAAGAGTGATAGTGACACGGTCACAGAAGCGAGGTTACCTCTGTAAGAACGCACACCGCTAGGAGCTAGGGGTGGATGATAAATCCAGGACGTGTTGTAAAACATTCCGGGAAGATGGAAAGACGTCAAGGAGCAAGAGGACACTAGACCAGGAAAAGGCTGAGGGCTGCTGAGACGGGTGATGAGGGCTTGGGGGTTCATGCAGCCGTGCCGCCCCTTTTCCGGAAGCTTTCTCCTTGAACGATTTGAAGCCTGTTCGGGTGTCCCACGGGCCTTCTTTCCCCCTCAGCGCTTCCTTTCGTAGTGGCCTTTCCGCCTCCCTCGATAATTTCTTGACTTTCAAAAGAGCTCCTGTTCACCCACGTCCACTCTACCATGCCCCAAGCGGTCACAGCAGTGGGCTGCAGTGGGCACCAGGCCGAGCCCACTCCCGCCCCTGGGGAAGGTCAATACGGCTCTTCTGGTTCATCTTTCCCCTTTCTTGCTCCACAGGAGTCTGCACATACAGCCTGGACCCTGACCCCACGCCTGTCCGTCCTCAGTCTGGTTCTGCCTACCCCCCGCCCCCGCTCCCCAGTTCTGCCTGCCTGCCCCCAGCACACACCCCACTGCTTCTTCTCCCCCTCCCCTTATGTGGAGACAAGAACCGTTCCCATCACAAAGGGTGGTGGGAGGATTAATGGCTCACGGCCCGAGAAGCGCTCAGCACAGTGCTCTGCATATAGTAGGTGCTCAGTGAATCCACCCTTCAGAGAAGGGAGACGGTGCACCCAGGGAGCACTGGGCAGAAGGTGGCATTAGGCCTGGGCATGGGGGGTGGGGCGGCGTGGGTGGGTGGGCGTGTGCTTCCCAGCCTCGGCTCCCTCCCCCCGCATCCCCCCTTTGCTGGGGCACCTCGTGCAGCAGGTGCTGCCCCTGCCTTCTCGGGCCTCACTCACCAACTGCTGAAGCTGCTTCCTCAAAGGTCCCAAACATCCATTCAACAGCCCCTCTGGCCCTTATCCACAGGCCTGGTGCCGCTTCTGAAGGTGCTTTAATTCTACTGCAGCAGCTTCCTTACTGGTCTCCCTGGTCTCCCCTCTGCCCTTCTAAAGGTCTGTTCTCCACAGGCCAGACCGGTCCTTGCAGAGGTCAGATCGCATCACTCTTTTGCTCAACACCTCCCATGGCTCTCACGCTCACTCAGGTCCCTGCAAGGGCCCACGTGGGTCCACGTGACCTGGCCCTGTGACCACTCTGACCTCACTCACCTCCTACTGCTCCCCTTATGCCCAGTGACGAGGCCTCTGGACTTTCTGTTCCCCTTGCCTGGGTACTCTTTCCCAGTATGTTCATTCAGGCCTCTGCTCACATCCCTGTGGCAGTGAAGCCATCTGTAATCACTGCGGCAACGCCCTGCACCTCTTGCTTTGTTATTTTCCTGTATTGCCCTAATTACTGATATATGTATATATTACGTGTTGGTTACCCATTTCTCACAACTAGAATGTTTTGTTTATAGCCATGTTTACCCCCAGATCCTAGCTCAATGAAATATAAACTGGTTGAACGAATGAACTACCTTCTGTTCTCATTCATCTACTTGTTTGACTCAGTGCCTACCATGTGCTGGGCTCTGGGGAGAATCTAGCCATTGTAGGTAAATCCTCACTCTCCTGGAGCCTCTGGTCTAGAGGGGAAGCTGGCAGCCGACAAGAATCACACAAGTAAACAAGCATTTGTGCAAATGGGTGTGTTACAAAAGATACAAGGTACAATGACAACACATGGCTTGAGGACTTAACCCTGGTTGGGTTGCACAAAGAGGGCTTTTCCCAGGGGGTGCATGTTTAAGTGGAGCCCTGGAAGACGAGCAGGGAATGGCCAGGGGAGGAGCCTTTCGACAGAAGGAACAGCATGTGCAAAGGCCCTGAGCTGGGAGGGAGCATCACCTACAGGGGGCACACAGAGGGGAGGTCAGTGTGGGAGACTCTTAGTGATGGCAGAGATGGCAGGGGAGAGGAAGACGTCTGGAGCGCAGCTCCAAGCAAACACCAGGAAGCTGGGAAGCGTTTCAGCTCGGGCAGGAAGCTGGGACAAAACGCCCTTTCTCTTGCTTCTTGGTATCCTCTGCTGACCCTCTCTTCTCCTGGCCTGTGTGTCGGAGCAGCCTCCTCACGCTCAGTGAGCTCCTCTCCCCGCCGTCCACCTCCCGAGTACCAGGACTCCAGGCTCCCATACTCAACTTGCTCACCATCCTCTCCCCACCGGAACCAACCTCTTCATCTGGTCCCACATGGCCATCAGTGGCCCCACCATTCTCTGGGACCTGCTGGGACCGAGGTGGAGGGGCAGCGCCACCACCCACTTCTCCAAGTCCAACAGTCGCTCCATCTTCAAAGTCTCTGATTGGTGACTTGTAGGAAATCACTCCCTCAGTTTCAGTTTCTTCTCTGTTTAAGGGGGGAGGGGCTTGGGGGAGGGGCATAATGCCCACCGCCTTGGGGTTTAGGGGGTCAGCAAAATGACATCTGCAAAAGGCCTAGCACAAAGCACAGTCATCCCTTAGTAAGTGTCCGCTTCTTCCGTAAAAATCACTGCCTTCCCCTATGGGCCGTCACAGGCACGAATTCCTGTCTGCCCAGTGGTTCCCAGTAGCTAAAACACGAACTGGACCCCACCTCTCCTTCCTGGCAGCCTAAACATTTCCTTCTTCAGTTGCGCCTCTTTGTTCCTTCACTCAACAAGCATTTAATTGAGCACTTACTGCCCGCGGCACAGAAAGACAAGACCTCACGCCTACCCTTTAGAAGGGATAGTTAGGGAGTTTGGGATGGACACGTACACACTGCTGTATTTAAAACAGATAACCAACAAGGACCTACTGTAGAGCACAGGGAACTCTGCTCAATAGTATGTAACAACCTAAATGGGAAAAGAATTTGAAAAAGGACAGATACATGTATATGTATAACTGAATCACTTTGCACCTGAAACTAACACAACATTGTTAATCAACCATGCTCCAATATAAAATAAAAGTTAAAAAAAAAAAGAGGTTGCAATTCAATGCAAGGCGGTTCTACAGAGCACGGGTAAAGGGCTTTCACGCAGACTCTGGAATCGGATCTGTGTTCAGGTCCTGCCTCATCACACATTTAGCCGCCCTGAGCCTCAGTGCCCTCATATGTGAAATGAGGATAATCCCCGTGCCTGCTGCTTCACTGAGCTGATGGCTGATTAAATGCCAAGAGGCAGGCTGCTCCCTGCTTGAAAGGCCCTTCCCCGGGCCAATCCGCACCACAGTGCTTAGCAGCGTCCTGTATACTCAGCGCCTGGTAGTGCCTTTTATCAAAAAGGCAAACAACTGTAACAGATAATGGTGGATGAAGACCTCACTGCTGGTGTACTTGCTTCTGCCCCCTTCCCAGAGAGGGCAGAGACAAGGATAAATGCGTGTTGAATGAACACACAGATGAGGTGCTATCCAGGGGTCCTTTAAGGGCACCCCTCCCTGAGATCCCAGTGCATTTCACCACATTCTGGTTATAATTACCTCTTTGTGTGACTCCCCCAGTGATGTGAGATCTCTCCAACCTACGGGCTATCTCCTGGCTGCACCCCGGCTCCAGCACCACACAGAACCCCACCCCTGCCCAGCTGTCCCCCACCTCACCTCTTCTTTGAGCGGTCCTTCCACACCCGCCCAGACTTGGGCTTCCCCTTCGGGATCTTAGGAATCTCCTCCTTCTTCGGTTTCTTGGACGCTGCGGCCTGGGCTGAAGAACCTTCTCGCTTCTTTGGCCCGAGGCCGTCTCTCTCCGGCTGCCCGGGCGGCGGTGGCTTGCTCGGCTCACGCTGATCCCGTGGGGAGCCGGGCGACTGGGGTGTCAGCTCCTGCAGGGGCTGAGAGGGCTCGGGACCCGGCGCTTGCCGACCGGGGTAAGGCTCTAGTGACCCTGGGCTCGGCTGCAACTGATGTCGGGGGGACCCCGGGGTCGGCTCCTCCTTACTCTTGGGCGACTCCGAATCCGCTTCTTCTCGGTCCTGGGAAAACTTTGGTGACTCCCCACTTGGCTGTGGCTGAAGTCGGGAGAATTCAGGACTCGATTCCGGCTGTCTTTGGGGCGACTCCAGGCCTGGGTCTCGCTGACGCTGGGGCGACCCTGGGCCCGGCTCTGGCTGCTCTCGGGGGGACCCCAAGCCTGCCCCCTCCCGTAAACTGGGTGATTCAGGGCTTGTCTCCGGCTGATGTCTGGGAGACTCCAGGCCAGGCGGCCGCACACTCCGAGGAGACCCGGGCTCCCTCCTTTCTTCTGGGTTCGACTCGAACTCCACAAGGGCCCGTCTCGCCCGCAGAACTGAGGTGGGGTTCTCGGGGGATTCAGGCTTTAGTCCTTCCAGCCGCCGGCTGCGCCTCAGCGGCGTATCCATGGCCCGGGCAGACTTTCTAAACGCGAGCCCACGTGCAGTCTCTGGGACTACCGGCGCCGTCCTATGACGTTAGAACCCCGCTACGTCTGCGCCGGGCAGGAGGGGCTGTTGCCTCGGAGGCCATGTTGGTGATGGGCGAAGAGGCTCAGGGAGGAGTCCGGGGAGCGCGGGCGTTGGGTTTACTAGGCGCATGCGCAAAGAGCTTTGGCGCATTTACCTGTGATTGAAGAATGAGTCCCTGCTCGAGATCCGTATTCACCTTGCCTGCGAGCCCCGTCCGGGGGGGGGGGGGGGGGGGGGGGAGAGAGTGTGCAGGCGGAAAAAGGTAGAAGGGGTCCCATTTTCGGGAGAGAAGAGGATTGGAAAAAGATCCAGGGAGCCTGTAGGCAAGGCTGGATGGAAACTTTGCTGCTAACTCACTTCTTTACTGCCAACTCAGTTTCAGCGCTGAGCACAGCCCCACCTGCTGAGTCACTGCGGACAGGACACAGCAGCAGGAGTGAGAGTATCAGCGTATCAGATGGGCCCCAGGGTGTCCTAACTGCTGATCAAGAGGAGGTGAGGAGGAGGAAAACCCAGGCAAGGTTCCTGGAGGACGGAAAAGTGGATTGAGGATTCCTTAACACCTCTCACCCCTTGGCTGGTGCCACACAGCATCCAAAATGCACCCCGATGAGTTTAGCCTGTTGAAATCACCTCCCCAAGGGTAAGGCGATGGCAGGCTTCTTCAATAACCTTAGAGGTTGTCAGGATTAGTTGCACCCTTGTGCTGTAATCCTGTGTCAGTCCCTGCCTTCCTGGCCGCTCTCAGAGACTCCATCTTCAGGCTCAGCGGCCTTGGGCCGCTTGCTCCTGGACCAAGGAAATCCTTGCAGTGAGGCTTTGTCTCAGTGCCCCAGCGCAGCAGTGCAGCTCCCCGCTGCAGAAGCAGCTCAGACCCCTCCTTGGCCAGCTCTTCCAACCCCCCAATTTTCAGTTCCTTAAATCCCCTGCCCCAGCCTGGACGCCTAAATGGCCTGCCACTCAGATCCACACCTGGCATGCATTACCAGGGCTGTGGAGACGGCACACCACCTCACTGCCCTGCCCTACCCTGGGTCCCCTCAGCTCTCCTGGCTTCCTGAGCACCCGTCCTCAGCTGGAGGGATCACTCTCTAATGCCAATTGGATCGTATCCTGGTTCCGCTTAAAATACTTCAGAGGGTGATCTTAGGTCCCTGCCAGGTGATATAAGAGCAGGGGATGCTTTACAGACATCCTTCAGATCAGGTGAGGAGACCCCTAGTCAGTGGAGGCATCAAGCGATCTCTGGCCCAGAACCATCGCTTCCACCCAGGCTCAGTTTGTCATTGTCATTATAAATGGTGAGCAGGGGCCCAGGGGACATTCCTGAATTTTCCAGAAAAGGTTGGTGTGACGGTTGCTATTGGAACTCTGTTCTCATATGCTCTTTGTCTTTCTACTGCAGGCATCCCAGCCTCCTGCCCTCGGGGGAAAGGATGCTGAGGGGGGTGGGTCTTCTACAGTCTCCCAGAGGCCCCAGCAGGATTGAGCCCCAGTTTCTACGAAGGCAACCTGGTCATTCATGCACCTCCTTTCGGCTTCTCCCCTGTTCCTGTCTCAGCTTCCCACTCCCTTATAGGTGCTTGCTGGGCTCATTTTCTTTCTTTCTTTTTTGGCGGCGCCGTGTGGCGTGTGGGATCTTAGTTCCCCGACCAGGCAATGGAACCCGTGCCCCCTGCATTGGGAGTGAGGAGTCTTAACCACTGGACCGCCAGGGAAGTCCCCTTGCTGGGGTCATTTTCTGAATAGACTATTTGCATTTAAATCCTTGTCTCAGAGTCAGCTGTGGAGGAACCCAGCCAAAAACACTGGGACAAGCAGTTATTGGACCAGGCATTCTTTCAAGTGCTCTATATGTACAAACCCACTTAATCCTCACAGCCACCCTGTGTGGCAGGTGCTGTTGTTATTACTCCCATTTCACAGATAAAGAAAACTGAGGCACAGAGAGGCTGGGACACGTGTAAAGGTCACACAGCAGAGAAATGGTGGAGGCGGGATCCACATGTGGGCTTCTGACTGCAGAGCCACAACACTTAAGAGTAAATCTCCCTGTTATCCGTGTAAGAAAACCAAGGCACAGGAAAGCTAAGCTGTTTGCCTAAAGTCACACAGCTCTACATCGACGAACAAGGACTACATTTCCGGTGCTGACAAGCTTAGTTGCCTTGCAACCGTCCCTCCCGTGGGCCTCCCTCAACCGTTCCTCACGCCGATCTTGGTCTGCGCACTGGGAGATGCTCGGTGCCAGGTCGCCTCAGGGGCCTGCCGAGGCTCTGTGTGCGCACGCGCGGGGCGGAGTGTGCTGAATCAGCAATACCGGGCTTGTTTATGTAACCTGAGATCTGCTGACTGAAGGAAACTGTGTGCCCACAGATGATGGAAGATACAGATCAGGTGTTCTTCTCAGAGCCACTGAGCCTCCATCCAGCCACAGGTGCTGTGGTTGAGGGTTTGACATATCAGGTTTGAGATGTCAGGCACCTGTATCCCTGTATCCTCTGCTCAGCACCAAGATCAGAGATGGCTGGGGAATGGGTCCTGGCAGTCACCAGACGCACTCCTTGAGCACTTGCTCAGTGCCGGGCCTCCCCTGGGTGCTCATTAATCCCCTGGGACGTCGGTGCAGGAGGGGGGTTGCAGCACATGCTGGATGAGTGTTTGCTGTATAAGTGAACGGGCCGAGAGGAACATCTGCGGTTCACAAACAAGGAAATCCAAGGCTGGGACAGGCTGTGCTCTGGCACAGGGTGACCCAAGGAGAGGGTGCAGGTGCAAGGTCAGGGCTGGAGCTCGGGGCTTCCTGACTCTAAACCCAAGCGCTCACTCTCACGTGCACTGTGCTCAGGACTAGGAGACGGGGACTGAGGATGTGTAAGGACTTCCTCGGTCTGGGAGGGTGGATCTGGAGACTGGGACATCGCTGAGTGTGGCTGGTGTGAGAGCACGGCCCCGATGAGGCCCCGACGAGGCGGAGGCGTCACTGCACTTGACCTGCCCATGCCTGCCCTTCACTGGGTCACGTGGGTCCAGGCTGCTGTCTGTTCCACTCAGGGTTCTCAAGTATTCGAAGACAGTTTTCCTGTAGCTTCCCCAGAATTGTCTTTTATCCTGGCTGAACATCTGCTCCTCCAGCTGTCTCTCCCACAGCGGTCAGTCTCTGGGGAAGACACTGGTTCTCTACAGCCTTCAGACTGCGGTGTCCAGAGCTCCTGCAGGCACCCAGGGTTGACTGTCCCACAGAGAGCCGAGTGGATTTGTCACCTCCCTGCTCCATGGTCCCTCTCAGTATGGCCAAGCACCCACCCTCTCTTCTCAACAGTGAGCTGCCAATTGAAACACTGTCTGGTTCCAGCTGCTGATCCCGGGATCCTGGACGTGAGCTGTTGGCTTTTCTAGACAAGTGCGGAATGTGTCATTTGGCTGTGCTACATTTTGCTTTGACCTCTCTGGAGACCCAGTTCTCCTCCTTCAATCTTTGCTGCCCCCTCCTCCTGTGGGCATGTGAACAGCTGCTCTGGGCACCGTGAATCAGGCTTTCCTGAGAACCTGCAAAACAGCGAGGTTATCATGTCTGTTCTTATCATGGGCTCTTTCTTATCTTGGAGGTTCATCTTTTCTGCGCATTCCCAGCAGCTCGCAAGGAGTTTCAGATCCTCAAGAGGAGGGGGCAGAGACCTCAGCGGAGGGGCCAGGGGGAAGGACGGGCAGGAGTGGCACCTGGGATCCCTGGGCGTTGCCAGGGTGCAGAGAAGCTGACTTGATTGCGAAGGGACCCCTTTGCAAAGCTCTCATGAACCCGCAAAGCTTATCTCCTGATCCCCTCGCAGCATCTGCAGGTTTTGCTGAAACAGGAAGGGGTGGATGTGCTGCTGCCGGTGCGACAAGACCTCCCTCTGCCCTCCCACACCCCCAGGCCCTCGCCAGAGTCCACAGTCCGGTCCGCTGCCCAGGAAGGGAGCGCAGGGGTGGGCTGGGGAATAAACACCTGTGCCAGGTGGAAGGAAGATACCCCAAGAAGCGGGGCATGGCAACTCATGCCGCATCTCACCCTCACCCCAATGTGTCCAATAGCAATGCTTCTCAAACTTGGGTGGGCATCAGAATCACATAGAAGACATGTTAAAAGCCAGATTTCTGGACCCAAACCCCAGACATGGTGATTCAGTAGGTCTGGGGTGGGCCTGGGATTCTGCATTTCTACAAGCTCCCCAGTGATGCTGCTGTTGGTACATGGACCACACTTAGGGGAGCTGTGTCCTGCTGGAGGGAGTGAGAGATTTCGTGTCTCACCTTCGTGGACGGGGCTGGGGCTGAGTTCCCCATCATCCTACCGCTTACTCATTCACCAAATACTGACTGAATATTTACTCTGAGAGGCACTAGGAGTAGAGCAGGGGGCAGGGCAGTTGTGGTCCCTGCCTCCATGGCACTTACATTGTCTTGGGGCACTTGTGTGAAACACTTGAATCTCAGAACTACCCTTTGAAGGAAGCTGAGCAAGAATCATCATCCCTATTTCACAGGTGAGGAAATAGCATCACAGAGAGGTTACGTGCCTTGCTGAGAGTCACGTTAATGTTAAGTGGCAGGGCCTGAACTCAGGACTTCTCAACTCAAAATCTGGCCACCATCCCCTGGCTGTGAAACATCTCAGTTTTCATGGGGCTGGATTTCGATGGCAGAGATACAGACCCTGGACTGTCACCCCGTGTCCGTGGGTGACAGCTGGGGGCTTCGTTCTTATGGATGGAAGGTGAGCTTGACACACACCCACACACAGGATAACTGCGGAGTTTCACGGTGACTCGCTTCCCCTCCCTTCCTCGCTGTTCACTTACCCCTCTCCTCTCATTTCCTCTAACATCTGGTTCCTCTGCAGCTCTGGCCCCTCCTCGGTGCCATATCTGCTCCAGCGAGGGTGGTCTCCTCCATCCAATATGGCAGCCTCATCTCCATGGCAACCCCTGGAGACCTTGCCTTGGTGACCAAGGCGCAAATTATGAGGCCCCTTTTCTGAAGCACAGACCAACGAGGCCCCTGATTTGAGGATGGGAATCTGCTGGCCCTCTGGCAAGGGAATCTCTGCTCTCTCTCCCCCTCTGCACACTCTAGCAGTGAACAAAAACCAGCCCTGTATCAGACTGAGCTGGTAAGTTGAGGTTTCCTTTCAGTCAGTAGTCTTGCTTCTCCATACCTCTCACGCTGCGTCCAAAACCTCATGCTCCGGGCTCCCCTGGTGGCGCAGTGGTTGAGAGTCCGCCTGCCGATGCAGGAGACGCGGGTTCCTGCCCCGGTCCAGGAGGATTCCACATGCCGCGGAGCGGCTGGGCCCGTGAGCCATGGCCGCTGAGCCTGTGCGTCCGGAACCTGTGCTCCGCGGGGGAAGAGGCCACGGCAGCAGGAGGCCTGCGTACCGCAAAGGGAAAAAAAACAAAAAAACCTCATGCTCCTGGAGCCCAGTGGATCAGCCAGGCTCATTCTTCTGGACCCCACACCCTAAGGCTTGCTCTACCGAAGGATCGTTATAGAAAGGAACAGATCATTTCCCCCTAAAGACCCCTTCATATGCTTACAGATTTAAAAGCATAGTGTCTCTGGTAAATTTTAAGGACATAAAAATTATAGCAAATTTGATGAGAAGACATTTTATTGCTGTGGATTAGAGAAACACAAAAATATACCAATTCCACTGGCAGTTTAAATGATAGAGATTCTGTCCACAGTGGCTACCAAGCATGGAGGGCGTTTGCAGGTATTATCTCATTTAATCTCAGGCAACCTTATGAGGAAATTAATCCTACTGCCCTGGTTTTTAGAGGTGAAGGAAAGTGTTCAGGGACGGGCAGTTGGAGACAGGCAGAGAGAGAATTCAAATCCACGACTCTGCCTCCAAAGCAGGTATACCTTCACCTATACCACTCTGCCTCTGTGTTTTAGGCATTTGACCTAAATAAAAAAGAAATCCTTTCTTTAGCCTAGGCCTAATTTTTGATTCTTTAAAAATAAGTCCCGAGGCAGAAATTTCATGTTGTTAAGAAACTGTATGCCTTCCACACAGAGCAGGACTTGTCAATCAAAATTTTTGATTATAACTTTGCTTACTTGGTTATTCTGCTGCTCCTTTCTCTTCAAAATAACATATTACACAACACTCAGATATTATCACTCTCTGCTTGTTTTAGTTCTCTGCCTGTGAGGTGACTGTGGGTAGATCTAGATACCCCACATTTTTGTTCTTGGAAATCAGACACAGAAGGTGTAGGAGATTACATTTTTAAAAGCTGGCTGTGGGACTTCCCTGGTAGTCCAGCAGTTAAGACTCCATGCTCCCAACGCAGGCGGCCCGGGTTTAATCCCTTGTCAGGGAACCAGATCCCACAGCCACAACTAAAAGATTCTGCATGCCGCAACTAAAGATTCTGCACGTGGCAACAAAGATCCCTCGAGCCACAACTAAGACCCGGTGCAGCCAAATAAATAAATATTAAAAAAAAAAAGTTGGCTGCAATGGTATCTCCCATACATGTGTTCTTCTTCCAGTGTGACCTTGACACCGTCTCCCTTGAGTAGTAGGACCTTTGTGATTGCCTTGGCCAGAAGAGTACGGCAGAACTGGTGCCCTGGGACTTCTAAGCCTAGATCATAAGAATGCCACGTGCTTCTGCCTGGCTATGATGGGGTGCTCACTCTTGGAGCTTAATTGCCATGCAGTGAGGAAGCCCAAATCATCCCATGTGGAGAGACCACACAGAGAGTCCAGTGAAGGTGTTCCAGCTGACAGCCCAACTGATGTCCCAGCTGACAACCCACATTGTCTGACAGGCATGAGCAAAGATACTTCCAGATGATTCTAGCTTCCACCTGTCAGACCACTGCCAACTTTGAGTCTTCTTAGGAGAGGTCCCAGAAATCATGGAGCAGAGACAACCTCTCTCCACTATGCCATGTCCAAGTTCTGTGCCACAGAGTCTGTGAGCATAATGAAATGGTTGTTTTACACCATTACGTTTTGGGGTGTTTCTTACACAGCAATAGTAACTGGAACCAGGAGATATTTTCTCATAATCAGGAGTCTACCTCAAGGTGGCCTCTTCTGCACCTTCTCCCGGGGCAGGTGTGATTGGCAAGGACGACACCCAGTCGTAGCCCCATGACTTTCTTAGAGGCAGATTGATGGCAGAAGCAGATTCCTTGTTCTTTAGTCTCAGCAAAGTAATACATTTTACTTGTCTATTGTTTATTTCCCACGACTAGAATGTTAGTTCCCCATGGACAGGATTTTTTTTTTCTGTTTTGTATGTTACTACATTCTTTTTTTTTTTTTTTATAAATTTATTTATTTATTTTTGGCTGCATTGGGTCTTCATTGCTGCATGCGGGCTTTCTGTAGTTGTGGTGAGCGGGGGCTACTCTTTGTTGCAGTGCGCGGGCGTCACATTGCCATGGCTTCTCTTGTTGTGGAGCACGGGCTCTAGGTGTGCGAGCTTCAGTAGCTGTGGCTCGTGGGCTCTAGAACACAGGCTCAGTAGTTGTGGCTCATGGACTTAGTTGCTCCACGGCATGTGGGATCTTCCTGGACCAGGGCTCGAACCCGTGTGCCCTGCATTGGCAGGCGGATTCTTAACCACTGCACCACCAGGGAAGCCCTGTATGTTACTACATTCTTAGAGCCCAGACTAGTACTTGGTACTTAGCAGTTGCTCAGTAAGTAATTTTTGAATGAATGAGTGAATGCAGATGAAACATCAGTGAGCACACTTCTTGATAATGATTTCTCAAGAGAATTTAGTTAACATTACCAGGTTCTAGTTATTATCATAATAGAAAATTATTTTTTGGATAATGGCAAGCTCACATTGTAGTGGGAATTTCTTGTGAATCATAGTAGAGAATAGACTAGAGAAGAGGCGAGAATAATATGGAATAGTTAAAAGAGTTAGGGATTAATAATTCATAGTTAAGAGTCCCAACCTCTTCTTGAAATAAAGGAAAAAAGAATCATTAAATGTATGATGAGCAGTTGGATTTCAGGTCTGTGCTAAGCAGTCTGTTCAAGGAATTTGTTCCTGGACACTCTCTAAAGTGGTTTAGGATCAATCATCAAACAAGAATCGATTCAGATGATCTTTGTTGCCTGGTGTGTGCTGAGTGTCAGGGGAACCACAAATAAGTATGAGGTGGGGATGCTGTCCTCAAGTTATGTTGAGTCCAGCTGGAGAGGTAAGACTGAAGTCTGTGAGACCACCAGCCCAGCAAGGCAAGCTAGGCCCAGTGGTAAACCTGTAGGGTTTTACCTGCTGAGGCTTCTGAGGGTGAGGGAATGCCTAGGAGGACTTCCTGGAGGAGGCAGGTCCAGGGGGGATTGAAAGACTGGCCAGGTGGGCAGCTTCCCCAGCTGACTCAGAGGAACACTGAAACTTCACAGGGGGTCATCAGAGATCAGCTTTCCGTTCACTTGGGTTTCTATCTGTAAATCCTCACGTAGCTGGTGGAAAGGAAGTTAGTGTTCCTTTTACCCTAATACCCTTATGTAGATAATTAGGTAAGTACCTAAGTAGATAATACCCTTAAGTAGGAAGAAAAACTTCTCCTCCCTAGCACCAGCCAACCTCCATAGGGTCTTTTTTGTGATGCACCTTGCAAGATTCTGTGCCTACAGGCCTGTCCGGCCCTGAGACCAGCCAGCTGACAGCCCCTGGAGTGGGCAATACCAGGCAGCTCAGATTTTGAAACCAAATAAGGCACAGCAAAGGGCTGTTTACCAAGAACGTATCTGCAAGCCTTTAAAACGTCTCCTAAAACGCTGTTTGGTTGCAAAAGAAAACTACAGAGAGAATAACAGCTACAGAACATGTGGAAACACCTGGTCACTGTAACTGGAAAAGGATTTGTTATGATCCCCCAGCAAGTCACCTCTGCAGTTTGTAACTGTGTGAGGAATTATGTGACTGTGTATGTAGAAAAACCTAAAGATTCCACAAAAAATGTTAGAACTTACAAATGAATTCAGCAAAGTTGCAGGATACAAAGTCAACATATAAATATCATCAGTTGTGTTTCTGTGCACTAGTAACTACCAATCAGAAAAAGAAGTTAATTAAGCATTTCCATTTATAATAGCATCAAAAAGAATAAAGTACTTGGAAATAAATTTAACCAAGGAAGTGAAAGACTTGTACACTGAAAACTACACAACAGTGCTGAAAGAAAATTAAAGAAGATACCAATAAATGGAAAAGTAGCCCATGTTCATAAATTGGAAGACTTAACCCTGCTAAGATGTCAGTACTACCCAAAGTGATCTACAAAGTCAATGCAGCACTTATCAAAATCTCAAAAAAATTTTTTCAGAAACAGTAAAATAAATCCTAAAATTCATGTGAAATCTCAAGGGACTCTGAATCATCAAAACGATCTTGAAAAAGCACAGAGTTGGCAGTCCCACCCCTCCTGATTTCAAAACTTACCTCAGAGCTATAAAATCAAAACATTATTAACATTAAAAAGATAATAAAGAAATACTATGAACAACTTTAGGCCCACAAATTTGATAACTCATATTGAATAGACCACCTCCTTGAAAGACACAATTTGCCAAACTCACCCAGGAAGAAACAGAAAATATGAAAAGGTAATGCCTATAAAAGAATTTTAATCAATAATTAATAACCTTCCAAAACAGAAAGCACCAGGCCCAAATGGGTTCACTGGTGAATTCTAGTAAACATTTAAGGAAGAAATTATACCAACTGTCTGTTATCTTTTTCAGAGCATAGAAGCAGAGGGAATACTTCCTAACTCATTCTGCAAGACCAGCATTACCCTAATACCAAAGCCAGAGAAAGATATTACAAGAAAACTATGCACCAAGATCTCCCATGAACACAGATGCAAAAATTCTCAACAAAATATTATAAAATTGAATAAGAAATGTGTAAAAAGAATTATACACCACAACCAGGTAGAATTTATCCAGGTATGGAAGGCTGGTTCAATATTCTAAAATCATTCAATGAGATTCATCACATAAATAGGCTAAAAAAGAAGAATCACATGGTCATATAAATAGATGCAGGAAAGGAATTTGACAAAATCCAATTACCATTCATGATAAAAACTCTTAGTAAACTAGGAATAGAGGGGAACTTCCTCAACTTGATAAAGAGTACCTACCAAAAAAACCACAGCTAATATCATACTTAATTGTGAGAAACTCAAAGTTTTCCCACTGAAACCAGGTAAACGGCAAGGAGGTCCCTTCTCACCACTTCGTTACAACATTATACTGGAAGCTTTAGCTAATGCAATAAGACAAGAGAATCCAGGAGAATTGACGGGAAAACTACGGACGCTAATAAGTGATTATAGCAAGATTGCAGGACACAAGGTTAAAAGAGAAAGGCAATTTCTTTCCACTGGCAATGAACAAGTGGAGTTTGAAATTAAAAACACAATATTACTTCCATTAGCACTCAAACAAATGTAATACTTAGGTATAAAACTAACAAAATATGAACAAGAGCTATATGAGGAAAACTACGGAACTCTGATAAATGAAATCAAATGAGAACTAAATAAACTGAGAGATAGTCTATGTTCATGGGTAGGAAGATTCAATATTGTCAAGATGTCAGTTCTTCACAACTTGATCTATAGATTCAAGGCAATTCCAATAAAAATCCCAGCCAGTTATTTTGTGAATATCAACAAACCGATTCTAAAGTTTACATGGAGAGGCTAATACCCCAGAGTCCGTAACACAATATTGAAGGAGTAGAATATTCAGAGGACTGGCAGCACTTGACTTTAAGACTTAGTATAAAACTATAGTAATAAAGACAGTGTGGTTTTGGCCAAAGCATAGAAAATAAATCAATGGAACAGAACAGAGAAACCAGAAATAGACCCACACAAATATGGTCAACAGATCTTTCACAAAGGAGCAAAGACAACTCAATAGAGCAAAGTTAGTCTTTTCAGCAAATGGTGCTGGAACAACTGGACATGCACATGCAAAAAAATTAATCTAGTCACAGAACTTACACCCTTCACAAAAATTAACTCAAAATGGATCACAGACCTACGTGTAAAACATCAAATTATAAAACTCCTAGAAGATAACACAGGCAAAAACCTAGATGAATTAGGCATGGTGATGACTTTTTAGATACAACACCAAAGGTATGACACATGAAAGAAATAACTGACAAGTGGGACTTCATTAAAAGTTAAAACTTCTGCTCTGTAGAAGACAATGTCAAGAGGATGAAGAGACAAGCCACAGACTAGGAGTAAACATTTGCAAAAGACACATCTGATAAAGGACCGTTATCCAAAATACACAAAGAATTCTTAGAGCTCAACAGTAAGAAAACAAACAACCCAATGAAAAAATGAACAGAAGATCTGAAGAGACATCTCACCAAAGAAGATAAACGGATGGTCAATAAGCATATGAAAAGATGCTCCACATCGTATGTCTTAAGGAAACAAAAATTAACACAACAGTGAGATACAACTACACACCTGTTAGAATGGCCAAAATCCAGAACATTGACAATACCAAATGCTGATGAGGATGTGGAGCAACAGGAACGCTCATTCATCGCTGGAGGGAATGCAGAATGGTACAGGCACTCTGGAAGACAGTTTGGTGGTTTCTTATAAAACGAAACACACTCTTACCATATGATCTAGCAATTGCATTTTTCGGTATGTATCCAAATGAGTTGAAACCTTATGTCCCCACAAAAACACAGATGTTTTTAGCAGCTTTATTCATAACTGCCCAAACTTGGAAGCAACCAAGGTGTCCTTCAGTAGGTGAATGGATAAATAAACTGAGGTACATCCAGACCATGGGATATTATTCAGCACTAAAAAGAAATGAACTATCAGGGCATGAAAAGACATGGAGGAAACTTAAATGTAAATTATTAAGTGAAAGAAGCCAGTGTGAAAAATCTACACACTGTTTGATTACAAGTATATGACATTCTAGAAATGGCAAAACTATCGAGACAATAAAAACTTCAGTGATTGACAGGGGTTGGGTGGTGGTGGTGGTGGTGGAGGATGACTAGGCGATGCTCAGAGGACTTTTAGGAGAGTGAAAAATACCACGTGTGATATCATAGAGATGGATACGTGTCCTTATACATTTGTCAAAACCTATAGAATGTACAACACCAAGAGTAAATCGCAATATAAACTATGGACTTTGGGTGATTATAATGTGCCAATGTAAGGTTCATCAATCATAAAAATTGTACCATCCTGGTGAGGAATGTTGATAATGAGTAAGGCTATTCATTTTGGGGGCAGGGTGTATATGGGAAGTATCTGTACCTTTCCTTCAACTTTGCTGTGCACCTGAAAGTACTTTTAAGAAATTAAAGTCTTAATAAAAAAAACCAAACAGAATGAAACAAGCAAAAAGCCCAATGTGGTACTGGTATAAAGATGATCATATATACCAATGGAATAGAAGGAGACGTCAGAGATAAACCCTCACATATATGGCTAAATGGTTTTTGTCAAGGGTGCCAAGACCCTTCAATGGGGAAAAACAATCGTTTCAAGAAATAATGCTGGGAAAACTGAGTATCCACATACCAAACAATGAAGTTAGACCTTTATCTTACATCATATGCTAAAATTAACTCAAAATGGATCTAAGACCTAAATGTAGGACCTAATACTATAAAACTCTGTAGTGTAAATGCCTGACATTAAGCTTTTTGATTATGATATAAATGTTTGACATTAAGCTTTTGATTGCTCAGGTATCCATTTCAAAGACATCCCTCTCAAATAAACATATTGCAACTGTATTGACATAGCATCTAACAAAACAACCAGATTAGGAACCAGGCCACCTCCACCTATGAAATTCTCCTTTTAGAAAGCCTTGGGTAACCTAGAAAACTGACTGCGTGAGAGACACCTCTTCTCCCTTCTCATGCCCTAATTCCTGCTGTTATGCTTTAAATTCACCAGTAGTAGTGAACTCATGAAACACTAGACATTCCACCCTAGGGCTCTAATGAGGCAGAGCCCCAGGTCCAGGCTCCCTTCCTCTGTCTCCGCCCACAACTTCACTGTGTGCTCCAAGGCTTGCTCTGTAACCTCCAGGACCTGTGAGTAATAAATCTTGTTCTTAAAAGTTCCCTGATGGTTTCTTGCTGAAGTGTGCCCTGTGATCGTAAGAACCGCAAGGGGTGGTCCAGCTACAACATGGGCCCCAGTGGGGGTGGGGTGGGGAATGTTTGTGGGGCTCACTATGAGTACATCTGGGCCCAGAAATTGTCTCAGATATTCCCAGCTAAGAATATAACTATCGATAGGCTGGGACAACACAACATTCTTAGTAGAAGATACAGGAGAAAAGTTTCATGATACTAGATTTGGCAATGACTTTTTTGCATATGAGATTAAACACACAGGCAACAAAAGAAAAGACGATAAATTGAACTACATCAAAATGTAAAACTTCTGTGCATCAGAGGACATAGAGTAAAAGGCAACCCACAGAACTGTATAAAAATTTTCAAATCATGTATCTGATAAGGAGTAACTATCCGGAAAACATAAAGAACTTCTAGCATTCAATGACAACAAAAACATACAACCCAATTAAGAAATGGGCAAAGGACTTGACATTTGTCTAATGAAGATATACAAACGGCCAATAAGTACATGAAGTGATGCTCAACATAACTAATCATTAGGGAAATGTTTATCAAAACCACAATGAGATATTACTTTACACTTATTAGGATGACTACCATCAAAAAAGCAGAATACAACAAGTGTTAGAGAAGATGTGAAGAAATTGGACCATTCATGCACTGTTGGTGCGATTGTAAGATGGTACTGCTGCTATGGAAACAGTTTAGCAGTTTCTCCAAGGTTAAACATAGAACTACCAATCGACCAAACGGTTCCATTCCTAGGTATATGTATGAAAGAACTGAAAGCAGGGACCTGAAGAGATATTTGTATCCCTCTGTCCACAGCAGCATTATCTACCATAGCCAAATGTGGAAGCAACCCAAGTGTCCACTGACGGATGAATGGATAAATAAAATGTGGTTATATACACAATGGAGTATTTCTCAACCTGGAAAAGGAAGGACATTCTGACATCTACTACAACATGGTGGAACCTTGAAGACATTATGTTCCCTGAGCTAATCACAAAAGGGCAAGTGTTGCACGATTCCACTTATCTAGGCACTAGTCAAATTTATAGAAACAGAGAGAATGGTGGTTGCTAGGGGCTGCGGGGACGGGGGAATGGGGGAGTTATTGTTTAATAGGTATAGAGTTTTAGCTTCTAAGATGGAAAGAATTCTGCGGATGGATGGTGGTGATGATAGCGTAACAATGTGGATGTACTTAATGCCCCTGAACTGTACACTTAAAAATCATTTTTGATGGTAAATTTTATGTTATGTGTATTTTAGTACAATTAAAAATATGTATTACTTAAATCTTCTTTTTCAGCAAATCTTCTCTGATACTCTGCTGGCAAGGGCACGGGGGCAGCCTTGATACTGCTGGGTGGGGTAGATTCCTCACTCAGCCTCCATTGACACTGGTGGGTGGGGGTAGGAAGAGGGGCACCTTACTTAGGGTTCACCACTAGGTGACACCCCCATGGCTCTTTGGGATAGGATCACCACATTACTGCTCCCCCATGTAGCCTATACTGACACTGGGGAGGCTGGGAAGGGTGCTCATTTCTGCTGAGAGATGATGAAAGTCTCAGCCTCCCACTTGGCTGTCTCTGGCACCATCCTGGGGAAGGGGAGGGGTGTCTTGTTTATAGCCAGGTAATGGTGGAAGTCTAGGTTCCTACATGGCCTTTGTTTATGGAGGTGGGGGCCATAGATTTTCCTGTGGTGTTTGGGTAGAGTGGGTCAGTTATTGTCTGAAAGTCTTCCTCGATCTATGGCTGAGAAAATAGGGTTTTCTTGGTTTTGTTTTTATTTTTTTTGTCTGTGCTTAATAGTATTTTTGGGTTATAGGCTTCTTAAGCACCCAGTTCAGGATATTTGAAGAAAAACAAACAAACAAACAAACAAACAAAAACCTCAGGAAACTCACCACCAGGTCATTCTTTGGATGCCAAGGTCCCTAGCTCTTCTGCCTCCTCTGTACCTTGCAGTTTCCTTATATTTATCCAAAGTTTTAGCTGTAATTAGTGGTAGGAATAGGGAGAAATGTATCTATCTTATCTTGTCCAAAATTGCAAAGTAGAATGTTTTCTTGACTGAAATGAGACCCAAACCCTTGGATAATGGTCGGTATCATTAGAAGGACAGTAATGTGGCCAGTAACAGACATATTCTCAGAAACACTTTATTCCTTCTCAATACCCAGATCAGATTAGTGGAGAAGCGGGTTAGGAATCCAAGTCTTTAACACCATAAAACTGGGAGTGAGGAGAGGAAACTTTGGGTTCACTGCTTGCTTTACATAAGGCTCTTAGTACAATTCTTGTAGAGGATCAGGTAGATCTTAAATCAGGGAAGGCAATAATAGACTTGAGATGCTGGGAATATTCCTGGACCAAGCTTTACTCCTGCTGGTTTAATTCCTAGTCTGGCTCCATCATCCAACAATATGGGTGGCTAATGCAAAAGGATATAACCTGCTAGATGTGATGGGAGTTGATTGGGAAAACAGTGCCATGTCTGGGGGATGATGTCAAGAACATAGTGCCATTATGATTATCGTCCACAAAGCTCTGTGGCCTGCAGCTTGTCCTGAATATAGTTCCCACAATCTTGACCACCTCCTTTGGGACCATGTCATCATCAGCTCAGCTTACGATAATTTATAGATGCCAAAAAGGGATTTTATACCCATTTCCAGACTCAGTATATTTGCTGGGAGTACTACTAGGTTGTAGTGGTTTGGGGGTATTTAAATGTAGCTGATAGATTGATAATTTTTGCTTTATTTAACTTTACCCTAATATATAGTTGATACTTTCAGGCAGCATGTAGAGAATGCAGATATTATTACGTAACCATTTCAGGACACTTTAATTACATCTCTTTAATTTGGGGAGTTCATAATAGAGGTGGTTAAAGTCTTCTCCTTTTTATATTTAGAAATTGCAACACTATAGTCATTTATTCACTCAAGTAGCCTTTAGTTCTTACCCCCAACATTCTTGTTTCCTCTCTTATCCACACACGATTTCATGGCATTTTTCACTAAGATACAATAGAGAAATGAAAAGATAAATGTTTCTTTTCTATAGGAAAATATGGAAACAAATAAATATTAATTATGTTCTTGGGTAAGATACTTAAAATTGAGGGAAATCTAATCCTAGAGCTGCTAATTTTTCACAGCTTCACTGAGAGATGTTTTTCATCAAACCATCAATATTACTATCTTGAAAAATCCAACAATTAGTTCTCATGTAGTTTTGTTCATGTGACAACCTTACATTGGACTGTAGCATATGGTGGCTGCTCCCATCCGTCAGTCCCTCTAGAAATTACCCACATTCAGAAAACTTGGACTTTTTCTTGCTATGGTTTATTCTCTTACACCAGATTGTCTCCTTCCAACTAAAGTCTGGTGCAGGGACGCCTGACTGGCAGAACACGTATGTCTACATCAGCTGCACAGGAGGCTAAAAAGTAAAGTGCTATATATTCTACTTTGTAAAGGTGGGCTTCCCAAGCTGGGGAACCTATGAAAATGTAGGAAAGGTATTCAATAGATAAGACACTTGAAGCTCACAGACAGCTATCATTAAAGCTGTGGACAACCTCTGGGATTTCTGTATAACTCATTTCAGTTATCCTTAGACTCCATATTTAATATCCATGAGAATTTTTCCTTAGTCCTAGCTAGCTGGGCCAAAGGTGAACATCTGACTCAAAGTGGGATCATAATATACTCTTTCTCAGGTTGTTTAGGCCGATTTCTTGGTGGAAAGATGTAAAATCCTGGGAGCAGTGGTGTTGCCGTGCTCTACCCTAACGGACAGAGTTGTAGAGACAGTGAGTTTGGAGAGAGAGAAATAGAGAGGACAACCAGAGAAAAGAAGAGATGAGAAGTAGCAGACCTTGCTGAGTTTCGGATGGCTTTCAATGTTCTAGTTCCAATTTCTTTTGGAAACCTGGCTAACTTCTTGCCCTTACATTATATGATCATATCTGTTCATATATTACAACAAATATACCTTCATTTTGCTAAAACTAGTAAGAGATAGCTTCTGTTTCTCGCAACCAAAATGTCTTTAAAAAATTCGCTTTGTCTTCTAACTTTTCTCGCATGGAGTCCACTCTCACAATCTCCTCTCCTGAATCTCCAATGTCTGCCTCTTTTTATGTTTTCCCAGCCTCTTCTTTATAGCCATATCTGAAATTTAAGACTTTGTCTTTAAATTCTTCACGAATAAACTTTTCCTTCCATTTACTGGAACTCTTAAGGTTTGAGTTCTCTAAGCAGGCCTGTCGACGCTTGAAACTGAGAAGAGGTAGAAAGGTATAGTGGAAAGGGTCAAATCTGAGTTCAAATCTTGTCCTTACCCATATCATTTATTCTTTCAAAGGGTGTTTCCTCAGCGGCCAAAAAACCCTGTAGGATTGTGTTCGGGAGCAAATAAGAGAAACTGGTGCAAAACCGAAGCTCAAGAAGAACTTGCGTTGGGAATGCCTGCCCTCAGGGCGGTCTACACCGACCACGGATCCCTGCATTCACTTCATCACAGGGCTAGCTAGAGGGGCGTGATCTTGCAGGTGATGCCCTCAGTTCCGCACTTTTCGGCTCCGTAAGTCCTGGCGGTAGCACTTGCCGAGTGGGTCCTGCTTCCTCGGTTGTGCCCCTCATCGCCCCCCGCGCGGTTCCAACGCCGCAGTTGTGACCAAGAGCTCGGCTTCCGGGCGTGGTTGCGCGAGGAGCCCCGCGGGGACACCTGCGCGGTGGGGGCCTTGGAGCTCTGATGGATCTGCAGGTTCCCAGGACACGGATAGGGAATGAGATGTTGGGGGAGGGAGTTAACATAGACAAAACCCTTTGCTGCCTGTATTAGCATCACCATCTGGGCCATGCCTGATTTCCCTGGCTGCCTCTGCACGGACGTCCATCAAACACATGCCCTCCTCTCCACTTTTTTTTTTTTTTTTTTTTTTTGCGGTACGAGGGCCTCTCACTGTTGTGGCCTCTCCCGTTGCGGAGCACAGGCTCCGGACGCGCAGGCTCAGCGGCCATGGCTCACGGGCCCAGCCGCTCCGCAGCATGTGAGATCTTCCCGGACCGGGGCACGAACCCATGTTCCCTGCATCGGCAGGCGGACTCTCAACCACTGCGCCACCAGGGAAGCCCCCTCCTCTCCACTTTTCTGCTAGGTTTGTATCAGCGAAAGTCTTTCTACCTTTAATCTTCACAAGGTGTAGAGGGAAGAGTACTGCTCAGCAAACCTGGGCTCTAGTCCTTAACTCTCCTTTTTATTAGGTGCATAACTGCTTGGGCAAAATATTTATCTTCCCTGTTCCTTAGGTTGTTTTTCTGTACGATGAGATAATATATTTTCTGTGTATCTCCCATGTTCACACTAAGTTAAGTTAGTGTGAACTAAGTTCACACTAAGTTCACACTCTGAGAACTGAAATCGGGTTATACAAGTTTAAAATATGCTGTAATCAGGTCCCCAAACCGAATATATTAGAAGCCTAACTTGAGAGCCATGTCCATGATTCCATGATACCAGGTCCCGTGGAGAACTTTTTTTTTTAAAAAAACAACTCAATAGTCTGTAAAGGCACTGTGTCTGTGTCTGACACATAGTAGAAGTGAATAAATGAACAAAATGTTTTCTATTCAAACTCCCTCGTTTATACTGAGTCCCAGCTTAAGAGTGTAAATGATTTGCTTTGATGGCTAACTAAAGACAACATTATGGTAAGGGAATGTAATTAGCGTTTGTTGAGGCTTTAGGTGCTTGGTCTTTTACATATTGTATAATTTATTGAACAAATTATCTGTTAAGCATCAATGTGTGTCAGGTACTGGTCTGACATATTGGGGATAAAAGCAGTGAAGAAAAAATATATATTTCTGTACCTCATGGAGCGTACCTTGTGGGAAGGTTCAGGGTGAAGGGAAGTGATGAGTATTAGTGTTAGGAGGTCAGGGAGATGAACAGGATCCAGCGTAGGAGGTAAAGAGTGGCCAGAAAGGTACCTGAAGAGCCCTGGAATCTAAGAAAATTATGCTAAAATTATGCTAAAAGCCTCCTGGATGGTCAATTAAGATGAGGACTGGGCTCCCCTGGTGGCACAGTGGTTGAGAGTCCGCCTGCCAATGCAGGGGACACGGGTTCGTGCCCTGGTCCGGGAGGATCCCACATGCCGCGGAGCAGCTGGGCCCGTGAGCCATGGCCGCTGAGCCTGCGTGTCCGGAGCCTGTGCTCCGTAACGGGAGAGGCCACAGCAGTGAGAGGCCCGCATACCGCAAAAAAAAAAAAAAAAAAAGATGACGACTGAGCATTGCTCATTAGATTTTGCAATACGGAGGTCACTGCTGTCACTGACAAGAATAGTTTTAGGGGCAAGGTAGAGGCCAAACCCTAACTTGGAATGCATTTCAGAGAGAATGAGAGGAGATAATCTGCGAATAGTCAATATGGAAAGTTATTTTTGAGTTTTGTTTTTAAGGAAAGGAAAGAAATGGAGTCATAGGTAGAGGGAGAAGTAGTCAAGAGGTTTTTGTTTTGTTTTAAACAGGAGAAATATTAACATGCTTTACACACTTGTGGGAGTGATCCAGAAGAGAGGGAAAAACTGAAGTCATCAACGGAAGTGAGGATACAGTGGGACTGTGTCCCCTGGAATCTGCCTTTTATTGGGCACAGTCGCCTTTACGTCTTTAACCTCTTCACAAGAAACATTCTGTGCCTCCTTGGCCTGAAAAACCTTGCTTTGTTTTGAGGGCAATACTTTTCTAAGCACTTGCTCACCCTCTGGAACCAAGAGTCCTCGGGTAGGGTGAATGCTGAATACATTTTCTGTGAATTCTGCTGAAACTTCAAGACCCATACTGCCCAAACCAGCAGCCACTAGCCACATGTGGCAGTTAAGCCTCTGAAATGTAGTTCGTCTGAACTGACATGTATTTTAAGTGTGAAATGGCGTGCATTTAAGTGTAAAATGCACACCAAATTTTCAAGACTTGATATAAAAAGAATGTAAAATATCTAAATAGTTTTGAGATATTTGGTTAAGGAAATATATTATTAAAATTAATTTCACCTGTTTGTTTGCTTTCTTGTGTGGCTACTAGAAAATTTTAAATTACACACATAGCTCATATTATATTTCTATTGGCTAGAGCTATTCTAGGTCTTTTCACTCTCCTGTAAACCTCTTCCCTCTTTCAGCTCATTTTCTTGATGCCTTTTCTCTACACTTACATAAAATCTTAACAAGGCCACAAAGGCACTATGTGAGCTGGTTCTGCCTATCTTTCCAGCTTCATCCTTAATCACCTTCCTTTTTAATCAATGATTTCTAGACACACCATCCTCTCAAACCAGCCAATCCTTTTCCCTTCTCAGGATTTTGTTCTATTTCCTCTGCTCGGAGCACTTGTCTTCTGACTCGGAAAATGGCTTGAAGAATCACCTTCTTAGAAAAGCATTTGTTTCCTATCTAAAATAGTGCCAACTGCCCACCCCACCTCTCTTCCCATCATCCTGTTCATTTCCCAAGATGCATTTTCTAATGCCACCCTTCCAAAATTCTCTTGCCAACTCATTAAAGAACAAACAAACGTATGTATCATTTATCCTCTCCTTCAGCTCCGTTAGAGTCGGGGTCTTGTCTGTCTTTGTTTACACCCAGGGTCTAAAACAAGGGTGGATGCCTACATAGGTGCTAAATGAGCGCAAGCAATAAAGATTGATTATATATATGATAATAGAGGAATATTTACTTTTTTAGTCAAATTTAGAACATATGTGGCTGGGTAGTATTAGAATCTATGCTTAAGTGTTACTGTAAATTATAGAAATTAAAAATAAACGATTAAAGCTCATTTAAGTAATTATGGCTAAAACAACTTGCTTTTTCACCATGTCTGTCTTTTCCTTTAGTTTCCAACATTTGACTCTCTCCTAGTTCTCTGTGGACTCCTTGTGGACTCCTTTCCATGGCCTTATATTTTGGTCTTAAATGATATTCTTCCCTAGGGTCCCTTCTATTTTCCCTCTTGTAAGAAATCACTATTAGAAAGACCCTTGGACTAAACAATTTAGTTTACAAACTTTAAGAGGTTTTGTTATTTGACTAGTATTGTGATTTGTTTTTTTTTAACTCTGATTTTAAGGCCATTAGATGGGGCCTGGGTTCTCTAAGACACCATCTGGCCATTCCTTTGTAATATTTTATACCTGGTTTCTGGTGGACATTTGATTGCTGGATCTGAGCTTTTTGGACTGGAAATGCCATTTGTATATATGGAGTGCACTACCTTCAAAGCTGAATTACTGCAAGAGGGAAGAGATATGGGATCATATGTATATGTATAACTGATTCACTTTGTTATAAAGCAGAAACTAACACACCATTGTAAAGCAATTATACCCCAATAAAGATGTTAAAAAAATAGAAAAATAAAAATAAAAATAAAAGCTGAATTACCAGGTTAGAATTCTCTACTAAATTCCTAGTCTCATACTTCCAACTTCCTAATAAATGTTTCTACGTAGATTGTCCAAAAGCACCTCAGATAAAGAACAATCCAATGTAAATTCATCATTTTCCTGTAAAGCTTTTCTTTTCCCTCTATTCCAGCTAACTCCCAAACCCCAGCACTGGTGTCACTTGCAAATATAACCAATCTCCAAATCCTGTTGATTTTCTCTTCCACGTACATGTCCAGCGTTTCCTCCTTGTCTTCATCTCCCACTGTTCGAGTTGTAATATGCATCATCTCTCCTCTAGAAAACTGCAGTTATTGTCTAACCTAGATAACCCATGTTTAGAGTAACAGCCACCTCAGATCCTCCACATTCCAGCTACAAGGAACTAACCAAAAGCCTGATGATGCTTCTTACTGTGTTTCCACAGTGGGCCACCACGGACAGGCTGAAATTCCAATGCCTTAGCGTGTCATTCAAATTGTATCATATTCTCCCCTTGTCTACTGTGTAGCCTTGCTTCCCACCTTCTCTCCAACGCGGCATGTGGGATCTTCCCGGACCGGGGCACGAACCCGTGTCCCCTGCATCGGCAGGTGGACTCTCAACCACTGCACCACCAGGGAAGCCCCCTCCCAGACTTTTATAATAAAATATTTATGGTCTTCTGCAACATGAACAAATGCCGGCACCCCAAAAGTCACCTTGTCGTGACATTCCCAATTATTACCCATTCCTTCCCTTGAAAGTAATGCCGTTTTGACTTTTAGGTAATCAATCCTGTCTTTTCTTTCTAATTTTACCAACACCTTCCATCCCTCCCTAAACATTATAGTTTAGCTTTAGTTTTGCCTGATTTCACACTTCCTATGAATGGAATAAAAAAGTATGCATTCTTTTGAATTTGCCTTTCAATATTCAACATTATATATATGAGATTGATCTATGCTGTTAAGTGTAGTTATTGCTCATTTTAATTTCTATGTAGAATTTTTTTCTCAATATATTCACCTCTCACTGAATGCATTTCCACTTTGGGACCATTATGAATAATACTGATATATATGTTTATTTTTTTCCCTGGAAGTATATCTTGCTACATGTGTACACACATTTCTGTTGGGTATATAACAAGGACTGAAATTACTGATCGGGTATGCACAGCTTAACCTTCAGTAAATAATGCCCCAAAGATTTTCAAAGTTGTTGCAGTAATGTATATGCCAATTAGGAGTGTGTGAGAAATTTCTTTTATCCATAGTCATTACCATCACTTAGAACTGTACTTTGAAATTTAGTCATTCTGTTAGGTACTTGACATCTCATTGTAGTTTTATTTTAATGTTATTTTTGAAATGGCTGGATTTACGTCTGATGCTTTGCTATTTTCTGTACGTCTCATGTCTTTTATGTTCTTCCTTGTTTTTTTTAAAATTAAATACTTTCTGTGTATTATCTTAACTTCTTTGTTAATTTTATTTTGCTATAATTTTGGGAATTTTCTTAGTCACTGGTCAGGGATTACAATATGCATTTTAACTTATCACAATCTGCTTCAGAGGAATGCTAATTTAATTCCAGTAAAACACAGAAACTTTGTTCACATGTAGCTGTATTCCTTCCCCTTCCTCTGTGCCTTTGTAATCTTTGTGTATGTCTTTATTTCACCTTCACTTTTGAAGGATAGTTTTAAAGGATATAGAATTCATGCTTGACTGTTTTTTTCCTCTAGCACTTGAACATGCCATCCTCCTACCTTTAGGCCTCCATTGTTTCTGATGAGTCAGCTGTTATTGTGGTGACACTGCACATGAAGTCATTTTTCTCCTGCTGCTTTCGAGATTTTCTTTTATCCATTTGGCTCTGAGGCATCTAGGAGTGAATCGTTTTGTGTTTATTCTAACTGGAGCTCACTGAGCTTCTTAGATGGATAGAATAGAATTTTTCTTCAAATTTGGGAAATTTTGGGCCATTACTTCTTCAAGTTTTCTTGTCCCCCCACCTTCTGGTATTCTCATTATGCATGTGTTGGTGCACTAGACGGTGTCCCCCAAATCTCAGAGGCTCTGCCCATTTTTGTTTTCTGTTCTTCAGACTGGATGATCTATATTGGTCTATCATGTTTGCTGATTTTGCTTTCTGTCAGCTCAGGTTTGCTCTTGAGCTCCTCTAGTGGGTTTTTCGTTTCAGTAACTGTATTTTTAAATTCCAGAATTTCCATTTGGTGCTTCTAAATAATTCCACTCTCTTTTATTGATATTCTTATTTATTAAAAGATTAACAGCTTCGTTGAGGCATAATTGATATACAAAGAACTGCCTATATTTCATGTGTACTATTTGATATATACAAACATAGTGATACCATTGCCACAATCAAGGTAATAGACATTGATTCTCTTATTTGATGAGTCATTGCGTCATCCATTAATTCTTTAAACATGTTTTCCTTTAATTCTTTGAAGTCTTTCTTTGTGAAGTCCAACATTTGTTCTCCTGTCCCCTCAAAAAAACTGTATCTATTGATGACTTTTTTTTCAAGTGTACGGGATACTATTGCCTGTCCTTTGCATGTCAAATGTTGTTGTTGAAAAATGAATATTTTAGATAACATATTTTAGTGACTGGATTCTGATTGCCTCAGCTTCCCTCTGGAGTGGTTTTTTTTTTTTTTTTTTTTTTTGCTGTATGCGGGCCTCTCACTGTCGTGGCCTCTGCCGTTGCGGTGCACAGGCTCCGGACGCACAGGCTCAGCGGCCATGGCTCACGGGCCCAGCCGCTCCGCGGCATATGGGATCTTCCCGGACCGGGGCACGAACCCGTGTCCCCTGCATCGGCAGGCGGACTCTCAACCACTGCGCCACCAGGGAAGCCCTGTCCAGTTTTATAATTTCTTTTTAGGGAAATCTGCCATGTCCTCACCCAGCCATTCTGGAAGCCCCACCATTCCCTTTTCTTAGAAAATCCTTTTTCATGTAGTCTCATAGTTACTTATGCACTTCAGTTAGTCTCTGCTCAGAGGGTCTTCCCTTACCATCCTACGTAAAATAATCTTTGCCTTACCTCCTTACTGTGTTTTGTTTTACTCTATAACACTTTTCCACTTCCTGAAATTATTATATATTTGTTTGTTTATTGTCTTTCTCTCCCATTGCAGTGCAGGCTGCTTGATGGCTGGGATGTTGTTTTGCTAATCACTGCAACCTGAGTGCCTATTACACTGCCTAGTAAATAACAGGCCCTCCATAAGTATTTGTGAAAGAATGAATGAGTGTTAGATATCTCGTTTTTTTAAGGTTGAGAGGAAACGTCTCATCAACTCTTGTGGGATTGTGAATTAATACAGCATTTTGGGATGTTATTAAACTTGCAATTACACTTCTAGGAAGCAACCACCTACAGACATACTAGCCTTGTATGCAAAGATATATGTAGTGGGATGTTCACTGCATCATTGTTTATAACTTAAACTGGAAAGAAGTTAAATATGCAGCAGCAATAAAGGAAATGTTAAAATAAATACTAAGAAAAACTATGATGCTATTAAAAGGCATTGTTTACATATGCTTACAATGGAAAGATGTTTATGATAGCTGAGGAAAAAAAGCATGTAACAAAATAAGATGATCACACAATTAGTAAGAAAGAAAAGTGTGTGTATGTGTGTGCATGCCTTTTTGTATAGATTTTGATATGTGAGCATGATGGGGACTGTATTAAGAGGCGAATAACATTTTACTCTACAATTTTTTTACATTTTAATATTCAGTTTCACATATTACTTTTGTAATTTTATAAACAAAAAAGAAAAAATTTAAAAAGTAGATATTATCACAAATTCTATTTTTATTAGTTCCAAACATATTGCATCAGAACACTTCATCTCCTCCTAGAGTGTGCTTACTAGAAATCTACATGTCTAGATTTGCCAGAGGGTTACATCAACACTTACCAAACCAACACAGCCGAAGATCGTGTATGTGAAAGCAATACACAATTCCAAGGGGTAGAGGCCCAGTAAAACACGTGAAATTTCTCTCCCAAGTTTCTGAAACCAGAAAATAGGGAGACATCTTGCATTATCATCTTTCGTAAAAATTAGAACAATTTTTTTATTGAAGTATAACTTACAATGTTGTGTTAGTTTCACGTATACAGCACAGTGCTTCAGTTATATATGCACATATGTGCATATATGTATATGTATATGTGTGTGTGTGTATATATATATATATATATATATATATATATTCTTTTGCAGATTCTTTTCCCTTATAGGTTACTACAGAATATTGAGTACAGTTACCCATGCTACACTGTAGGTCCCTGTTGGTTATCTACTTTATATTTAGTAGTGTGTACACATCAATCCCAAACTCCTAATTTATCCTTCACCCCCTCCCTTTCCCCTTTGGTACCATAAGTTTGTTTTCTCTGTCTGTGAGTTTATTTCTGTTTTGTAAATAAGTTCATTTGTATCTATTGAGATGATCGTATAGTTTTTACTCTTTGTTAATATAATGTATCACACTGATTGATTTGTGGATATTGAAAAATCCTGTATCCCTGGGATAAATCCCACTTGATCATGGTGTATGATCCTTTTAATGTATTGTTGGATTCAGTTTGCTAGTATTTTGTTCAGGAGTTTTGTGTCTATGTTCATCAGTAATATTGGCCTGTAATTTTCTTTTTTTGTGTGGTATCTTTATCTGTTTTGGTATCAGGGTGATCACGGCCTCAAACAGTGAGTTTGGAAGTGTTCCTTCCTCGGCAATTTTTTGGAATAGTTCCAGAGGATTAGGTGTTAACTCTTCTCCAAATGTTTCATAGAATTCACCTGTGAAGCCATATGGTCTTGGACTTTTGTTTATTGTAAGTTTTCAAATCACAGATTAATTTCAGTATTTGTAATTGGTCTGTTCATATTTTCTATTTCTTCTTGGTTCAATCTTGGGAGATTGTACCTTTCTAAGAATTTGCCCATTTCTTCTTGGTTGTCCATTTTATTGGCATTTAGTTGCCTGTAGTAGTCTCTTATGGGCCTTTGTATGTCTGTGGTGTCAGTTTTAACTTCTCCAATTTTCTAATTTTATTGATTTGGGCCCTCTCCTCTTTTTTCTTGTGTCTGGCTAAAGGTTTATCAATTTTGTTTATCTTTTCAAAGAACCAGCTTTTCATTTCATTGATCTTTTCTATTGTTTTCTTAGTCTCTATTTCATTTATTTCTGCTCTAATGTTTATGATTTCTTTCCTTCTACTAACTTTGGGTTTTGTTTGTTCTTCTTTCTCTAGTTGCTTTAGGCATAAGGTTAGTTGTTTGAGATTTTTGTTTCCTGAGGTAAGTTTGTTTCACTATAAACTTTCCTCTTAGGACTGCTTTTGCTGCGTCCTATAGGTTTTTTGGATCGTCATGTTTTTGTTTTCATTTGTCTCTAGGATTTTTTTTTTATTTCCTCTCATTTCTTCAGTGATCTGTTGGTTTAGTAGCATATTGTTTAGCCTCCATGTTTGTGTTTTTTGCAGTTTTTTTCTTGTAGTTTATTTCTAATCTCATAGCCTTGTGATTAGAGAAGATGGTTGATATGATTTCAATTTTCTTAAGTTCACCAAGGCCTGCTTTGTGGCCCAGCATGTGATCGCTCCTGGAGAATGTTCCATGTGCACTTGAAAAGAATGTGTATTCTACTACTTTTGGATGGAATGCTCTATAAATATTAGTTAAGTCTGTCTGGCCTAATGTGTCATTTAATGTTCATGTGTCTGGCCTGTTTCCTTATTGGTTTTCTGTCTGGGTGATCTGTCCATTGATGTAAGTGGGGTGTTAAAGTCCCCCACTATTATTGTGCTACTGTCAATTTTTCCTTTTATGTCTGTTAACATTTGCCTTATACATACTGAGGTGCTCCTATGTTGGGTGCATGTATTATATATTTACAATTGTTGTATCTTCTTCTTGGATTGATCCCTGGATCATTACGTAGTGTCCTTCTTTGTTCCTTGTAACTGTCTTTAGTATAAGTCTATTTTGTCTGATATAAGTATTGCCACTCCAGCTTTCTTTTGAGTTCCATTTGCATGGAATCCCTTTTTTCCATACCCTCACTTTCAGTCTGTATGTGTCTCTAGATCTGAAGTGGATCTCTTGTAGACAACATACATACAGGTCTTGTTTTTGTATCCATTCAGCCAGTCTATTTCTTTTGGTTGGACCATTTAATCTGCTTACATTTAAGGTACTTATTATGTTTGTTCTTATTGCCATTTTGTTAATTGTTTTGGATTTGTTTTTGTAGGTCTTTTTTTTTGTTTTGTTTCCTCTTTTGTTCCCTTCTTTAGCATTATGTTTGGATTCCTTTTTCTTTTTTGTGTGTACATGTATTATACATTTTTGGTATAGCAGTCTATGTATATATCCACGATTGTTTTAAATTGCTCACCTCTTAATTTCCAGTGCATTTAAAATATCCTCTATTTGTACTTTCTTTCTCTCACAATTACTAGTTTTGATATCATACTTGTGTGTGGATGATTTCCTACTTTTACTGTATGTTTGCCTTTACCAGTGAGCTTTCCCATTTTGTAATTTTCTTGTTTCTAGTTGTGGCCTTTTCTTTTCTGCCTAGACAAATTCCTTTAGCCATTGTTGTAAAACACGTTTGGTGGTGCTGAATTCTTTTAGCTTCTGCTTGTGTGTAAAGCTTTTGATTTATCCATCAGATCTGAACAAGAGCCTTGCTGGGTAGGGTATTCCTGGTTGTAGGTTCTTCCCTTTCATCACTTTAAATACATCATGCCACTCCCTCCTGTCCTGCTGAGTTTCTCCTGAAAAATCAGCTGATAGCTTTATGGGAATTCCCTTGTATGTTATTTGCTGCTTTTCCCCTGTTGCTTTTAATATTTTCTCTTATCTTTACTTTTTGTCAATTGATTACTATGCGTCTTGGCATGCTCCTCCTTGGGACTCTCTGCGCTTCCTGGACTTGGGTGACTGCTTCCCTTCCCATTTTAGGGAAGTTTTCAGCTATTATCTCTTCAAATATTTTCTCAGGCCCTTTCTCTTTCTCTTTTCCTTCTGGGACCCCTATAATGCAAATGTTGGTGCATTTGATGTTGTCCCAGAGGTCTCTTAAACTGTCATTTCTTTTCATTCTTTTTTCTCTATTCTTTTCCATGGCAGTGATTTCCACCAACCACTCTGTCTCCCAGCTCACTGAACCGTTCTTTTGCCTCATTTATTCTGCTTTTGATTCCTCTAGTAAGTTTTTCATTTCAGTTATTATATTCTTCAACTCTGTTTGGTTGTTCCTTATATTTTCTTTGTTAAAAACTTCTTGTAACTTTTCCCTCTGTACATACTTTCCCTGAGTTTTTGGATCATACTTACAATCATTATTCCGAACTACTTCTTGTGTGACTGCTTATCTCCACTTCACTTAGTTGTTCTTCTGGGGTTTTATCTTGTTTCTTCCTCTGGAGCGCACTCCTTTGCTGTCTCATTTTGTTTAAATTTCTATTTGTATTTTTATGTACACGGTAGGTTAGCTACATTTATCGACCTTGGAGAAGTGGCCCTCTGTAGGGGATGTCCTATGTATCCCAGCAGTACACTCCCCTCTCATCGTCCGAGGGCCAGGGGCCAGCTGGTCCCAGCGTGGTTTCTGATCTGTGTTGTGGAGTCATTTCTGCAGGCTGCAGAATCAGAGTTTTCTTGCTTCTGGTGTCTGCCACCTAGTGTGTTAATAAGCTGGTTTAGAGGCTTGTACAGGCTTCCTGGCAGGAGGGGCCAGTGCCTGCCCACTGGCGGGGTGGAGCTGGCTCTTGGCCCTCTGGTGGGCAGGACTGTGTCAAGGGGCATGTCTAGACGTGGCTGTAGGCTCAGGATGTCTTTAGGCAGCCTGTCTGCAGGTGGGTGGGGCTGTGGCCCCCGCCTAGTTAGTTGTTTGGCCTGAGGCATGCCAACACTGGAGCCTTCAGGCTGTTCAGTGGGGCCAGGCCTTGGCGCTAATGACCAAAGCAAGATGTTGCCTTGAGGAGTGCTCATGCAGATGAATACTCCCTGATATGTCTGCCACCCGCTTTTATGACCCCAGAGTGAGCCACAGACACTCCCTGCTTACCGAAGAGACCCTCTAAGACCAGCAGGTAGGTCTGGCCCAGGCTCCTATGAAGTCACTGCTTTTAACCTGGGTCCTGGTGCATACAAGGCCTTGTGTGTGCCCTCCAAGAGTGGAGTCTCTGTTTTCCTTAGTCCTGTGGAGCTCTTGCAATCAGGCCCCACTGGCCTTGAAAGCCAAATGCTCTGGGGGCTCCTCCTCCTGATGCCAGACCCCGAGGCTGGGGAGCCTGATGTGGGGCTTAGAGCTCTCACTGCTGTGGGAGAACTTCTGTGATATATTTATTCTCCAGTTTGTGGGCCACCCACCTGGGTGGTATGGGATTTGACTATATCACGAGTGTGCCCCTCCTGCTGTCTCGTTGTGGTTTCTTCTTTATGTCTTTTGATGCAGAATATCTTCTTTGGTAGGTTCCACTCTTTTTTATCGATGGGTGTTCAGCAGTTAGTTGTGGTTTTGGTGTGCTTGTGAGAAGAGATGAGCTCACGTTTTCTATTCTGCCATCCTGTCTCCTCCAAGTTTAAGATTTTAAGATACCTAAAAGATCTTGGAAACTGTCTTTAAGATGTGTAGTTATGGTAGAGGCCTGTAGTGAGGTCCAGTCTTGAGCCAAGTCACAGCACCAAGAAAAGTGCCCAGTCCTTATGCGGTTCTCTCAGCTAAGAACCCAGGAAAACCTGAAGCAGCAGAGAGGAAGCACATGGAGATCGGCCCTCTGCCCAGACTGTGGAAAAGCCCAGAGGGCACGCTGCCCTCACTTGCATTGTTATCTTTAGTAAGTGCAGATATGGTCATGGAAGGAGCTCCTAATGTGAGAGTCAAGGAAAAGGGAAACAGAAGAATAAATAAGCCTCTTTCACCGTTTGACTTCCACAGGCATTCCTATGTGCCTGTGTCTTCTGCTTCGCTTTCCTAGCTTTCATTCTTGACCTTCATCACTCAGCCGTCTTGTCTCAATTCTTGCAACGCTTCATCCTCATCCTCTTCGCTAGAGTCTCTGGCACAGCTCACTATCCAAACTCTTCAGTCAACGAGATTTAGCTATTCTGTCTCCAATGATAAGAGGGCTACCAGGAGATTTTATCAAGCGATTCTCATCATTAAAACAGCCATTATTAATTACAAACTTACTTAAATTTACGTGTGTAAAAAGCTCACACAGAAACTGCTATAGTATCAGATGGAAGAATGAATAAATTCAAAAAGAGACACATTTCACTCGGAAGTATAAGGTGATTGTGATTTCTGGGATAAATATAGCAGATCCCTTTTGTTGCTGTTGGAAAGGTACTTTCAAATACATATGAGGATGATGATTTGGTACTAAGCCTGAAAATAAATGTAGTTTCTGTGCTGGCCGTTCATGCCTCTGAAAAATACTTCTCATACAATAAATCCAGAGCTAGACTGCCTTTGTTCAGATACTACCTTTCATATTCACTAACTGTGTGACCCCTTGGACAAGTTTCTTAACTTCCCCGTTCTTTAGTTTCTTTATGTGTAACGGAGAAGATGCTATCACATATCTATTCGTTAACTGCTCTGTCTCTCCCAAACTCCAAGCCTGTTGTTCTAATGTTCTAATGACTTTTCTACTTGGATATGCTTCTGTCATCATCATCTCAAACTCAAAGTACTGTACTGCAATATGGAGGCCAGTAGTAAGCATGACAAATAGTATCATCGGAAGGCTGTTACTTCCAACCATTCTTTCTCCTCCAGCTTTGAATCAGATGTCACCAGATTCTATCACCCACTACCCCTTCTGGTTGAAGTCATCTACTGACCCCTTGGTCACTCTTCTATTTCTAGGTGATTTTAATTCTTTTCTAACCTTTTCTCTCACACCTCTTAATCCTTGGTAATTTCAGAGTATTACTTACATGATCTTTCTTATAACCTGGGCTTGTAGTTCTTTGAATTTCTCTCCTCTAATCCTTTGACTCTATCTTATCTCAGTCACTCACTCCCATGTTCATCCTCTTGTACTTATTTCTGTGAATAGGTGCAACACTTTTCAAATCTCAATTTTAATGATCTCACGCTGTCCACCACCTCCCATCTTTCTAGCTCACAACCTGCAGTATTGCAACTCTAACAATCCTTTGACCCCCTCTGGAGCTATAATCTGAGCCCCTTACTTCTGTTATATTCTTTCCTTCACCAGCTTCAATCCCATGGTCAGCTATTAAAAACGCTCATTTTTATACACTCTCAACTCCTTTGCACCTTTCTTGTTTGATCACAGTTGTATGGTTAAACCAAAATCTTGATTAAATGCAGTTGTCCTTCTTACTACATGACTGTGTCCATCAGCTGAACATGGCCTGAGAAAGATGTACATAACCATCTTGACCCATCTCACTAGACAGTCATGTTCTAAAAGCTTAAGTGAGTCCTTAATGCTGCATGAAAGTCATGCTACTTTTCCACAATCCATATACTCTCTCTTGCTTTTCCTAGATGACTACTTCCTATTCTCTTCTCTCTCCTCAAACAACCAATCCATTCTCCATTCACACTCTCAGATCATGATCTTGCTTCCTAAATTACTGAGATATTTGAGGTTATCAGAAGAAAAGTTCCACAAGCTCCCAACACCCGACTACCTACCTATAAAATTTGTCCTTTCTCTCTGGTCCCCTACCTTCCCTCCTGTTAACCTGCCTGGCCACTATTTACATTAAAGGTGGATAATTTTTTGTTGGGGGCTGTCTTGTGCATTAGAGGATGTTTAGCTGCATCCTTGGCCTCTGCTTACCGGATGTACACCCACAGCTGTGAAAACCAAAAATGTCATCACCAAATGTCCTCTGAGGGGAAAAATCACCTCTAGTTGAGAACCACTGCTAGAGATCAACTGTCCATACTCCTAGCTATTTGTGTATTAAAACGCTTCATTTCTTGCCTACCCAAGTCCATGATTCTAATAATCCCTCCCTCCCCCCATTTATCTCATATATCATCAATTTTATCTCTTCTGGTTCAGTCCCTTCAGCAAAAGACATGAAACAACCTACTGAAACAAACAAGCAAACCCTGCCCTGACCCAAGTTTCCCTCAACTACTACCTCATTCCTCTATACCACATTACACCAAAGCCCTTAAAGGAGTTGTCTGTATTTGCTGACTAATTCCTCTCCTCTCATTATTTTTTATTTTTTAATTTTATTTCATTTTTTAAGTTTTTGGCCTCCCCCACGGCATGTGGGATCTTAGTTCCCTGAACAGGGATCAAACCCACGCCTCATGCATTGGAAGGCAGAGTTTTAACCACTGGACCGCTGGGTCTCTCTCATTATTTTTTAAACCAATTCCAATCAGGCTTTTGCCCCACCTTCCGATGATACTATTTGTCATGCTTACTACTGGCCTCCATATTGCTAGACCCAATGGTCGATTCTCAGCCCTTGTCTTATTTGACAACATAACATGATTTAATATAGTTGATCTTTCTCTATTTCTTTGTTCACTTGGCTTTCAGGATGTCATACTCTGCAGACTTTCCTACTACCTTATGGCTGTAAGAAACCACAGAAGAGTGCAGGTGATGACAAATTTAGAAAATTTGTGAGTATAGACTCATTGTGTGAGGAACCTGAGGTAAAGACCCTAAATACGAAAATTAACCATGCTAATGGAGATTATGCTTAAGATTCTGTCTTTCACACATCTAAGGACAATCCAACCTATGGTTGTCATTGTGTGTTCACTCCTATATCTACATCTCTTGTAATAGTACTGGTAAATTAAAGGTGTTTAAAAAATACTTGTTGAAAAAAGAAATCTGATTTTGAATAAATTACCAACATGGGATTTAGTTACTTAGCTCTCCTGAAAATTTTGTTTAGAAACTGTTCCCTATGTCCCACTAGTGGCACGAATATTATTTACTGAATGATTAAATAATATAAGTATATTCTACTTACAATAATTCCCCATACAGAACATCCTGTTTTGTAAGTTATAGGTTCATATGTCCCAAAGACTCCTTTAATTTGTCCTATATACAAAATCAATAGGAGATGCCACATGAAAACACTAAAGACGCCAATCATAATCTGGATAGCCTATGAGAAGAGAATGCTATTAGTATCGAAACCATGTAAGTGATAACAGAATTCCAAAAAGTGCTGACTATGAGAAACATTCAACATTTTTTTTTACAAAAGATGAAAGTAAAATAGAAATGCACTTAACTATGAAATTTCTGGATGGGTTAGTCCAAAAAGAGGGCCCTTATCAGGAAGTACTGAGGTTTACCAAATGGGAATCAGTCATACTTGCAGCATCAGACTGTTCAATAGTAATTCTGGTGAATCCTCCCATAGAAAAGTTGACACTCTGACTCTACTACTGGCTATCCTCCCCACCTAACAAGTAATGACGTGACAGGAGAATACTGAGGTTACTTCTTTTCCTTCAAGGCACATTTGGTATGGACCTTTTTTCACAAGCATGCTGAGGTGAGGTAGAGTCAACACAGAGATACAAAGAATACCCAAAGTAGACTTACTCGCACAAGGTCTTCCTATTGGTAGGGGAGAATTATTACTCAACTTTAATTTGTAAAAAGACAATTATCGTCCCAGTAAATATGTACCAGTAAATTTCTGAATTTATATGTAAACTGATATTTCAACTATGAATCACATTTTTAATTACTCTTTAAATATGTCAGAGGATACATTATCTTCACTTTCATAAACTTTAATAGGAAGCTATTTAATGTTTTAACTTTAATGGTTCCAGTTCTTTGTAAAGCAAGTAATCTATGAAACACATAAATGCAATTGGCTCATATTAAAGGTATGTTTTAGAGAAATTTGTTTTCATAGAAAACCCACTTTTTGGGAGTAACAAACTTATGCATTTAGATTCAGATTTTAAGGTTTCCTCTGAATCAAATTTGGAAGAATGAAATTATTTTCAAAGGTTCTTTGGATCTGACTGGGAGAAAATCCTTTACTAGATCTCAAAATCCTTGAGAGCCTGAAATTTAGTTGTTCCACTGTTGTCACCAGCCTCTAACATGGTGCCCAGCATAGAGCAGGCACCCAGTAAATACCTCTTGAACAAGCACGTCAGTACCAAGAACATTAATTCCACATGACTTTCTGTTAACTATAAAAGGAGCGAGTGGGCTTGAGAAATAGTGTCTACTTTTATATGGACTGCCGCTTTTCTATATAAAACTAAGAAATACCTAAGTAGCCAAATCTTGTAAAGGGCTCTTACAAGAAAGCAAGGCTGCTAGTATCTGGAGAAGGACAAAATGACTTTCCTCATTTAAAAAGTATTCTTAACCTAGAGCCAATGAATGGGTTCTAGGAGGTCATACGCTTCCCTTTCCACACACATAAATGAGTGCAAAGGATTATGATATGTATATGAGTCTGGGGAAAAGATGCAGAGCTTTCTTCCTATGCCCAAGAAGTCTGTGACTCGAAAGAGGTTAAGAATCTCTGCTGAACAAGTCAGGTAGGAGACTTAGATAACTGGTCTACCCAGTAGCCAAATTCAAAGGAGAAGTTCACATCCAGTGGGAAAAATTTTTTTCCCCCTCAGAAGTGATCTTTGAAATTCCTTGGTGTTTATTAAGAGAGCTAGATAAACTCTGTCTCTACTTTAATAGAAAAGACAAATTAATAATAATAGTCCTACTGCATAGACATCAATATAGTAATTAAAAAGATCAGCAATACATCTCTCTCACAGTTAAAAAAATCTTTTTTTCTTTTATTACTTTTTTGATTTATCCATTGCTCTGTGTATACTGATTTAGTCAGTACACATATCTAAGCACATATCTGTTTATAAAGGGCAATGAGATCACATTTGTAGAAGGTTATCAATATTTTTTTAAAAATCCAAAAACGTTTACCCTTTTGACTGAACCAAATCTGCTGCTCTCCAGATTCAAGAATATTCCTTATTAAATAGAAATAGTGCATCATCTTGAATTTAGTTCAAGTGAAGTCTTACCCCTAAAACAAGAGAATCTGCTGTAGAGACTTTTGAACAACACGCACATAGAGCCATACTACCAGCACTGCCTCTAGATGATTATGTCTCTAATCTTTGGCGATATTTTTATTAGCAAACGTCTACAAAAAACAGTACAAAACAAATACACACGCTTTGCTCAAAAGAAAGTACTTAAGTTCATTTCTTTTCTTATGGTTTTGCAACTACCTCCCCAAACTCTGAAGCAATCGCTTTTCCATGGCTTAATTGTTCGAGGCCATTTGTATCCACCTGTTCTGAATAACAGTCTCCATAACTGAAAAGCCTCCCTCTATGACTAAAAAATATTGGTATATTACAGATATTTTCTCTGCGTAGTGAACAGTGTCTCTGGATGATAAAGTATAAAGAACACCTAAGGAATAGTGTTAGAGGATTTTCAGTAAAGCTGCTCACAGTTCATTTGCAGTTCATAATCAATTCAGTGTAACTCATAATGCCATGTTTGCATTTTTAAAACCAAATTCTTGGACTTAAATTCATCATGGGCTTGTGATTTTTTTCGGACACATACTTGCTACCTAGTTCTTCTCTCTATAAGATGAACTTTTTCCTCCATGAGACAACTTATCAAAGTTGCTTCCACAATCCTAAAGGTTCTTCCTGTTTTGTTTTGTTTTTCCTGCTATTCCTGCATTTTCCCCTGATGTTTAAATCACCTTCTTACTTACGCGAACATTAAAAACTTGGCTTATAATTGTATCCCCTTCTGGGAGTTTATCCACTTTTCGATCTGAAATTACACTGTTTAACATCTTCTAACACGGCATACTTAGGTCAACAACGTGAGTTACACCATTTAGCCATCCAGGTGATCATCTAGCAGATGATCTCAAAACTTGAGCCTTGGACCTTCCAGAAACGAAAGAGGAGTTTGACTAAATGATCTGTCATTCGCTGCACCCTTAAAATCTCATGATTTGATTATTTTAATGAGTCTTTGGTTTCTAAAATTGATTTCCTGAATGTCTCTTAATTCTATAAAGTATAGAAACAGAAAAGGCTAGGTAAGAATACAAGAGCTGGCGAAAGCAAATAGAGAACACAATATGTTAATAACTGAATTATAACTAGTAAGCTTTATATATTCAAACATCACCTTTGAGAAATACCAAAGAAAGGCAACCAGGATTAATAGGCAACCAAGATTAACCACTCTGTCAGGTTTAAAAGACACAGAATTACAGAATTCATATAGAGAGTAATGAAGAAAATTCATATCTAGATTGCTATTATTTGTCACTTTTCAGATAAGAGGAAAATAATAAACATAGTAAGCCCTTTTGTGTATATAGAAAAAGTCTTTTCACATTGATAGTTTATGGTGGAAGCACCATGAGTGCTTGGGAAGTAGAACATTTAGCATCACTATACTCTCCATCGGGCTCCCAGCAAAACTACCTCAAATGAAGTATTCATTAAAATACTAAGAAAAAAAGTGTGTGTGTGTTTAAAATCGTCAATTTAATTGACAGTAGGAAGAAACTAATAAATGTTACAATATATTCCTGCAATAAATGATGGTTAGAAGTTAAAAAAAAATTCTGCATTGGGTTACTCTACTACCCAGTTAAAAACCAAAAGTAGAGTAAAAATAAAATTAATCATTTATTTGTTTTCTGGTGATCCCATCACTAAACCAAAAAGCAGCTGCAGGAAAGCCCCTAGCCCTTATTCTCAACCCTATCCTCACGCCCCTAAACTTGCGTTACATAGAAATTCTGGAATCACACAGAGCGCATGTCTAGAAACCACTTCTCCATCTTTAGCATCTTCAGCAGGGGTGCAACTCATTGTCTTCAGAAAAAAGTGCAAATTCTTCGGCAGGGCCCATAAAGCCCTTCATGAACTGCTCCCTGCCCACCTTATCGGCCTCATCCTGGCCACTCCCTCAGTTTCAGCCCTACCAGGGCCCACAGCAACCTTCTTTGGGAAGCCTCCTCTGCCTCGTAAGTCTGTTAGATACTCCTCTCGTTGACCCCCTAACATTCTGTGCATACTTCCTATCAGGGTGTAGTCTTAACTTTTGATTTTCAGGACTGGCTTCCAAGTCAGTGTGAGCCCCCAGAAGTCTAGGAATTCATTTCTGTGTGTCCAGGGCCAGTCCTGCACTGTAACCAAGAGACTCAGACTTTATGAAATAAGCTACGAGATATTACCTCATACCAGTCAGAATGGCCATCACCAAAAAATCTACAAATAATAAATGCTGGAGAGGGTGTGGAGAAAAGGGAACCCTGTTACACTGTTGGTGGGAATGTAAATTGGTGCAGCCACTATGGAGAACAGTCTGGAGGTTCCTTCACAAACGAAAAATAGAATTACCATAGGATCCAGCAATCCCATTCCTGGGCATATATCTGGAGAAAACTCTAACTCGTAAAGATGCATGCACCCCAATGTTCATAGCACCTCTATTTACAATAGTCAAGACATGGAAGCAACCTAAGTGTACATCAACAGAGGAATGGATAAAGAAGATGTGGTGTGTGTATACACACACACACACACACACACACACATATATATGCACTATGGAATATTACTCAGCCATAAAAAAAGAATGAAATAATGCATTTGCAGCAACATGGATGGACCTAGAGATTATCATACTAAATGAAGTAAGTCAAAGACAAATATTATATGATATCACTTCTAAGGGGAATCTAAAAAAATAATACAAATCAACTTATTTACAAAACAGAAACCGACTCACAGACATAGGAAATGAACTCTTGGTTACCAAAGGGGAAAGGAGAGGGGGAGAGATAAATTAAGAGTATGGGATTAACAGATAAACCTATACATAAAATAGATAAGCAACAAGGGTTTACTTTACAGCACATGGAACTAACTGGAATATCTTATAATAACCTATAATGGAAAACAATGACTGTATACCTGAAACTCAACACAATATTGTAAATCAACTATAGTAAAACTAAAACAAACAAACAAACCAAAAAGACTGGTCGGGCAGGTGGGTGGGTGAGTCCAGCCCCTGCAAAGGGAGGGAAGGAAGAGACAAGAAAAGGCGGGTGAGGGTGGAGAGACATTGAATTTGGTCTCCATGCCTCGCCGGGGCTTTTAACACTTAACAAACCCCGAAAGCAAAGCGACATCATTACCCCTCATTTTACTTGTTCAAGGTCCTTTCGCCCTCCGAGGTCCAGGTCCTGGCTAAGGGTGGGGGGGTCCTTGCTGCGACCGAAAGCGATAGCGCTGCCCCTGAGCGTTCGTCCAGACTGGGTCCTCCCACCAGTGCCCAGGCCCGGCTGAGGACGCGGATCTCTGCTGGCGGCGCCCTCAGGCCCAGGTCCCGAGACCCTGCCCAGCCATCATCAGGGAAAGCGCAAGGCACCCAGGACCCAGCCGGCCCTGAGGCTCCTCGGGTGGCGCAGGCCTCCAACTACGCAGCTGCCGTGGGATACTTGCGCGCATGCGAGCGAGCGGCGTGTTGGGGGAGGGGAGTGCACGTGCGCAGACTCACTAGAGTCTGGCGGGCCATTTTCTCAGAGCCGAGCAGACTAGCGCTGGGTGTCCCTAGGAATGGCTGCTCCGAACCACCGTTTCTGGTGTTTGCCTTTCTGGTGCGTTTCTTATATATATATCTGCTGCAGAGCGACCAGGGTCTCTGATGAAAAGTCAGTCCTTCACCGTTCTCAGGAAAAATGTTGGCCACAAATGCACTTTAGAAGGTTTACATATTGAAAAAGGCAAGTAGCTGAGTCATTGACTCTTTTTAAACGTTAAGTAGTCAAAGAAGGAAATTAATGAAGAGACTATTTAGCAAGACACCGGAATGACCTTTTGATCTACCTGCTGAGGTGAGTTTAGCTTTCAGGTTATACCTGGCATTAGCTTTCTATTGGATGTGGACAGTAGTTAAAACAGTGTTTATGAAGAGATGTGTAAAGAAGTAGGGGTAGCAGCAGCTAGAAGATAGACAAGAGGCAGATCTGGGAAGGTGGGAAAACAGCGAACTCAAGCCAACGTTGTAATCTTGAATTAGCTGAAAGTAGAGATCACCCTGTTATGCAACCATTATGACTTCGGCATTAAAGTACCCGGAGAGCACATGTTCCTGCAGCTCCTGAACCTTGTGAAATGTAATTTATTCCAGGAAAATTTATCTTGGCATTTTGGAAGTTAAAAGTCAGGTTTGGGATGTAAATATTTAGTGAAAGATAGCCAGTGATCAAAACATTCAGAAAGAGGAACTGACTTTTCTTTTATAAAGAAGTTGCCTAAGTGCCGCTAATACCCTTGGCCAAAGCACAATCACAGGTATGTCTTAAAGCTGCCAAGATCTTTTATGATTATTTTATAGCCTGAAAATCAGTTATAAACTCAATAACTTTATCTTTAGCCCCATGGCTAGCTTCCTTACCTTGTGACTCTAAAGCCTCCTCAATTACAACAAAAAATATGCCAGGGTCTCCTAAAACCTTTACATTTTGTATTGGTCGGTATATCACTGAGGGTTACCTGTCTAAGAGCAGAGAGGGTTCTGACAATATTAAGCATTCTGCGTGCTAAAGAAAGAAGGACTCCCTTGAATGCGTCTTCAACCTCAGGACTATGGATTTAGTAGAAATGAGAGTCAGTTCTGATGAGATGGTGCCCTATTGTAACCTGCTGCCATGATTGATTGATAGATTGTGAGACAAGTGAAGTATCTTTTCCTTTTATTTAAGGTTTAGCCAACAGTCTCTGGAAATTATCTTGGATTTGATGATTTTCTTGGATGGGGGTTCAAATATATATTAATGTTTATTCAGTGACTGTGAATACATATTCATTCACATGTGTTCAGTATGAACATAGGTGAGAAGAGATGAGCGAGTCAAACTGCGAGACAGTCCAAGTTCCTTGGTACTTCTTAATTCCTCTGATAATATCACAGATGGGTAGGCCAACCTTACTTTTCTCTGTCCCGGTAACCTGGATTTAGAAATTCAGAATTCATTTATTTTTAATTTTTATCCTTTGGTCCTCAATAATTTTGCATCCTTCAACAATGAAGAGATAGTCATGGTTTGACATCCCATTTGACTTTTAATCTTTGTTGTCTTAAGTTTTTCTCCATGCAGATTATGTTGTTAATTTGCCTTGAATTGGTTCTCAGGATACAAAAGACATGAGGAAATGTGGTGAGACCACCATGCCTGATATAATGCTGTTAAAACCATTGCTGGGGATCATTGCAAGGACTCTGTAAGCCCTGATAAAATATCTTGTCCAAATGGCTACAAGGAATTTCATTTTACTTATACTCAGGTGAAAACAGATGCTTCCTCTCTGCAAACATCAGACTGTTCTAGTAAGAAAAATGGAAGTAAATCTCTGTCATGCTGGGGCACCGAAGCAATTGAGTTTATTGTAGAAGTGCAATATGTGTAAATATTTAGATAAATTAAATATATGTGTATGTATACACATACACGCACATATATACCTATGTAGTAGATTTCAGTTTTTATATATTCCACCCTTGAACAAGGTGAGGGACCCCTATGCAGTCAAACATCCACCTATAACGTTGTAGTCAGCCCCCCATTGCCATGGTTTGGCATCCATGGATTCAACCAACCACAGACTGGATAGTGCCGGATTGTGTATTTATGTATCGGAAAACAAATCTGTGTATAAATGGAGCTATGCAGTCCAGACCGTGTTGTTTAGAGGTCAACTGTAGTTTAAAAATTCGTTTTCTTTTTTTCCCCCACATTTACTATGTCCAGGCAATGGTATATGGCTAACAGGTGTTTAAAGATAAGCTAAAATACTTTAAAATTGGGAACAGTTTGTTTGAGCAAACATTGATTCGAAGCTGACAGCACCAAAGCAAAAGTGGATAGAAGCACTCTGCCGACAGGAGCTAGGGGAGAGGTGTTTATAGGGGAGACACAGAAGAAAGCAAGGAAGTTATTTGATTGGCTGTAGTTTAAAGGGTTGCCTTATTTGGGAAAGTCTAGTTGCTTGTTTATGGTTAGCTGTGCTTAAGTTTCGTTTTCGAGCACGTTTACTCTGGTCTAGGTTTCGGTTTGCTGACGTAGGCGACCGAGGCATCAAAGCCACCCCAGTCTAATGGGCTCCTTGTTTAATTACTTTAACACATTGGCTTATCTTACTTACACTTTCCAATATGCCTATGATGTACATACCATGGTTAGTCATCATTATTATTATTTTTAAAAATTTATGTATGTATTTTTTGGCTGCACCGTGCGGCCTGCGGGATCTCCGTTCCCCCACCAGGGATTGAACCTGGGCCATAGCAGTGAAAGCCCTGAATCCTAACCACTAGGCCACCAGGGAACTCCCTGTTAGTCATTGTTTTAACAGCTGAGAATACTGAGGCTTGGGGAGGTTAAGGGTCTTGTTCATGTTCACAGCTTGTAAATTGGAGAGTTGTGATTCTAACTCCAGCAGGCTAGCTCCAGAATCTGCACCTCGCTTGCTTTCTCTAGGCCTCCTTCAGGAAGAGCTCTGCCCAGGACTGTCATGAGAATGCATGAAGAGTTCTGTTGGCAAAACCACAAGGTCTAGGGATGGTTCTCAACTCTAGTCTGCACGTACTGCACTGCACATACTGCACTTTTATGGTTCCATATAAAATTTAAGATTATTTGTTCTATTTCTGTTAAAAATATCACAGGTATTTTGATAGGGATTGCTTTAAGTCTGTAGATTGCTGTGGGTAGTATGCATATCTTAACAATATTAATTCTTCCAAACCAAGAACACGGCGGGATATCTTTTTTTTTTTTTTTTTTTGGCGGTACGCGGGCCTCTCACTGCTGTGGCCTCTCCCGTTGCGGAGCACAGGCTCCGGACGCACAGGCTCAGTGGCCATGGCTCACGGGCTCAGCCGCTCCGCGGCATGTGGGGTCTTCCCAGACCGGGGCACGAACCCGTGTCCCCTGCATCGGCAGGCGGACTCTCAACACTGTGCCACCTGGGAAGCCCTACGGTGGGATATCTTTTCCTTTCTTTGTATCATCTTCAATTTCCTTCATCAGTGTTTCATAGCTTTCAAAATATAGGTCTTTTACCTCCTTGGTTAAGTTTATTTCTAGGTATTTTATTCTTTTTGAACGAGATTTTTTTTTTTTTTTACTTTTTCTTTAGGATAGTTAATTGTTAGTGTAAAGAAATGCAGCAGATTTCTGTATATTACTCTTGTGTCCTGAAACTTTGCTGAATTCATTTATTTGTTCTAATAGTTTTTGGGTGGAGACTTTAGGGTTTTCTATATATAGTGTCACGTCATCTGCAAATAGTGCCAGTTGTACCTCTTCCCTTCCAACCTGGATGCCTTTTATTCCATTTTCTTGTCTGATTGCCGTGGGTGGCTAGGACTTCAGATACTATGTTGAATAAAGTGGCGAGGGTGGGCATCTTTGTCTTGTTCCCGAATTTAGAGGGAAGGCTTTCAGCTTTTCACTGTTGAGTATGACGTTAGCTGTGGGTTTGTCATAAACGGCCTTTATTATGTTGAGATATGTTCCCTCTATATCCACTTTGATGAGAGTTGTTAGCATGACTGGGTGTTGAATTTTGTCAGATACTGTTTTCTGCATCTATTGAGATGATCATATGTTTTTTCTTCTTTTTATGATCAGGTGCTTTTAATCCTTCCTTTTGTTAATGTGGTGTATCGCATTGGTTGATTTGCGAATATCGGACCATAATCCTTGCGTCCCTGGAATACATCCCACTTGAACATGGTGTATGATCCTTTTTTATGTATTGTTGGAGTCAGTTTGCTAATATTTTGTTGAGCATTTTCAAATCTATATTCATCAAAAATATTGACCTGTAATTTTTTTTTATAGTGTCTTTGTTTTTGGTATCAGGGTAATTGTAATGGTAGCCTTGTGAAATGAATTTGGGAGTGTTGTGCCCTCTTCGGTTTTTTGGAACAGTTCAAGAAGGATGGTTTATTATCACTTTTTTATATGTTTGGTAGAATTCTCCTTTGAAGCCATCTGGCTCTAGACTTTTGTTTGCTGGGAGTTTTTAAAATTACAGATTCAATTTCATTCCTAGTGATTGGTCTGTTCAAATTGTCTGTTTCTTCCTGATTTAGCCTTGGCACGCTGGAGATGGAGGGGCTAGAGCCATTGCCGTGTGTGAGGTGGGGTTCCCCTCTACTCAGTGGCTGACAGTGCCCTGTGAGGGGGTCAGATCCCAAGTTGCTGGGGCAGAAGCTCTGAGCCCAGGGTCGGCTCTGTTCTCTTTAGGTGTGTGCTTTCTCTCTCCCAGCACTGGGACCCTCGCCCCACGGTGGAGCGGTGCTGAAGCAAGAGGGGGACACGCAGGCTCTCTGCTCGTGACAGGGTATGGGCTGTGGAGGGTCGGCCACAGACAGAGGTCTCAGCTGCCTCCGATGTGCCACCTCTGCAGGTGCCAGCAGTTGTTGCCCTCGCCCTGCGCAGGTGCAGCCCCGGCTCCGAGTGCCTGACCAAGCTCTCTCCTTGGTAGTGGCAGCCCTCGGTCCAGTGCAGAGCTGTGACATGGAGTAAGCATGGCTGGAGTGTTCACTCCGCTCATGCTGGGTTGCCTGGGGGGGGGGCAGTTGCGGGACACTGGACATGCACTAGAGCAGTCCTCGGGGGCCAGCCAGTGCTCTGGGGCTCCTCACAAGCAGAGTCCAGGCTTCCCACAGCCTTCCTGTTAGTCCCAGAAGCTCTCCAACCAGCCAGGGGGCTCATCTTCCCCACGTCAGACCTCTGGGCTGTGGTGCCCAGTAAGTGGCTCACACCCTCACTCCCCAGGGTGGGTGTCCACCCATGTAATCTCCCTTTTCCTCTGAGTTGCCTCCTGGGGTCACAGATCCTGACCTGATCACTTCTCTTCCTTTACCTGATTACATATTGTACCTGTCTTACAGGCTTGGTGGTACAGGGGTCCTTCTGCCAGTTTCCAGTTAGTTTTCAGTGAGGATTGTTCCACATGTAGATTTTCAAAAAATTTTGTTTTAAACTTTTATACAATTTTTAAAGGTTACTTTCCATTTGCAGTTATTACAAAGTATTGGCTGTATTCCCCGTGTTGTACAGTACATCCTTGAACCTGTCTTCCACCCAGTAGTTTGTACCTCCCATTCCTCTACCTCTATATAACCCCTCCTCCCCATGCTACTGGTAACCACTAGTTTGTTCTCTATATCTGAGAGTCTGCTTCTTTTTTATTATATTCACTAGTTTGTTGTATTCTTTAGATTCTACATATAAGTGATATCATATAGTATTTATCTTTGTCTGACATTTCACGTAACATAATGCCCTCCAAGTCTATCCATGTTGCTGCAAATTGCAAAATTTCAGGCTTTTTTATGGCTGAGCGGTATTCCATTGTATGTATATATACAACATCTTCTTTATCCATCCATTTGTTGATGGACACTTCGGTTGTTTCCATATCTTGGCAATAGTAAATAATGTTGCTGTGAACATTGGGGTGCATATATCTTTTCAAATGAGTGTTTTTGTGTTTTTCTAGATATATACCCAGGAGTGGAATTGCTGGATCATATGGTAGTTCTATTTTTAGTTTTTTGAGAAACCTCCATACTGTTTTCTACAGTGTCTGCACCAATTTACATTCCCATCAACAGTGCACAAGGGTTCCCTTTTCTTCACATCCTCAGCCACATTTGTTATTTGTAGACTTTTTGATCACAGCCATTCTGACAGATCAAAAAGATCTCGTTGGGGGTTTGATTTGTATATCCCTGATGATTAGTGATGTTGAGCATCTTTTCACGTGTAGATGTATCTTTTTTTAAATAAATTTATTTATTTATTTATTTTTGGCTGCATTGGGTCTTCGTTGCTGTGCAAGGGCTTTCTTTAGTTGCAGTGAGCGGGGGCTCCTCTTCGTTGTGGTGCACGGGCTTCTCATTGTTGTGGCTTCTCTTGTTGCGGAGCACAGGCTCTAGGTGCATGGGCTTCAGTAGTTGTGACCTGTGGGCTCAGTAGTTATGGCTTGCAGGCTCTAGAGCGCAGGCTCAGTAGTTGTGGCGCACGGGCTTAGTTGCTCCGCAGCGTGTGGGATCTTCCCAGGCCAGGGCTCGAACCCGTGTCCCCTACATTGGCAGGCAGTTTCTTAACCACTGCGCCACCCGGGAAGCCCGTGTAGATGTATTTTTGATGCGTTTATGGTGGGAGGCGACCTCCATGTCCTCTTACTCCACCATCTTGAGCGATCCACGTACCGCATTTTATTTTATTTATTTATTTTTTTGCAGTACGCAGGCCTCTCACTGTTGTGGCTTCTCCCGTTGCGGAGCACAGGCTCCGGACGCGCAGGCTCAGCGGCCGTGGCTCACGGGCCCAGCCGCTCCGCGGCATGTGGGATCCTCCCGGACCGGGGCACGAACCCACGTCCCCTGCATCGGCAGGCAGACTCTCAACCACTGCGCCACCAGGGAAGCCCACCCGTACCATATTTTAAAGTGTTGCTAAATATTTGGGGGAGTGAGAGGAGTTGTGAAAAATAAAATTGTGAGTGAGGCTTAAACTGGGTGAAGACCACACGTGGAGAGAGAGATTGAGTGAAGCTGGCTGCGTACTGCTGAGTTGGTAGGATTGAGTAAACAGCTACCCATTTTTAGAGTGAAGTCAGGGTACTGAGGCGTGGAGAAGAGGTGGGCTTGAGGAGAGGAACACCATTTCTACGTGATAGATTGTAGAGAATAGTTTGGAGAGAGAGAGGCTTTGTTTGTTTTCATTACGAAATGAAGGGAGAAAGGCAGAAACAGCCGGTTTTAGGGAAATGCTGCTGTCTGAGACCTCTTCAGCCTGTGGGAATGCGGAATCACTGGCGATACGGCCACACTTGCCTGGCTTGCACCCCTACCTGCCCAGGCACACCTCAGCTCTCTGCCCATCCCCACTTCCGAAGTATTCCTGGGAGTCCCCAGAATTTTCATATTGTTCTCTAGCACCGCAGGCCCCTGCTGAGCCTCTGCCGCGTGTGTGGGGCACCCAGTTTCCTTCTGCATCTTCGCCTTCTCGGGCTTTGCAGCTGCTCCTCTGGGAGAAGGCCGCTTGACCCCAGCTGCTGTCTCCCAGCTGCCCTCAAGCTCCGAGCCCTGGGGGTGTTCAGACAGCCTTGCATTTTCTTCGGTCCTCCTTACAGAGCAGGAACCTGGTCATAGTCCGTGCACAAATGAGGAGAATACGCCTTTCTCCAGGGGGATCAAACCCATCACAGAGGCCAGGCTGGGAACTGGACCTCACTTCCTGGTCTTTCAGCTCGAGCTTCACATACCTGAACTTACAGCTTCCTCCAGATCTTTCCCCTGATTCAAATCACTCCTGCACATAGATGCCTAGGGACTCCCTGCACGCCCCCTCCCAATCACCCAAATTCAGGATAGGTTTGGCCAGCTCCTTGGGAGAAGGGGACAATTGTGACTGATTGATTTTTAGTGGGATGTGACAAACGCAAAACACGCTCTGGGAAAAAGAGCTTCCTGAAATGTTGTGTAGGCCTGGTGTGAATCAATGATGTGTATGTATCTAAGATACATTTATGGATTTTGGAAAGGTAATTCTTTTCTTTTTTTTTTTTGGTTTCTGGCTTAAGTATTATTTTTTTAAAGTTTTAATTTTTATACATTTTTAAAGGTCATTTTCCATTTACAGTTATTACAAAATTGTTGGCTATATTCTTCATGTTGCACAATACATCCTTGATCCTATCTTACACCCAATAGTTTATACCTCTCACTCCCTCACTCCTATATTGCACACCCCCCTCCCCCCACTGGTAGCCACTAGTTTGTTCTCTATATCTGTGTTTGCTTTATTTTGGTTATATTTACTAGTTTTGTTATATTTTTTAGATTCCACATATAAGTGATATCATACAGTATTTATCTTTCACTGACTTATTTCACATAGCATAATACTCTCCAAGTCCAGCCATGTTGCTGCAAATGGCAAAATACTGTTCTTTTTTATGGCTGAATAGTATTCCACTGTATATCTGCACCACATCTTCTTTATCCATTCATCTGTTGATGGACACTTAGGTTGTTTCCATGTCTTGGCTATTGTAAATAGTGCTGCTGTGAACATGGGGGTGCATGTATCTTTTCGATTTAGTGTTTTGGGGTTTTTTTTGGGTATATACCCAGGAGTGGAATTGCTGGGTCATATGGTAGTTCTATTTTTAGTTCTTTGAGAAACCTCTATACTGTTTTCCACAGTGGCTGCACCAATGTACATTCCTACCAACAGTGTACAAGGGCGGAAAGATAATTCTTGAACCCATGTATTTCATGATGAATTATTAACCTTAGAGTTTAGAATTGGAAGACGCCCTAGAGGTCTAATAATAACCTGTATTCTTCTGAGGAATGAAGAGACTAAATATAGGATGCACTTTGGTTTTTCTCATACAGTTTAAGTTATATTTTTGGGGTGAAGTCTTTGTACTTAAACCCAGCATTTGTTACTTGTACCTGAAAAAAAAACATGTGTACACTGGCATTTCAATAAAGCCCACTTTATCCCACTTTCTATTACCCCAAATAAAAAGTACATAAAATCTTAATTTTATGTAATTGAATAGCACAGTGTTTGGTCACAAAGTAGTAGTGTAATACCTATTTTGAGCAAATGAATGAATTAATGAATACGTTTTTAGATATTCCAGAATGAAACTACCGTAAGGGCTTTAAATAGCATCATATTAATAATAGGCATATACCTTCTGTGGTAGGATATAACATTTACCTGGACACCCTGTAAATCATCATCAAAGAAATTTTATCAGTCTGCTTTGCAGCATTTAGTCAGATCTCCTACTTAACAACCAATAACAAACCAAATGAATAAAAAAATACCAAAAAAGGCTTCTGTTCCTAGTAATATTTTATTGAGGAAAGGGTAACATTAACAGGAAATTTTCTAACTTCAAGAGAGTTGCAGTCATTTCCGGTCCTCTGGCCCTTCGCCTTTGCCAGTGAGTGGTAGTGGCATATGTAGGAAGAAACAGTGGCAGGGAGGTCCATGCAGTTATCATTCGTGATAAACTAAGAACAAATCTGAAACACAGTCTTTAAAGGTCAGCAATCATCGTGGAGAGTCGAGGCTGCTTCTTAAGAAGTTTCTGCAGGTAGTTTTACCCCATGAGATTGCATGAGCTTCCTTTTTCTTTTAATACCTGGTGGTATTAGGTGGTATGAGTTTGGTGGCCATCATTTCTGGGAGGAACTGAGGACCACCCTGTTGTCAAGGGACTATTTGCATACACAATTGGAATACCAAGGACAGACTGGAAAGAATGAAACAAGCAAACAATATTGTTACTATAATCCTGTTCAGTAACCTCCCTGGTCCCATCAGGGAAGAGGGCCAAGAGCGCTGTGGTAAGCCCGCAGTGGGACTTAGCTGACACTGAAGTCTGTATTCCTTCAGCACATACTCAGATTATCTTCCAGAGAAGAGGCCCAACTCACCGCCATTGGTGTTGGTGATTGCTTGGCTGGCAAAATGTGCTGTGACACAAGTTATGCAAAACTCCTAAAGAGAGAAGATGGTCAGCATGGCTGAAATTCCTTTCCCAGCAAGCTGAAATCCGGAATAAACACACTGAAATGTTGACTAAATCAGGAGGGCTTCACCCTGGCTTCAAAAAGTTCTGATTCATCAAATGTACTATTGCTTGTACTCACCTAGCTCTGGGATCATTTCTCTGTCATCACATGCTTATTTCAGGGGAATGTAAACTAACTTTGGAATTTCTTTAAAATGCCAGAAGACTTCCCTTTTTGCCAGTAGACTGTTTTATTTAGAAACATTAGAAAGGAAGTAGAGTTTTTTTTTTTTTGCAGTGGCTTTTTTTTTCTAATAAAAATTTACTTGCTCATTAAAATAAAAAAATAAATCAAGTAACATAGAACACAACCAGTCATCCCAAATGCCACTGCCCAGAAATGAGCTAAAGTAACATCTGAGACCTGTTATTCTAGAACTCTACGTATGGGCAAAAGGCAAATAGAAAAGTGGATGCAGGGACTTCCCTGGCGGTCCAGTGGTTGGGACTCTGCGCTTCCACTGCAGGGGGCGCAGGTTCGATTCCTGGCCGGGGAACTAAGATCTGGCATGCCGTGTAGGGCAGACAAAAAAATAGAAAAAAATAAAAAAGAAAAGTGGTTGCATGGAGAGACAGCAAGAGAGAGAAAAAAAGGAGAACAAGCAAGGGAGGGAATGAGAGAGCAATAGAGGGAAACACCATTTTTTAATAATGGAATCGTTTTTACTTCCTATTTTGAAATAAAAGTATTACCTGATTTTAAAAGAACAAAAAGAAGTCAAGTTTACAAAATCCATGAAGAAGTTGACATCATTTTAAACCTACAAGTTTCAGTTTGAGGCAGTATTAGATGATTGTTTATTATGAAAAATGAGAGATTAGCATGCTTGTCTTACCTCTCATCTTCTCTCTTCACCTTCCAGTTTTTGTGCTTTTCACGAATCTCCTTACACAGCTTCTCCTTGCGTTTCTACATTCTTGATTTAATCTACCTCGTGTATGGTTGAATATTACTATTCTTTTTTTTTTAGCAACAGTGCCCATGTGTGTTGTTGTTTTACTGAGAGTATCTTCTTGTTGCTTTTATACTGTCACAAGGATTTTATTGGACTTGTTTTTTTTTATTTTTTAAATTAAAAAACAATTTTATTTATTTATTTTTGGCTGCGTTGGGTCTTTGTCGCTGCGTGCAGTCTTTCTCTAGCTGTGGCGAGTAGGGGGCTACTCTTCGTTGCAGTGAATGGGCTTCTCATTGCAGTGGCTTCTCTTGTTGTGGAGCACAGGCTCTAGGCGTGCGGACTTCAGTAGTTGTGGCTCGCGGGCTCAGCAGTTGTGGCTAGCAGGCTCTAGAGCGCAGGCTCAGTAGTTGTGGCGCACGGGGCTTAGTTGCTCCGTGGCATGTGAGATCTTCCCGGACCAGGGCTTGAACCCGTATCCCCTGCATTGGCAGGCGGATTCTTTTTTTTTTTTAATATCTTTATTGGGGTATAATTGCTTTACAATGGTGTGTTAGTTTCTGCTTTATAACAAAGTGAATCAGTTATACATATACATATGTTCCCGTATGTCTTCCCTCTTGCATCTCCCTCCCTCCCACCCTCCCTATCCCACTCCTCCAGGCTGTCACAAAGCACCGAGCCAATATCCCTGTGCCCTGCGGCTGCTTCCCACTAGCTATCTACCTTACTACGTTTGTTAGTGTGTATATGTCCATGACTCTCTCTCGCCCTGTCACAGCTCACCCTTCCCCCTCCCCATATCCTCAAGTCCGTTCTCCAGTAGGTCTGCGTCTTTATTCCTGTCTTACCCCTAGGTTCTTCATGACATTTTTTTTTCTTAAATTCCATATATATGTGTTAGCATACGGTATTTGTCTTTTTCTTTCTGACTTACTTCACTCTGTATGACAGACTCTAGGTCTATCCACCTCATTACAAATAGCTCAATTTCGTTTCTTTTTAAGGCTGAGTAATATTCCATTGTATAAATGTGCCACATCTTCGTTATCCATTCATCCGATGATGGGCACTTAGGTTGCTTCCATCTCCGGGCTATTGTAAATAGAGCTGCAATGAACATTGTGGTACATGACTTTGAATTTTGGTTTTCTCAGGGTATATGCCCAGTAGTGGGATTGCTGGATCATATGGTAGTTCTATTTGTAGTTTTTTAAGGAACCTCCATACTGTTCTCCATAGTGGCTGAACCAATTCACATTCCCACCAGCAGTGCAAGAGTGTTCCTTTTTCTCCACACCCTCTCCAGCATTTATTGTTTCTAGATTTTTTGATGATGGCCATTCTGACTGGTGTGAGATGATATCTCATTGTAGTTTTGATTTGCATTTCTCTAATGATTAGTGATGTTGAGCATTCTTTCATGTGTTTGTTGGCAGTCTGTCTGTCTTCTTTGGAGAAATGTCTATTTAGGTCTTCTGGCAGGCGGATTCTTAACTACTGCACCACCAGGGAAGTCCCTGGACTTGTTATTCTTGAGTCACATTTTCTTTTCATCAAAACTTTATAGATATTGCTCCATGATTTTCCCTCACTGAATGTTGTTGTAGTAGAGACCGAGTCAAGCTGATTTTTTTTCCTGCTTGTAAGTAATTTGATTTTTCTGCCTAAAACCTCAAAGAATCCTTTTCTATACCTTATGCCTTAACAAGGATACATATATTTCAATATGTATCAATATCAATATTGATATCTATGTATCTATATCTGTATGTCACTTATTTTGCATCTCTTTCTCCTAGTATAGGTTATTCTCATTCAGCGTACAAATTCAGTTACTCTTTTATTTCTGGGAGCTTTTTTTCCCAGTGTTTCTGTATACCCTTTAGGAGTCTTCCCTATGTGACTACCCATGAGATGGACCACTAAGGGGTGCCCTTTCTGCCCTAGTCCATCTACAGAGGTGACTCTCCCACTTTATTCTCTAGTCCTAGAGATCCCATGACCAGGAGTAGGGCTGGAATAGAAAAAGGGATTTACTACTAGAGCTGCTGTACAGTAATAAGAAATAAAATATAGATCCACTCTAAGTGAGTGGAAAGAGAGGAGGCACATGGTAGGTGATGGGATACTTAGCCACTGCCCCAGTAGTCTTGATTAGGCAGCCCGTTAATGCTCACATCCACCAGCCACAGAATCACCCCCATGAAGGCAGAGACAGAATTAACAATGTTCATTCCTAGGCTGCCTTTTATCTGAGGGAGATGGCAGGAAAGATAAATCATATGTAAGATGGGTGAAATTAAATGAAATAAGAAGCAATTAAATCTCACGGTTCTTAATCTTTGAAATCTTGAAAAAAAAATTGAAATGATTTTTTTCCTCTTCCCTTCTGGAGAGTTACCATGAAAACTATTCTATATGCCGCCTAAATGTAGGGTATTTCTAAGATCTGTAGAAAAATGTAAATAGTACAAAGCAGAAGCTCATCTATTATATTTGTCTAAGCCTCATGCAAAATAACATTATATTCCCTTTTTAAAACAATCAAATGACAAACTTATAATGAGCATTTTTTCTGTGACAGTCACTGTATTAAATCATGTAAATGCGTTATTTCGTAGAACTCTTGCAACCACTATAGGAGGTAGTACTATATAGCATCCAATTTTATAGATGGAAAAGTCTATACACACAAAAAATCTGTGCTGATAAATTTAGGAATTCATGAAACCCTTGTCTTTCTAAGGACTAGATAGATTTAGAATGAGGAACTTGTTAGGCTTTTGAGGGTAGGGGTGAATGGGCAGAGTATAAAACGTTCCCCAGTTTCTACAAGAAGACTTTGAAATTCAGCAGAATAATTGTGAAACCAAGTCCTCAGCTGACTTGTTAGGAGTTCTTTGGAACGTGCTGCTGCTTCAGCATGCCTTAGATAGTCTTCTGAAGGCCTCTGAAGGGCTCCTAGCAGAATCGCTTTAGGTATAATTTTAGCTCTCTTCTCCAAATGGACAGATTCTATGTTTGGACAAGCATAGTTAGAGGGAAGCATCTCTAAATCATGCAGTGAGAGGATATTTTATTTTGTTTTTGGATTACAACAAGAGTAGTCAAGATTAGACTGATTTATTTTATTTTATTTTTAGTCTAGTGTAGTCTAGTCTGGGAAAGTATGAGTAACATGACTCTGTGTTCCTATTTTCCAGTTCTTCCCTCTTGTGCTGGATTAAATATAATCTTGAAACCACTTCTGTTCTAGTTGTCTCTAGTTCTTGGCAAACGATTTTCTTTCTCCTGTTTCAAAAGTGGACCAGGAGATTACAAAAGGTGGAGTGCTGTGACAGAAAGAATTGAAAGGCCTGTCTCAGGGATTTATGGACTCTTCTTAGGTACTGAGCTAGGTGTTTTTCATGATGATCTGAAGAACTATAAAACAAAAGTCAAATCTGAATAAGACTAGGAGACATGCACAAAGAAAAAATAACAATACAAGGCAAGGCAGAACTGAGAAATAGCAAATGCATAGTAGAGTCTTTGATACTGAAGTGGCAAGAGGGTGTCCCCTGGCTTCTTTGTTTCTGTTTGGAGTGTCCCCCGTGCAGTGTGACCCCACTGAACCAGGGAGCCTTGGAAGTAAACAACCCCATCTTTACTAATTTCCACTCTTGTGAATTAAAGAGTCGGGATGTTGAGCCATTTCTGAGTGGTAAATTGTGTAGACCATGTGAGGGCACACGTACCATGGAGGCAACCCACAGATACTTCTGGGAAAAAGATGCTCCCCTTCTCACGTTCTGAATCTGGCTTCTCAGTTTTCTTACCCAAATAAATTAATCCTTAAAGGGATTAAAAAGTAGAAACATTCTAACTTACCAGACAAGGGGAAAACTGCTTGGATGCCGAAATAGAGAGTGCTCCAGTAATAATGAACTGTAGAAAGAAACAAATTTATTTGTGAAATGATGGGTCCTTTGATTTTTCCTGGGAAATACTTCTGTTTATATGATGAAAGGTTGACCTATTTATATTTCCCTCTCAAAAATTCCTCTCGTACTTCTCAATTTTTTGGAGTAACTCTCGAGGTTTCTATGTCCTTTTGACATCCTTTTCTTTTTTCTCCTTAGTTTCTCGCACAAAAAGACCTCATTCCCTTGTAAGTTTTCCTTGTTCGGATGACTTCTGACCTCACTGCTCAGTCTCTTCTCATGATCAATTGCATATTTTTAATCATGTTCCCGATCACCTCTTTTTGCCACTTTCCACCCAGCACATACATTTCCATCTAAAATGTAATAGGGAAATAAAACTTTGGTTTGCTGGTTACTTGATTAGTGTAAACTTTAGGGTGTGAGTTTAGGCTGCAAGTTAAAATGGAGAACAAAAGCTCTTCTTTATTTAATTCTCTATCTAATTAATATCTAATATTAATATCTAGTATCTAAATTCTCCAGCTGATCAGATGCAGGGCTTATTAAAAGATGAGTTGTACATAGACTGGGGACAGCTATACTTGATAAGCTGAGAAGGACAGCTGTTGCAGCAGGCTACTCACAGAGAGGTCGCCCCAGAATGGATATCCGCCAATAAAAGACAAGGAAGCAAAACCCAACTCTTGGTTATAAATAGAGGCCATTAAACCCCCAATAATTCCGAAGTCAATGTGCCTCAATCCAGTCATGATCTGGATTGCCTGAAAAAAGAAAACAGACATTTAAAAATTGCTTCTTCATCTTCAGGCACCACTGAAACATCACTATCATTGCTGCTGCTCCTTATTTATTGTCAACTCTGTCAAGATCCATGGTGTCATTTAGCTATACCTCTACAGGAGGTGGGCCATTAAGATTTTGACATACGCTAGGGCCAGGGCCTCAGCGTAAAGCCTTGTTTTTTTCTTTTTTTTTCTTCACATCTTTATGGGAGTATAATTGCTTTACAATGGTGTGTTAGTTTCTGCTTCGTAACAAAGTAAATCAGCTATACATATACATATGTTCCCATATCTTTTCCCTCTTGTGTCTCCCTCCCTCCCACCCTCCCTATCCCACCCCTCTATGTGGTCAAAAAGCACCGGGCTGATCTCCCTGTGCTATGCGGCTGCTTCCCACTAGCTATCTGTTTTACATTTGTTAGTGTATATATGTCCATGCCACTTTCTCACTTCGTCCCAGCTTACCCTTCCCCCTCCCCGTGTCCTCAAGTCCATTATCTACGTCTGCATCTTTATTCCTGTCCTGCCCCTTGGTTCTTCAAAACATTTTTTTTTTTTTTTTTTTTTTAGATTCCATATGTATGTGTTAGCATACGGTATTTGTTTTTCTCTTTCTGAATTACTTCACTCCGTATGACAGACTCTAGGTCCATCCACCTACTACAAATAACTCAATTTCGTTTCTTTTTACGGCTGGTTAATATTCCATTGTATATATGTGCCACATATCTTTATCCATTCATCTGTCAAAGGACACTTAGGTTGCTTACATCTCCAGGCTATTGTAAATAGAACTGCAATGAACACTGTGGTACATGACTCTTTTTGAATTATGGTTTTCTCAGGGTATATGCCCAGTAGTGGGATTGCTGGGTCGTATGGTAGTTCTATTTTTAGTTTTTTAAGGAACCTCCATACTGTTCTCCATAGTGGCTGTATCAATTTACATTCCCACCTCTCCAGCACTTATTGTCTGTAGATTTTTTGATGATGGCCATTCTGACTAGTGTGAGGTGATACCTCATTGTAGTTTTGATTTGCATTTCTATAATGATTAGTGATGTTGAGCATCCTTACATGTGTTTGTTGGCAGTCTGTCTGTCTTCTTTGGAGAAATGTCTATTTAGGTCTTCTGCCCCTTTTTGGATTGGGTTGTTTGTTTTTTTGATATTGAGCTGCATGAGCTGCTTGTAAATTTTGGAGATTAGTCCTTTGTCAGTTGCTTCGTTTGCAAAATATTTTCTCCCATTCTAAGGGTTGTCTTTTCATCTTGTTTATGTTTTCCTTTGCTGTGCAAAAGGTTTTAAGTTTCATTAGGTCTCATTTGTTTATTTTTGTTTTTATTTCCATTACTCTAGGAGGTGGGTCAAAAAAGATCTTGCTGTGATTTATGTCAAAGAGTGTTCTGCCTATGTTTTCCTCTAAGAGTTTTATAGTGTCTGGCCTTACATTTAGGTCTTTAATTCATTTTGAGTTTATTTTTGTGTATGGTGTTAGGGAGTGTTCTAATTTCATTCTTTTACATGTAGCTGTCCAGTTTTCCCAGCACCACTTATTGAAGAGGCTCTCTTTTCTCCGTTTTATATTCTTCCCTTCTGTATCAAAGATAAGGTGACCATATGTGCATGGGTTTATCTCTGGGCTTTCTATCCTGTTCCACTGATCTATATTTCTGTTTCTGTGCCAGTACCATACTGTCTTGATTACTGTAGCTTTGTAGTATAGTCTGAAGTCAGGGAACCTGATTCCTCCAGCTTTGTTTTTCTTTCTCAAGATTGCTTTGGCTTTTCGGGGTCCTTTGTGTTTCCATACAAATTGTGAAGTTTTTTGTTCTAGTTCTGTGAAAAATGCCATTGATAGTTTGATAGGGATTGCATTGAATCTGTAAATTGCTTTGGGTAGTATAGTCATTTTCACAATGTTGATTCTTCCAATCCAAGAATATGGTATATCTCTCCATCTGTTTGTATCAATATGGTATATCTCTCCATCTGTTTGTATCATCCTTAATTTCTTTCATCTGTGTCTTATAGTTTTCTGCATACAGGTCTTTTGCCCCCCTAGGTAGGTTTATTCCTAGGTATTTTATTCTTTTTGTTGCAATGGTAAATGGGAATGTTTCCTTAATTTCTCTTTCAGATTTTTCATCATTAGTGTATAGGAATGCAAGAGATTTCTGTGCATTAATTTTGTAACCTGCTACTTTACCAAATCCATTGATTAGCTCTAGTAGTTTTCTGGTAGCATCTTTAGGATTCTCTATGCATAGTATCGTGTCATCTGCAGACAGTGACAGCTTTACTTCTTCTTTTCCAATTTGTATTCCTTTTATTTCTTTTTCTTCTCTGATTGCCGTGGCTAGGACTTCCAAAACTATGTTGAATAATAGTGGTGAGAGTGGACAACCTTGTCTTGTTCCTGATCTTAGAGGAAATGGTTTCAGTTTTTCACCATTCACCATTGAGAACGATGTTGGCTGTTGGTTTGTCATATATGGCCTTTATTATGTTGAGCTAAGTTCCCTCTATGCCTACGTTCTGGAGGGTTTTTATCATAAATGGGTGTTGAATTTTGTCACAAGCTTTTTCTGCATCTATTGAGATGATCATATGTTTTTTTTCCTTCAATTTGTTAATATGGTTTCTCACATTGACTGATTTGCATATATTGAAGAATCCTTGCATTCCTGGGATGAACCCCACTTGATCAGGGTAAATGATCCTTTTAATGTGCTGTTGGATTCTGCTTGCTAGTATTTTGTTGAGGATTTTTGCATTTTTGTTCATCAATGATATTGGCCTGTAGTTTTCCTTCTTTGTGGCATCTTTGTCTGGTTTTGGTATCATGGTGATGGTGGCTTTGTAGAATGAGTTTGGGAGTGTTCCTCCCTCTGCTATATTTTGGAAGAGTTTGAGAAGGACAGGTGTTAGCTTTTCTTTACATTTTTGATAGAATTCGCCTGTAAAGCCATCGGGTCCTGGGCTTTTGTTTTTTGGAAGATTTTTAATCACAGTGTCAATTTCAGTGCTTGTGATTGGTCTGTTTATATTTTCTACTTCTTCCTGGTTCAGTCTCAGGAGGTTGTGCTTTTCTAAGAATTTGTTCATTTCTTCGAGGTTGTCCATTTTATTGGCATAGAGTTGCTTGTAGTAATCTCTCATGATCCTTTTATTTCTGCAGTGTCAGTTGTTAGTTCTCCTTTTTCTTTTCTAATTCTGTTGATTTGAGTCTTCTCCCTCTTTTCTTGATGAGTCTGGCTAATGGTTTATCACCTTTGTTTCTCTTCTCAAAGAACCAGCTTTTAGTTTTATTGATCTTTGGTATTGTTTCCTTCATTTCTTTTTCATTTACTTCTGATCTGATCTTTATGATTTCTTTCCTTCTGCTAACTTTTTGTTGTTGTTCTTCTTCTTCTTTCTCTAATTGCTTTAGGTGCAAGGTTAGGTTGTTTATTTGAGATGCTTCTTGTTTCTTGAGGTAGGATTGTATTGCTATAAACTTCCCTCTTAGAAATGCTTTTGCTGCATCCCATAGGTTTTGGGTTGTTGTGTTTTCTTTGTCATTTGTCTCTAGGTATTTTTTGATTTCCTCAGTGATCACTTGGTTACCTAGCAGTGTATTGTTTGGCCTCCATGTGTTTGTATTTTTTACAGATTTTTTCCTGTAATTGATATCTAGTCTCATAGCAATGTGGTTGGAAAAGATACTTGATATGATTTCAATATTTTTTAATTTACCAAGGCTTGATTTGTGAGTCAAGATATGATCTATCCTGGAGAATATTCCATGAGCACTTGAGAAGAAAGTGTATTCTGTTGTTTTTGGATGGAATGTCCTATAAATGTCAATTAAGTCCATGTTTTTTAATGTATCATTTAAAGCTTTTGTTTTCTTTTTTATTTTCATTTTGGATGATCTGTCCTTTGGTGAAACTGGGGTGTTAAAGTCCCCTACTATGATTGTGTTACTGTCGATTTCCTCTTATATGGCTGTTAGCATTCGCCTTATGTATTGTGGTGCTCCTATGTTGGGTGCATAAATATTTACAATTGTTATGTCTTCTTCTTGGATTGATCCCTTGATCATTATGTAGTGTCCTTCTTTGTCTCTTGTAATAATCTTTATTTTAAAGTCTATTTTGTCTGATATGAGTATTGCTAACTCCAGCTTTGATTTCCATTTGCATGGAATATCTTTTTCCATCCCCTCACTTTCAGTCTGTATGTGTCCCTAGGTCTGAAGTGGGTGTCTTGTAGACAGCATATATACAGGTCTTGTTTTTGTATCCATTCAGCCAGTCTGTGTCTTTTGGTTGGAGCATTTAATGCATTTACATTTAAGGTAATTATCGATATGTATGTTCCTATGACCATTTTCTTAATTGTTTTGGGTTTGTTATTGTAGGTCTTTTACTTCTCTTGTGTTTCCTGCCTAGAGAAGTTCCTTTAGCATTTGTTGTAAAGCTGGTTTGGTGGTGCTGAATTCTCTTCGTTTTTGCTTGTCTGTAAAGGTTTTAATTTCTCCGTCAAATCTGAATGAGATCCTTGCTGTGTAGAGTAACCTTGGTTGTAGTTTTTTCCCTTTCATCACTTTATATTTGTCCTACCACACCCTTCTGGGTTGCAGAGTTTCTGCTGAAAGATCAGCTATTAACCTTATGGGGATTCCCTTGTATGTTATTTGTTGTTTTTCCCTTGCTGCTTTTAATATTTTTTCTTTGTATTTAATTTTTGATACTTTGATTAGTATGTGTCTTGCTTGGCATGTTTCTCCTTGGATTTATCCTGTCTGGGACTGTCTGCGCTTCCTGGACTTGATTGACTCTTTCCTTTCCCATATTAGGGAAGTTTTCAGTAAAGCCTTGTTTGAGGTATTTGGTGAGGCTTGTTCATGTGGCCCAAGGATTCTTCAAAAAGTGCTACTGCATAGGCGTGCATTAGCATCCCCTGAGAGCCTCCAAGACTCTTAGAAAAAATTGCTGTAACTGTGACTTCAATGTCTGTGTTTTGCAAATGGACCAGTTCTCTGCTTGGGTAATCCGAGTTCTGGGGAAAGTATCAATGAAGAAAAAACAATTTATTAGGCATTAACAGTATGCTTGATAATTTCTAAGCACCTTACATTTATTGTACATGTAATTCTCCCAAACAACGGGATGGAGACACAGAGACTTTAAGAAATTAGGTATCTGTCTTACTCTGTTCAGGCTGCTGTAACAAAATACCACAGACTGTGTGGTTTATAAACAACAGAATTTTATTGTGCACAGTTCTGGAAGCTGGGAAGTCCAAGTTCAACATTCCAGCACAGTCACCTTGTGGTGAGGGCCCTCTTCCTGTTCACAGCCCGTGCCTCTGTGTCTTCACATGGTGCAAAGGGTGAGCGATCTCTCGGGAGTCTCTTTCATAAGGCAATAATCTCATTCACGAGTGCTCCACTCTCATGACCTAATAAGCACCTCCCAAAGGCCTACCTCCTAATACTATCATCTTTGAGAGTTAGGATTTCAACTTACGAATTTTGGAGGGGGACAGAAACATTCAGACCATAGCAGTGCCCAAGGTCACACAATTACTGAGGGGCAGACCTGGGAATTTTTTTTTTTTTTGCACGGTACGCGGGCCTCTCACTGTTGTGGCCTCTCCCGTTGAGGAGCACAGGCTCCAGATGCGCAGGCCCAGCGGCCATGGCTCACGGGCCCAGCCGCTCCGCGGCATGTGGGATCTTCCCAGACCGGGGCACGAGCCCGCGTCCCCTGCATCGGCAGGCGGACTCTCAACCACTGCGCCACCAGGGAAGCCCTCTATTCTCCTTTATCTGCCTCCTCCCTGTTCTTCAAACATGCCACATTTTCCTCGAAAGACCTTCTGACTTTACCGGGAACCTCTTGCCTGACATCCACAAGGCTCACTCCTCACTTCATGTCTTTGCTCACATGTCGTCTTCTAAGGAAAGCCTGCTCTGACCAGCTTGAAACTGCTACCCCCTCACTGCCTGGAACTGCTTATCCCTTTCACACTTCTTTATTCTTTCCATATCTTTTATCAACTTCCAGCACACTGGGTACCTTAATTCTTTATTGTGTATGTAGTCTGATTCTCCCACTAGGTTCTGAGCTCCATGAGGGCAGAGGTTATGCCTGATTTGTTCTGTGCCGTATTCCCAGCGCCTGTATGGGGCCAGCTGTGTGGTGTGCTAGTCTGTGCCAGTGGCCCAATGGGAGCAGGGAACTTCCTCTCCCTGGCAGGAGGAGGATCTGAGAGGCCGCCTCCCAGCTTACGTCTGCCTGCTGCAGGGGAGCTGATGCTCAGTTTTACTTTCCTGTGATGGCTAGAAGAGATCTGGCATATAATGGGCACTCAATATAATTTATGGAAGCCTCTAGCAGAGAAGTTAGAGCTGCACACAGGGAGGGACAGTACCATTTGGAGGAGTTGTGTTAGTGGCGTGAAAGAGGTTCTTCAAAAGCACAGCAAAGGAACTAATAATGCCACCTATGCCAGTGGAGTCTCCATGTACATGTAGGGCATATTTTATTTACAGTGCCTCTATAAACTAGATTAGAAATGGTCAAAGTGCCCCGTATGGAATTGACATGCAGTTAAGTCAACATCTCCATGGGCACTGGGTGAGGGGAGAGCAGATGGAATGGCCCCTAGTTCTTTCACACCCAGTTTCCCCAGACGGCCCATTTGTAGTTCCTTCTGTTTTTAAGGCAGCCCTCAATATGAGCTTGCCTCTATACAAATACCAGGCTTGAAACTAATCCAGAGACAGGATGGAGGGTACCCAGAATATCCTTTGCAAAAGTGAGATCAAGCTAGAAGTGGTGGCATTTCCAGAATGTCAGTGTTACTGAATCATCCTGCTACAAAGAATCCTTTGTCACCCATTAGATTTTTGCTTGAATCCAAAGTAAAATGAATTTGGGGGCAAAATCTGTATGCAGACTAATTATTTCTACCTAAAAGGGATACTGTTTCCAGAGTAGCATTCCAGCCTTTCTAATGATTGGGCGTATGTCATGAGATCATAAACTTCTCTCCACCTATAGCTTATAAGCACAATAAAACCTTACAAATGCAAAATAAAAATTCTAGTAGTAAGTAGACTTACCCCTAGTGTCTTTGCTTCTTCTTTAAAGCTTGTAGCTGCTTCTCCTCTAGCTTAACTTACCATTTGTATATTTCCTGGACCCTGCTGACTGTTGGTGAAGGTTCCTGGAGAAGTAATGAAGGGAGGCTGACCACTCTGCGCTTGGTTTCCTAGGCTGATGAAACTCAGAGGTCGTTGAGACCCAGGAGCCGTAGAGTAGCTTGGTGGGTAAGGATTAGGTTTGGTTTCACACATTCTGGGGAAGGCTGTTGGCTTGGATGACATCATTATGTCCTAAGTATTACAAAACATAGCAAAATGATTAATTTACCCAGAAAGGAAACTAAAGAAAATCTTGTCAAATGTCCATTATCTATGCAAATGAAGGAAAGCAAGTGAGCAGTTAATGGGCAATGACAACCAATATGAGTGATACTTATTTGACTTTGGAACCCTATACATCCTACAGTTTGAAAGAAGGGAAGGAGGGGAAGATGAGGATACATTTACTTTCCAATTCCCATTTGATTTTTTTTTTTTTTTTTTTGCGGTACGCGGGCCTCTCACTGTTGTGGCCTCTCCCGTTGCGGAGTACAGGCTCTGGACGCACAGGCTCAGCGGCCATGGCTCACGGGCCCAGCCGCTCCGCGGCATGTGGGATCTTCCCAGACCGGGGCACGAACCCGCGTCCCCTGCATCGGCAGGCGGACTCTCAACCGCTGCGCCACCAGGGAAGCCCTTCTCATTTGATTTTGTAAAGTGTTTATATATATATTGATCTTCTGTGAGTTCATTGCATCTGAAGGACAACAGAAAGAGGGAAGGGATGGTGGTAGGCAGAATAATGCACCCTTCTCCTTTCCCCAAAGATGTCCACATTCTAATCTAGGCAATTGTGAATATGTTAGGTTACATGGCAGAGGTATTTAAGGTTGCAGATGGCATTGAGATTGATAATCAGCTGACTTTAAGACAGGGAGATTTTCCTGGATTATTTGGGTGGGCCCAGTGCCATCACAAGGGTCCTTAAAAGTGGAAGAGGGAGGTAGAAGAGAGTCAGAGAAAGAGATGTGATGATGGAGGTAGAGTTAGAGAGATGCTGTGCTGCTGGCTTTAAAGAGGAGGAAGTGAGCCATGAGGCAAGGGATATGGTGGCCTCTAGAAGCTAGAGAAAACAAGGAAAACAGATTCTTTCCTAGAGATGTCAGAAAGGAATGCAGCTCTGCTGACACCTTGATCTTAGCTCAGTGAAACTGGTGTTGGATTTCTGACCTACAGAACTGTCAGATGATGAAGTTGTGTTGTTTTAAGCCACTAAGTTTCTGGTAATTTGTCATATCAATAAATAGAAAATGAATATAGAGATCAAGAATATGATTGGAATATGAAAGGCAGTCCAAGATTTAAAATGATTTGTTAATACTTTTCCGGTAGATAATTCACCTATGACCAATTAAGTTAATTCTCTCATTCTTTAAGAAAAGTACCCTTGAGATTCCCTATTCATTTTTGTCCTTCTGGAAGCATAGAGTATCTTAAGTCCTTGGTGGGAATTTTAGTGGAAATAAATCAGCACAATTAGATATGGACAGCAATCATTATTAATCCTTGAAAAAAAAAATCATGACACACACAAAAATTGTCTTCTTTGTCCTTAGATTCCTTTTTTGAGACCTCCTCCTCAAACCATTTTCTTGTACATCATGAATCTCAAGAAGGTAGGAGTTGTGCATGCCCTCATCCCTGGTTTGAAGTGTGATTAGCCTACTGGAGCTTTGCACCACTGGTGTTTTAACAGGAACACTTATTCAGACCTTGTCCTCATAGAATCCTGAAATTTCAGGGTAGGAAAGAGCCTTTCCAATTACCCTGTCGCATTCCCCTTGGTTTACAGAGGAAACACTGAAGCCACGACAGGTGAAATGCATGGGTCAGGGTTACACAGGCCACGTGTGGCGGAGTCAGGACTACAATACGGGCTCTTGAGTGCTGGTGGGGAGTCCCTTCCAGCCACTCTGCTCACTCAGGAGGCTTACAGAGCTTGTCTTCCAGGCCACCTAGTGACGGGGGATTGATGCTGCACCTGTAACTACCCAGCAAACAAAACTACTGGTTTCTGATGCTGTGGAGAGGACTTTATAAACCAGACTGACTTCTCAGTGATTCAGTAATTAAGTTAGCAAGGCCTCTGCCCAGTGAGCCTCAGGTGAGCTGTCCAGAGAGCTAGCATTTCATTAAACGCTTACCGTAGGTACAGTGGGGGCTGTCTAGTGTCATGGTTATGAGCATGAACTTGGGGTTAGCATTCTGGCTCCAACACCAGCTCTGTCTTTGGCAGGTTTGTTAACCACTCTCTGCCTTAGTTTCTTGTCTGTACAATGAGGATAATAAGAATATACTCCTTATAGGGTCACTTTAGAGTATTAAAGAGTTATTCCATATAAAGTGTTTAGAATTGGACCTGTTAACAACTGCATGGGTTGGCTATATTATTATTGCTGTGTTAAATAGGTGAGATATATTATCTCTCTAAGTTCTTACAAACACCCATGAGGTAGGTACTAACATCATCCCCATTTCACAGTGAGATAATGAAATCCAGAACCTATACTCATAACTCTTACCCTAAGCTGCTCAGATGCTGGATACAATTGCAAAAGGTTGAACACTCACTATAAAGGCAGAAAACACATTTTGGAAACATCTGATGCCAAAGGGACTACTTTTTCAAAGTGGAAACATTTTAATCTACAGATGGTTATTTAAACATGGAAAAATAATCAGTTCCACAGCTAGGATTCTTGGAGTGACTCACTACAGCTCTCAAATGACATTTGAGAATATGAAGTTTTTATATCCCATGGACCTGGTTTCTGTGGTCACTTAGTGTTCAAACTCTCCTAATCTGCTACTTCACTAATCCCCAATCTGCTACTTCCCTGACTCTGGGAACTTAACTTTCTTAACTAGATCCCTGTTAGTCCCTGTGATGCAACTAGAAAGTGAGACTAATGATGCCATTCAAAGGGGCTGGCGGGAAAATCAGAGAATCCTAAATCCTTAAGTCCTGTGAAGCTGTTGGAATAGTGCCCAGCACTGTTGGCAAGAGCTTGAGAGAAGGTAGCTGTCATTCTATTATTAGAGCCAAAAGTCTTCTATCCCTGTTTAAACAATGGATGTGCCATGTGGCAAGTTTATCATAGAAATTGAACTTCAGAAGGTCAATGCCAAGGTCAAGGAGATAGGAGATGGGGACTCACAGTACAATAATTGACCAGAACAAGAATTTTCTTGAGTTTTTAAAAACGTATTAAAACAACTGTTTCAGGAATTCCCTGGCGATCTAGTGGTTATGACTCCACGCTTCCACTGCAGGGGGCACAGGTTCCATCCCTTGTCGGGGAACTAAGATCCCACAAGCTACGTGGTGTGGCCAAAAATAAAAAAAATTAAAAAACCAAACTATTTCTACATGTATGTGATCTCATTACCTCCTTTCTTGGTTATTGATCACTGTAAATTTTTTTGTCTCATTGAGTAATTTGATAAGAAAACTCTAGACTTGTCATCTATTTATCAACATTTTTAAACTTTATATCTGCTGTTTAGTTCCTAGACCAAGGCCTATGAGTCCCATATAGAACCCAAATTATTAATAGTTTTATAAAGATTACACTGGTCTCAGATGCATTTTTTTCCTCGTTCAAATTCTGGTTTTATAAAAAGGATTAAAGAGCTGAGCCAGTCTCAGTTCTTTTAGTTTATGCCGAAGTGACTTAAGGTGTGAACAACCTTAATGGCTATATAGTTTGTTACAAAGGGAGGGAAGAATGCTTGGGGAATAACTAAGCAATTATTTAGTTGAAATGAGGATAATCCTGTAAATGATAGAAGAAAAGGGAAACCAGTGAATAAGCTCTTTTCTTAGATTCCACCTACTGGTTTAGTACAATTTTTCTCTTGACCTTTGGTAAAATATTTACTGTTGTAAAAATTAGAGCAAATGTATTTATTTTTAAGCACAAGGAACAGAGCAAAAAACAGAAGGTCCAATGGGATAAAAAGGCAGGACTGTTAGCAATAAGAGGGAAGCTCAGCAAGTTGCTCTGATTAGATAATTTCAAATAAAAATTGGAAAAATTTACTTGTTTCTAGTTTCTTTCTACCTCCCTTCCACACTAATTTCACTTTTAACATTACGGGGTGAAGTTGACTACTGTCTGTGAGAAGACATTGTAGCATATAGTGAAACATAACACCAGGTCATTTCCACAGTATCACCCAGTGTATCTGCAAATAACAATACTGACCTAGTCAAAATGAGTGATTTTCCCCACCTGTTTTTGTTTTTGCCATTAAAAAAGCACCTTCATTAAAATGTATTACAGAACGAAGTGCTGCAGTTTTCCTGCTGGTGCTGTGTCGTTGGGTGATCTGCACACCATCGTCACTTGCTCACAGCGGCTTCCTCCTTGATTAATCTTCATGGAATGGCATACATTTGAACCTCCTGTCACCTTTTTTAGCATTAACTTTTGATTGTTTTTTCTTGAAGTATCTTTTACCTGTTTTATAGTAACTGCCGTTCTCTTTCATTCCTCTCCTGGTTTTCTTTCGTCCCTTGTTGCATTTCTTTCCTGCTTCATCCCTCTTATGGTTTCTTATCTACTCGCCCAACAGAGAGTCAAGAGTTGGCACCATTTCTCTAGCCTGGAAAACGGAACGCTGCAGAGAACCCACGCAGGTAGACCAGCCCCACCGTTGATGCCCATTGATTTGAGTGAAGAAGTAGGTAAAGATGTGTCAGTGGACTCACTCCGTTCCTTTGGCACCTCTCTGCTTTCTGTCTTTCTGTTTTCCAAGCTCTGACGTGGTCTGAGATACTTACTTGGATAGTATTAGTACTTTTTAACTTCCTTGTTTCAAACCAACCTGTCTCCTATCTTTATTTAATTCCAAAGTCCTTTTACCATTGACTCTTCTACCCTAAGTGGATACATAGGCCCATTGGTAAACTTTGGAACATGCTGTGCTTTCAACTTTCCTCTCCTTTGTACTGGGAAGCCTTTCCTGAAACCCCCAAACCCTTAAATGCTCATTTTCTCCAACCTCTTTGCACTTTTTGATATTCATTAGTGCAGAATCATATTGCCTTTTCATGCCCTATATGTTAACTAAACAAAATTGGAAAATATAGATAGTAAAAAAGCAAGAGAAAGAAAAGAAAGCATCCATAATGCCACAACTCGATGGTAATAGTTTTATTTAGATTTTTAAACGCTTGTATGTCAATAGGTATTTCACATAGAGACACATGATTTTGAAAATCACCCAATTAGGATCATGTTGTTTAGCTTAATGTCTTCTGAACACCTTTTTCATGTCAACGAATATTTACTGTAATTCTTTTTTTAATTGAAGTATAGTTGACTTGCAATGGTATATTGGTTTCAGGTGTACAACATAGTAATTTGATATTTGTATAGATGTCACTCCATACAAAGTTATTATAAAATATTGACTGTGTTCCCTGTGCTGTACATTACATTTTTAACAGTGGCACACTATTCCATTTTTCGGAAGTGTCCTGTTACATTCCAATTATTTATTTTCAGTCCTGTCTCACAGATACAAATAAATGTCTTGCGGGCAGAGATCCTTGGGGCAGGGCCGATGTCTGTCCCCACCCCCACCCTGTGTTCTGTAGTGTCTCAGACGTGGTAGACTCATTACATGTATGTTGAACAAGTTATGGTGAATACAGGTTCCTCTTCCATGTTTTTTTTTCCCTTATGTAAAATGGACAGAAAAGATACTGAAGATTTATTGATGCTTTGAGCTTTGGAAAGTGACAATTTCAGGCAATAATACTGCTCAAAGGCTGAAGGTAATTTAGAAAACACGAAGTCAACTTTGTTTTAGAAAGACCACAGAATCATGGTGACTCATGATTGGTGTGATTCATGTTATCCAGGCATCAGAAAGAGAACGATAAAATGAATGGTGGTTTTTTTTTTTGCATTTAATTAAATTAATTAATTTATTTAACATCTTTATTGGAGTATAATTACTTTACATTGTTGTGTTAGTTTCTGTTGTATAACAAAGTGAATCAGCTATACCAGTACATATATCCCCATGTCCCCTCCCTCTTGCGTCTCCCTCCCACCCTCCCTATCCCACCCTTCTAGGTGGTCACAAAGCACAGAGCTGATCCCCCTGGGCTATGCGGCTGCTTCCCACTAGCTATCTATTTTACGTTTGGTAGTGTATATATGTCCATGCCTCTCTCTCGCTTTGTCACAGCTTACCCTTCCCCCTCCCCGTGTCCTCAAGTCCATTCTCTACGTCTGCGTATTTATTCCTGTCCTGCCCCTTGGTTCTTCAGAACCATTTTTTTTTTTTTTTTAGATTCCATATATATGTGTTAGCCTACAGTATTTGTTTTTCTCTTTCTGACTAACTTCCCTCTGTATGACAGACTCTAGGTCCATCCACCTCACTACAAATAACTCAATTTTTTTCTTTTTATGGCTGAGTAATATTCCATTGTGTATATGTGCCACATCTTCTTTATCCATTCATCTGTTGATGGATACTTAGGTTGTTTCCATGTCCTGGCTATTGTAAATAGAGCTGCAATGAACTTTGTGGTACATGACTCTTTGAATTATGGTTTTCTCAGGGTATATGCCCAGTAGTGGGATTGCTGGGTCATATGGTAGTTCTATTTTTAGTTTTTTAAGGAACCTCCATACTGTTCTCCATAGTGGCTGTATCAATTTACATTCCCACCAACAGTGCAAGAGGGTTCCCTTTTCTCCACACCTGCTCCAGCATTTATTGTTTGTAGATTTTTAAAAAAATTTATTTATTTATTTTTGGCTGTGTTGGATCTTTGTTTCTGTGCGAGGGCTTTCTCTAGTTGCGTTGAGCGGGGGCCACTCTTCATCGCGGTGCGTGGGCCTCTCACTATCGTGTCCTCTCTTGTTGCGGAGCACAGACTCCAGACGCCCAGGCTCAGTAGTTGTGGCTCACGGGCCTAGTTGCTATGCGGCATGTGGGATCTTCCCAGACCAGGGCTCAAACCCGTGTCCCCTGCATTAGCAGGCAGATTCTCAACCGCTGTGCCACCAGGGAAGCCCTGTTGGTAGATTGTTTGATGATGGCCATTCTGATTGGTGTGAGGTGATACCTCATTGTAGTTTTGATTTGCGTTTCTCTAATGATTAATGATGTTGAGCGTCCTTTCATGTGTTTGTTGGCAATCTGTATATCTTTGGAGAAATGTCTATTTAGGTCTTCTGCCCCTTTTTGGATTGGGTTGTTTGTTTTTTTGATACTGAGCTACATGAGCTGTATGTATATTTTGGAGATTAATCCTTTGTCAGTTGCTTCATTTTCAAATATTTTCTCCCATTCTGTGGGTTGTCTTTTTGTGTTGTTCATGGTTTCCTTTGCTGTGCAAAAGGTTTGCAGTTTCATTAGGTCCCATATGTTTATTTTTGTTTTTATTTCCATTTCTCTAGGAGGTGGGTCAGAAAGGATCTTGCTGTGATGGCACAGAAACAGAAATATAGATCAATGGAACAGGATAGAAAGCCCAGAGATAAACGCACGCACATATTGTCAACTTATTTTTGATAAAGGAGGCAAGAATATACAATGGAGAAAAGAGAGCCTCTTCAATAAGTGATACTGGGAAAACTGGACAGCTACATGTAAAAGAATGAAATTAGAACACTGCCTAGCACCACACACAAAAATAAACTCAAAATGGATTAAAGACCTAAATGTAAGGCCAGACACTATAAAACTCTTAGAGGAAAACATAGGCAGAAAACTCTATGAATGGTGTTTTTTAAGCCCAGAATGATCTCTCTTCTGGTGACCTTCCAGACCCACCTCCATGCAGTGAATCTTACTAATAAGACTTCTGCATTGTTCTCTCTCCTTCCTGGTCTTATAACTGTGTGGTTGGCGCCAATAGTGATGTGATTGTGCCAGGCATTATTTTGATTCTTATTTCTTCAACCACCCTATTTGTAAGAAGGCAAGAGCTGTAGTATCATTTTATAATCTCTTTTGCATTATTAGTTTAGCAACATGTTCGTAAAATTGAGCTTTACAGAAAAGTGACTAATGTTACTAATTAAACATTAAGTTTTGAAATATAATGATGCATTTTTATAACGGAAGAGAAAGCTTCTTTCTTAAGCCAATATGGAGCTCATTGTTCAGAGTTTAGAGTTTGGAAATAAGGGCTACCAGTAACTGTAAGTGTTCTAGACAATTATGTTCCCCACCTTTTGTGATCCTCTCAACTAGCTGAGAGAAAGTTATACCCATGGTGGTAACCTGTGGGTTTGGGATTGCAATTATATGACCTGTGACTGGAAGGATCTGCAGAGAAAGTATGGACATTTTATCAGTAGATAATGAACTTCCAATTAAACAAGGGGTATTTAATAGTAGTGACTATTATTATTATGATAATGTAGATAACAATTATTAAAAACTAGGAGATTGGTTCAAGATGGTGGAGTAGGAGGACATGCGCTCACTCCCTCTTGCGAGAGCACCAGAATCACAACTAACTGCTGAACAATCACCTACAGGAAGACACTGGAACTCACCAAAAAAGATACCCCACATCCAAAGACAAAGGAGAAGTTTCAATGAGACGGTACGAGGGGCACAATCACAGTAAAATCAAACCCATAACTGCTGGGTGGGTGACTCACAAACTGGAGAACACTTATACCACAGAAGTCCACCAACTGGAGTGAAGGTTCTGAGCCCCACATCAGGTTTCCCAACCTGGAGGTCCAACAATGGGAGGGGCAATTCCCAGAGAATCAGACTTTGAAGGCTAGTGGGATTTGATTGCAGGACTTTGACAGGACTGGAGGAAACAGAGGCTCCACTCTTGGAGGGCACACACAAAGTAGTGTGCACATCAGGACCCAGGGGAAGGAGCAGTGACCCCATAGGAAACTGAACAAGACCTATTTGCTAGTGTTGGAGGGTCTCCTGCAGAGGCTGGGGCTGGCTGTGGCTCACTGTGGGGACAAGGACACTGGCAGCAGAAGTTCTGGGAAGTACTCCTTGGCGTGAGCCCTCCCGAAGTCTGCCATTAGCTCCACCAAGGAGCCTGTGGGCTCCGGTGCTGGGTCACCTCAGGCCAAACAACCAACAGGGAGGGAACTCAGCCCCACCCATCAGCAGACAAGCAGATTAAAGTTTTACTGAGCTCTGCCCACCAGAGCAACAGCCAGCTCTACCCACCACCAGTCCCTCCCATCAGGAAGCTTGCACAAGCCTCTTAGATAGCCTCATCCACCAGAGGGCAGACAGCAGAAGCAAGAAGAACTACAATTCTGCAGCCTGTGGAAGGAAAACCACATTCACAGAAAGATAGACAAAATGAAAAGGCAGAGGACTTTGTACCAGATGAAGGAACAAGATAAAACCCCAGAAAAACAACAAAATGAAGTGGATATAGGCAACCTTCCAAAAAACGAATTCAGAATAATGATAGTGAGGATGATCCAGGACCTCAGAAAAAGAATGGAGGCAAAGATCGAGAAGATGCAAGAAATATTGAACAAAGACCTAGAAGAATTAAAGAACAAACAGAGATGAACAATACAACAACTGAAAGGAAAACTACATTAGAAGGAATCAATAGCAGAATACCTGAGGCAGAAGAATGGGTAAGTGACCTGGAAGACAGAACGGTGGAATTCACTGCTGTGGAACAGAATAAAGAAAAAAGAATGAAAAGAAATGAAGACTGCCGAAGAGACCTTTGGGACAATATTAAATGCACCAACATGCGCATTATTGGGGTCCCCGAAGGAGAAGGGAGAGAGAAAGGACCCAAGAAAATATTTGAAGAGATCATAGTCAAAAACTTCCCTAACATGGGAAAGGAAATAGTCATCCAAGTCCAGGAAGCACAGTGAGTCCCATACAGGATAAACCCAAGGAGAAACACACTGAGACACACAGTAATCAAATTGACAAAAATTAAAGACAAAAGAAAAATTATTAAAAGCAACAAGGGAAAAAAACGACAAATAACATACAAGTGAACTCCCATAAGGTTAACAGCTGATTTCTCAGCAGAAACTCTACAAGCCAGAAGGGGGTGTCACAATATATTTAAAGTGATGAAAGGGAAGAAGCTACAACCAAGATTACTCTACCCAGCAAGGATTTCATTCAGATTTGATGGAGAAATTAAAAGCTTTACAGACAAGCTAAAGCTAAGAGAATTCAGCACCACCAAACCAGCTCTACAGCAGATGCTAAACGAACTTCTCTAAGTGGGAAAAACAAGAGAAGAAAAGGACCTACAAAAACTAACCCAAAAGAATTAAGAAACTGATAATAGGAACATACCTGTTGATAATTACCTTAAATGTGAATGGATTAAATGCTCCAACCAAAAGACGCAGGTTTGCTGAATGGATACAAAAACAAGACCCATCTATATGCTGTCTACAAGAGACACACTTAAGACCTAGGGACGCATACAGACTGAAAGTGAGGGGATGGAAAAAGATATTCCATGCAAATGGAAATCAAAAGAAAGCTGGAGTAGCAATACTCATATCAGATAAAATAGACTTAAAATAATGTTACAAGAGACAAGAAGGACACCGTATAATGATCATGAGCAATACAAGAAGAAGATATAACAATTATAAATATATATGCACCCAACATAGGAGCACCTCAATACATAAGGCAAATGCTAACAGCTATAAAAGAGGAACTTGACAGTAACACAATAATAGTGGGGGACTTTAGCACCTCACTGACACCAATGGAGAGATCATCCAGACAGAAAATTAATAAGGAAACACAATAGATCAGATGGATTTAATTGACATTTATAGGACATTCCATCAGAAAACAGCAGATTACATTTTCTTCTCAAGTGCACAAGGAACAGTCTCCAGAATATATCACATCTTGTGTCACAAATCAAGCCTCAGTAAATTTAAGAAAATTGAAACTATATCAAGCAGCTCTTCTGCCCACAATGCTATGAGATAAATTACAAATAAATAACAGGGATAAAAACATAAAAAACAGAAACACATGGAGGCTACACAATATGATACTAAATTACCAAGAGATCACTGAAGAAGTCAATGAGGAAGACAAAAAAAACCTAGAGACAAATGACAATGAAAACACGATGATCCAAAACCTATGGGATGCAGCAAAAGCAGTTCTAAGAGGGAAGTTTATAGCAATACAACCCTACCTCAAGAAATAAGAAAAATCTCAAATAAAAATCTAACCTTACACCTAAAGGAACTAGAGAAAGAAGAACAAACAAAATCCAAAGAAGGATAGAAATCATAAAGATCAGAGCAGAAATAAATGCAATAGAAACAAAGAGAACAGTAGCAAAGATCAATAAAACTAAAAGCTGATTCTTTGAGAAGATAAAACAACATTGATAAACCTTTAGCTAGGCTCATCAAGAAAAAGAGGAAGAGGACTCAAATCAATAAAATTAGAAACAAAGGAGAAGTTACAGTGGACACCGCAGAAATACAAAGCATCCTAAGAGACTACTACAAGCAACTCTATGCCAATAAAATGGACAACGTGGAAGAAATGGACAAATCCTTAGAAAGGTATAACCATCCAAGACTGAACCAGGAAGAAACAGAAAATATGAATAGACCAATCACAAGTAATGAAATTGAAACTGTGATTAAAAATCTTCCAACAAACAAAAGTCCAGGACCAAATAGCTTCACAGGTGAATTCTATCAAACATTTAGAGAAAAGCTAACACCATCCTTCTCAAACTCTTCCAAAAAATTGCAGAGGAAAGAATACTCCCAAACTCATTCTACGAGGCCACCATCACCCTGATACCAAAACCAGAGAAAGACACTACAAAAAAAAGAAAATTACAGACCAGTATCACTGATGAATATAGATGCAAAAATCCTCAACAAAATACTAACAATCACAATCTAACAACACATTAAAAGGATCATATACCATAATCAAGTGGGTTTTATCCCAGGGATGCAAAGATTCTTCAATATATGCATATCAATCAATGTGATACACCATATTAACAAATTGAAGAATAAAAACTATATTGTCATCTCAATAGATGCAGAAAAAGCTTTTGACAAAATAAAACACCCATTTATGATAAAAACTCTCCAGAAAGTGGACTAGAGGGAACCTACCTCAACATGATAAAGGCCATATATGACAAACCCACAGCAAACATCACTCTCAATGGTGAAAAACTGAAAGCATTTCCTCTTAAGATCAGGAACAAGACACTCTCATCACTATTATTATTATTATTATTTTTGCAGTATGTGGGCCTCTCACTGTTGTGGCCTCTCCCGTTGCAGAGCACAGGCTCCGGAGGCACAGGCTCAGCGGCCATGGCTCACGGGCCCAGCCGCTCCGCGGCATGTGGGATCTTCCCAGACCGGGGCACAAACCTGTGTCCCCTGCATTGGCAGGCGGACTCTCAACCACTGCGCCACCAGGGAAGCCCATCACCACTATTATTGAATGTAGTTTTGGAAGTCTTAGCCATGGCAATCAGAGAAGAAAAAGAAATGAATAAATACTGGATTAGAAGAAGTAAAACTGTGCAAAATAAGAAGTAAAACTGTCACTGTTTTGCAGATGACATGATACTATAAATAGAAAATCCTAAAGATGCCACCAGAAAGCTACAAGAGCTAATCAATGAATGTGGTAAAGTTGCAGGATACAAAATTAATGCACAAAAATCTCTTGCATTCCTATACACTGACAATGAAAGATCATAAAGGGAAACTAAGGAAACAATCCCATTCAGCATTGCAACAAAAAGAATAAAATACCTAGGAATAAACCTACCTAAGGAGGTAAAAGACCTGTACTCAGAAAATTATAAGACACTGATGAAAGAAATCAAAGATGACACAAACAGATGAGGAGATATACCATGTTCTTGGATTGGAAGAATCAACATTGTGTAAATGAGTATACTATCCAAAGCAATCTACAGATTCAATGTAATCCCTATCAAACTACCAGTGGCATTTTTATGGAACTAGAACAAAAAGCCTTACAATTTGTATGGAGACACAAAAGACCCCGAATAGCCAAACCAATCTTGAGGGAAAAAGATGGAGCTGGAGGAATCAGACTCCCTGACTTCAGACTATATTACAAAGCTACAGCCATCATGACAATATGGTACTGGCAGAAAAACAGAAATATAGATCAATTGAACAGGACAGCAATCCCAGAGATAAAACCATGCAACTGTGGTCAACTAATTTATGACAAAGGAGGCAAGGATATACAATGAAGAAAAGACAGTTTCTTCAATAAGTGGTGCTGGGAATACTGGACAGCTACATGTAAAAGAATGAAATTAGAATACTCCCTAACCCCATACTCAAAAATAAACTCAAAATGAATTAAACACCTAAACGTAAGGCCAGTCACTATAAAACTCTTAGAGGAAAACATAGGCAGAACACTCTTTGACATAAATCACAGCAAGATCCTTTTTGATCCACCTCCTAGAGAAATGGAAATAAAAACAAAAATAAACAAATGATACCTAATGAAACTTCAAAGCTTTTGCACAGCAAAGGAAACTATAAACAAGGTAAAAAGACAACCCTCAGAATGGGAGAAAATATTTGCAAACGAATCAACAGATAAAGGATTAATCTCCAAAATATATAAACAGTTCATGCCGATCAATATTAAAAAAACAAACACCCCAATCCAAAAATGGGCAGAAGACCTAAATAGACATTTCTCCAAAGAAGACATACACATGACCAAGAGGCACATGAAAAGCTGCTCAACATCACTAATTATTAGGAAATGCAAACCAAAACTACAATGAGGTATCACCTCACACCGGTTAGAATGGGCATTATCAGAAAATCTACAAACAACAAATGCTGGAGAGGGTGTGGAGAAAAGGGAACCCTCTTGCACTGTTGGTGGGAATGTAAATTGATACAGCCATTATGGAGAACAGTATGGTGGTTCCTTAAAAAACTAAAAATAGTATTACCATATGACCCAGCAATCCCAGTACTGGGCATATACCCAGAGAAAACCATAATTCAAAAAGACACATGCACCCAAGTTTTTATTGCAGCACTGTTTACAATAGCCAGCTCATGGAAGCAGCCTAACTGCCCATGGACAGACGAATGGATAAAGAAGATGTGATACATATATACAATGGAATACTACTCAGCCATAATAAAGAATGAAATTGGATCTTTTGCAGAGACGTGGATGGACCTAGAGACTGTCATACAGAGTGAAGTAAGTCAGAAAAAGAAAAACAAATATCGTATATTAACGCATATATGTGGAATCTAGAAAAATGGTACAGATGAACTGGTTTGCAAGGCAGAAATAGAGACACAGATGTAGAGAACAAATGTATGGACAGCAAAGGGGGGAAGCAGGGAGAGGATAGTGGTTGTGGGATGAATTGGGAGATTGGGATTGACATACATACCCTAACATGTATAAAATAGATAACTAATGAGAACCTGCTGTATAAAAAATAAATAAATAAGAAAGAAAAGTAAAACAATTATTAAAAACTTATACTTTGATACACCTAGTTCTAGGCTTTTCTCATCGATTAACCTTTTAAAACTTAGAGAGGTTAAGCAACTTGCCAGGGTCATAACAGCTAGTAAATGCCGAAAGCTAAGGCCCTGCCAGTACCACTCTTATATGTGTTGTAACACCTGACTTTCATAGTGTGGTTGGGAAATTGGGCTGCTCTCTGACTTTAGTAATTTCTCTAGAAAAATGAGCATCAACCCTTTAAGTATACAAATATGTTCCTTCCAACATTTTTTGAATGGAATTCTCTCAGTAGGTTCTGTACCTTAGGGGTACTACCCTGGGTAGCTGTGTCATAATCCACATTTCTTTTGTCAACCACTTTCTTCATCACATCCCTTTGTTTCATAGAAGGAAAATAAGATGCTGATGCATGAACCACTGAGTTATATTTTGTTAATGTTCATTCTCAAGTCAAAGGCTAACATGCCTTTTTTAAAGAGCTACTTTCTTTTTACCAACAACATAATACCCTTACTTATTAAAATGAATTTTCAGCAAGATTTCAAGTATTCTCATGTTGTTTACATGAATCATATTAATTTTTCAGTCAACTCAAAGTACTCTACCACTCCATTTCTCTAACAAGTGGACAGTGTTTGCATTCAATTTTTCTTGCCAAATCACTGTCGCAATTATATATAATATTTCACTGGCTTTATATTGTCACTGAATTATCATTTTAGAAGTACATTAATCTGTGCCTACTTGATTTCTCAAAAACTGGAACAGTCAAAAGAGTGGTATGGCCCCTGTGAGAGAATGCTGTGCGGATTCCCAAAGTCTGCTGTCTTTTTGGTGTAGCGTCTGAGCAGTGCAGGCTACCTGCTAAGGTAGCTTTCTGGGTACCACAAAGTGGTTAGCTGTTTCCTGTTTTCTCCTGTTTGTTGCTGTATAAAGATAGCTTGTAGCAGATAAATTTCTGGTCCATTTATTAAAATAAGCACAATCTTCTAGGATTTGCATGTAAATAACTGGGTGAACTTATATGGGGAAAATATTATGGAAGCAAATGATTTGTTCTTTGGGGCAGTGAAATTTTAGTGTGTTTATGCTTATTAATACTCTATTGTAAAACCATCGGATCTCTTATTACAATTTAAATACAATGAAAATACTTCTCTAGTTAGCTTTTCTAATAAGCAAATCATTTTAGAAAGTTTTAAGTCTGGGGAAATTGGCCTAATTGTGGAGCTGGATTCCTGAGAAGTGAACCAACAGTCCAAATTTCGGGCAAAATCCTGAGAGACGTGGTCCATGAGCTTGATTTCTGCAGGTGTGAGGCTCCATGCCTGGTTCTACAGTGGAGTCAAGTATCAGGATCACTGGCCCAGGAGACAGCCCTCCAGCTCAGTGCTTCACAGACTCTCTGTGAAGAAAGACCATTAAAAAATTTCCAATCCATTGTGGGCCAACGCTTTTGTAAAATACGAAAATAATGACTTACTAGGAAAATAAAATTAAAAAGACAACATTTCAAGTCCAATTTTTTTTTTTTTTTTTGCGGTACGCGGGCGTCTCACTGCTGTGGCCTCTCCCGTTGCGGAGCACAGGCTCCGGATGCGCAGGCTCAGCGGCCATGGCTCACGGGCCCAGCCGCTCCGCCGCATGTGGGATCTTCCCAGACCGGGGCACAAACCCCGTGTCCCCTGCATCGGCAGGCGGACTCTCAACCACTGCGCCACCAGGGAAGCCCAAGTCCAATTCTTTTGTTAGAATCAGTAGGCATAAAATTTTGTTCTTCCTTTGTAACTTTTGGTTTACCTACCGTTTTGGAAGGACACAAAATTGCATGTAATATATTAATTGCCGATTAGTCAACATTTTCAAATTTATGATTGTTTTCTATTTTCTCAAGTTATGTTTGTTTAGATTATATTTATTATAACATAAAGTAACAAAGGAAGAAGGTACCATATTAAAAATCTGTACTCACACTTGGAATGAACATTGTGTATGCTACTATATAAAGTCCCACATTTAAATGACCTTTTTTTCCCCTTGCTTAATTTGTTTAATCTAAATTGGATTGATGGCAGTGCTGCTTGCAGAGGATTTAAGAAAAAATCCTCTGTATTTAAAGTTAAATTAAAATCCTCTGTATTTTTAAACTGTTTCTATCTTTTATTTTAATAACACCCAGAGTAGAGAAATCATTTTCACGGTGGTATGTTGACAGGAACAGAAGAAGAGATTTTAGAATAATTTCAGCAAACACAGGATATTTATTTTAAAATTTTACCCCAAATACGGTAAGCGATGCTATATTTTCATAATACATTCCAGTCCAATAGTAGTTAGTTGCAACAATTTATCTTGTAAAGTTATAGAGTAACTTTTTTCCTTTGATAAAAAAATGGATTCTGGAAAGATGAACTTTTAATTTGTGGATCTTCTTTTGATGGAATATAAAATTCACAAGATGATTGTTAATAGATTCTTGCAGATGTGTAATATCAAAATCATCAACCATTTCCTTCCTAGTTATTGTTCAGTTAGGCTACCTGTGGTCAGTATCCACATTCTGTTTTTCTAACCTTCCGGTGTTTTTTGCCCTTGCACCTTACCTGCCTTTGTAAAACATGTTGCAGTCCTTCTTGGCCTGGAATGATTAAGATCATTTAAATACTGAAGATCTCAATCAAATAAGCGAGTCTGGTCATAGTGACAGTTTTGAAAAGTTGAGACCGAACCGTCTTCTCATCTTGGGGAAACACAAGCAGTTCATTCCCTGGTTCAAATATTCTCAACAGAATTTTCTCATTGAATAGTAAATTATAAATAATGCTTACATTTTCTCAATTGTTCATGTTGTTTGGGGGAGGGTGGCAGGTGTAGCTGAGAAACCAACCTTAACATATAGCATGTTGTAATGTGGACCTGTGGGGCACAACCAACATGACCACACCACATGCAGCTTGCTACACAACTCTGACAATAACCACAAGGGTCTGTACCTTATCCAATGAGGTGAGAATCACTAAATGCTTGACTCTTGTTTTCTGTATTTATCTTCTTACTGACTGTTTTTTTTTTTTTTTTAAAAAAAGAGCATTCCACCAGTGGTCTGAGTTCTGTGGTTTGAGGAGCACCAGCCTATGTCAAGCATCATGGCTCCATGTTTTCCAGACAGGCTTCATCCTGCAGCCAGAGGTATAGGAGGCCAGATCCAGCTTTCTGGGAAGGGGAATGGTTGAGGGATAGGTCACTCGGGCTGGAGGTCTCAGTAAAGAAACCAAGGCCCAGTCATACAAGCTGGGTCAGAATAAGGATAGGAGGAGGAGAGCCAGAATGCTTAGGGCTCCTAGAAGGTCTATGGAAAAATAAGACAGATTCTAAACCTCAATCTCTAGTGGTCAAAGGATGGTGGTATATTTGATATCAGGTTAGAATTGGTTTAGAAATAACGTCACATGCCGTCTATTGGACACTATTCGGCTTTACATTAATCTCTGTTATTTAATTCTCATGAAAATCCTGTAATAGATTTAACTGCCATTTTACACGCGGGGAAACTGCATCTTAGCGTGGTGAGCAACCTGATTAAGATCATACAGTCAGGTAACGTGTGAGGGTTAGAAGGTCTGTGTCCACGTGTGTCACACTCTGTCTTGAAGCCGTGCACCTGTAGGGAACTGGGTCTGACTGGGTCTGCAGGTCAGTATGAGCCAACCAGGAAGAATGGAGTCAGACAGAGGCAGAAGGCACTCCGCAATGAATGAACGCATAGGGCTTCTATGGTGTGGCTTTTCACAAGGCTTCGGAAACTTTGTATGGCGGCTAATCCTGCATAGCGCCCTCTAGTGGCAAGTGTGGTCCAGAGACGCAACTATAACACGATGGTGACAGATTTCACCGCCAGATGTCCTTCATGGTTAATCTTTGCCTTTTTTTTTTTTTTAATTTCTTGCATGTTTTGGGCAATTACACTTTCTATTATTTTTCTGAGGTACCAGGAAGTTACCTTGGAACCTTGGAAAGGCAAGAAAATGTGTCCTTTTTCTTCTCCCCTGGCACTGTGCAAGCCTAGAAAGTGACAGATGGTTGGGAATCTTATAATATTACTTGTAAGTAAGTGTATTTGGGTCAAGTGACTTGAACCTAAAGAAAGTGTTTGTCAAGTATTTAACATCTAGGCAGAGGAAAGTAAAGCTGAGATAGGATAAAGTTAGCAGCAACAGAGAAAACAAGAAGGGTATGCTGTTATAGAAGTTAAGGAGAAAGTGTTTTTTGTTTTTTTTAATTTTTATTTATTTATTTTGCGGTACGCGGGCCTCTCACTGCTGTGACCTCTCCCGTTGTGGAGCACAGGCTCTGGACGCGCAGGCTCAGCGGCCATGGCTCACGGGCCCAGCCGCTCCGCGGCATGTGGGATCTTCCCGCACCGGGGGACGAACCTGTGTCCCCTGCATCGGCAGGTGTACTCTCAACCACTGCGCCACCAGGGAAGCCCAGAAAGTGTGTTTTAAAAAGAAAGAGAAACGTAATATGGTAAGGATGTCACTTCTTCCAAAATTGATAAATAAGTTTAATAAAATTCCCACCAAAATCCCAGAGAGGTTTTTTTTTTTTTTTTTTCTTTGCGGTAGGCGGGCCTCTCACTGTTGTGGCCTCTCCCGTCACGGAGCACAGGCTCTGGACGCGCAGGCTCAGTGGCCATGGCTCATGGGCCCAGCCGCTCCGCGGCATGTGGGATCTTCCCGGACCGGGGCATGAACCCGTGTCCCCTGCATCGGCAGGCGGACTCTCAACCACTGTGCCACCAGGGAAGCCCCCAGAGAGGTTTTTGATAAACAGAAGCAAGCTTATTTTAAAAATTATTGTGGGAAGGCACAGGCTATAGAACAGCTAAACAATCCTAAAAAAGAATAAAGTAGAAGGATTCACTCTGTGCAATATTAAGGTTCACTGTATAGCTACAGTGATGGAGACAATGTGGTATTGGAGAGGGACAGACACATATCAATAGATCAGTGGGATAGAATAGAGAACCCAGAAATAGAAGCACACAAACATGCCCAACTAAGTTTTCACAAAGGTGCAAAAGCAATTCAGTAGAGGAAAGGTAGCCTTTTTAACAAAAGGTGCTGGAGCAAGTGGACACCATAAACAAACAAAAACAAATGAAAGAACCCAAACTTGTCTCCCACCTTATATAAAAAGTTAACTGAAAATGAATCACAGACTTTCATGTACAACTATAAGTGTGTAAAACATATTTCTGTAAAATGTAAATTTATTTTTAAAAACATAGGTGCAAACCTTTAGAATCTAGGTGAAGAATTCTCAGATTAGATACCAAAAGCACAATTCATAAAAGGAAAAACAAAAATGTTTGTTTACTGAAGACCTTGAATTAAGGACTAATTAGTTTTGTGACCCTAGTTACCACTAGGAAAGTATAAAAGAACAGAGCACATTTTATTTTATTTATTAATTAATTAAAAAAAATTTTTTAACATCTTTATTGGAGTATAATTGCTTTACAATGGTGTGTTAGTTTCTGCTTTATAACAAAGTAAATCAGCTATACATATACATATACCCCCATATATCCTCCCTCTTGCGTCTCCCTCCCACCCTCCCTATCCCACCCCTCTAGGTGGTCACAAAGCACTGAGCTGATCTCCCCAGGCAATGCAGCTGCTTCCCACTAGATATCTATTTTACATTTGGTAGTGTATATATGTCCATGCCACTCTCTCACTTTGTCCCAGCTTACCCTTCCCCCTCCTGGAGTCCTCAAGTCCATTCTCTACGTCTGCGTCTTTATTCCTGTCCTGCCCCTAGATTCTTCAGAACCAGTTTTTCGGGTTTTTTTTAGATTCCATATATATGTGTTAGCATATGGTATTTGTTTTTCTCTTTCTGACTTACTTCACTCTGTATGACAGACTCCAGGTCCATCCACCTCACTACAGATAACTCAATTTCGTTTCTTTCTATGGCTGAGTAATATTCCATTGCAGAGCACATTTTAAAATCCACTAAATATTTACTGAGGTCCAGCTTGGTGCCAAGCACTGCCCTAGGCTCTGATGAGTGACCGTGACAAAGGTGCTTATCACACCCCTAGGTTCTGTGTTCTTTAGATGTTCCCCTTCCTACTCTTCTGCATGGAAGCTTTAATTGAGCAGGCAAACCAAGTCTCCCAAGATAAGGTCCTATCATCGGAGCCTTCCAAGTTCATGGATGGGCAAAAGATCTGGCATTAGTTCAGAACATAAGGGTAAAGGCTACAGACATTGTCAAATGTTTATACAGTATTCATGCAAGAGTAGAGGATGTTTCTAAAATTATTAACACCTTCAATTTCACCAATGGGAACCCATTTTTAACGTGCCTATGCTATGTAATAAGTCACTCATTTTCAATAAAAAATTCTTTTATTATTCTAATTAGCAAAGGGTCTGATGTTGGTCAGTATGACTAATTGCCTCTGGAGAATGGGTTTTATGATCAGAAGACCAGTTAACCATCACCATTCCTAATTTAAATGGTCACTAAATTGGTTTCCAGCTTAATGCAACTAAAAAGTAACCAAAATTATGCTGTCTACATTGAATTATTTGAACTATAGATTTTGTAACCCTAGGCCTTACCCACAGATACTCTGATAGAATGGGTCTGAGATGGGGTCCAGAATTCTGCATTTTTAACAATCACACCCAGTTGAAGGAAAGCCTCCCACCATATTTTGAGAATCACTTTGATTATTTTAGTAGAAGAAGCATAGGAGGCTGGAAAAAGACTATAGTAGTAGGTAAAAAAACTGTGTACTCGAGAGGGCAGACAGCAGAAGCAAGAAGAACTACAATCCTGCAGCCTGTGGAACAAAAACCACATTCACAGAAAGATAGACAAGATGAAAAGGCAGAGGGCTGTGTACCAGATGAAGGAACAAGATAAAACCCCAGAAAAACAAAGAAATGAAGTGGATGTAGGCAACCTTCCAGAAAAAGAATTCAGAATAATGACAGTGAAGATGATCCAGGACCTCGGAGAAAGAATGGAGGCAAAGATCAAGAAGATACAAGAAATGTTTAACAAAGACCTAGAAGAATTAAAGAACAAACAAACAGAGATGAACAATAAAATAACTGAAATGGAAACTACACTAGAAGGAATCAACAGAAGAATAACTGAGGTAGAAGAATGGATAAGTGACCTGGAAAACAGAATGGTGGAATTCACTGCTGTGGAACAGACTAAAGAAAAAAAGAATGAAAAGCAATGAAGACAGCCTAAGAGACCTCTGGGACAACATTAAACGCAGGAACATTCGCATTATAGGGGTCCCAGAAGGAGAAGAGAGAGAGAAAGGACCCGAGAAAATATTTGAAGAGATTATAGTCGAAAACTTCCCTAACATAGGAAAGGAAATAGCCACCCAAGTCCAGGAAGTGCAGTGAGTCCCATACAGGCTAAACCCAAGGAGAAACACACTGAGACAAATAGTAATCAAATTGGCAAAAATTAAAGAGAAAGAAAAATTATTGAAAGCAGCAAGGGAAAAACGACAAACAACATACAAGGGAACTCCCATAAGGTTAACAGCTGATTTCTCAGCAGAAACTCTACAAGCCAGAAGGGAGTGGCATGATACTTAAAGTGATGAAAGAGAAGAAGTTACAACCAAGATTACTCTACCCAGCAAGGATTTCATTCAGATTCAATGGAGAAATCAAAAGCTTTACAGACAAGCAAAAGCTAAGAGAATTCAACACCACCAAACCTGCTCTACAACAAATGCTAAAGGAATTTCTCTAAGGGGGAAACACAAGAGAAGAAAAGGACCTACAAGAACAAACCCAAAACAATTAAGAAAGTGTTCATAGGAACATACATATTGATAATTACCTTAAACGTGAATGGATTAAGTGCTCCAACCAAAACACACAGGCTTGCTGAATGTATACAAAAAAAAACACCCATATATATGCTGTCTACAAGAGACCCACTTCAGACTGAGTAACACATACAGACTGAAAGTGAGGGGATGGAAAAAGATATTCCATGCAAATGGAAATCAAAAGAAAGCTGGAGTAGCAATACTCATATCAGATAAAATAGACTTTAAAATAAAGAATGTTACAAGAGACAAGGAAGGACACTGCATAATGATCAAGGGACCAATCCAAGAAGAAGGTATAACAACTATAAATATATATGCACCCAACATAGGAGTACATCAATACATAAGGCTACTGCTAACAGCTATAAAAGAGAAAATCAACAGTAACACAATAAGAGTGGGGGACTTTAACACCTCACTTAAACCAATGGACAGATCATCCAAAATGAAAATAAATAAGGAAGCTTTAAATGACACAATAGACCAGATAGATTTAATTGATATTTATAGGACATTCCACCCCAAAACAGCAGATTACACTTTCTTCTCAAGTTCATGTGGAACATTCTCCAGGATAGTTCACATCTTGGGTCACAAATCAAGCCTCAGTAAATTTAGGAAAACTGAAATCATATCGAGCATCTTTTCTGACCACAATGCTATGAGATTAGAAATCAATTACAGGGAAAAAAACGTAAAAAAAACAAACACATGGAGGCTAAACAATACGTTACTAAATAACCAATACATCACTGAAGGAATCAAAGAGGAAATAAAAAAATACCTACAGACAAATGACAGTGAGAACACGACGATGCAAAACCTATAGGATGCAGCAAAAGCAGTTCTAAGAGGGAAGTTTATAGCTATGCAAGCCTACCTCAAGAAACAAGAAAAATCTCAAATAAGCAATCTAACCTTACACATGAAGGGACTAGAGAAAGAAGAACAAACAAAACCCAAAGTTAGCAGAAGGAAAGAAATCATAAAGATCAGAGCAGAAATAAATGAAATAGAAACAAAGTAAACAATAGCAAGGATCAATAAAACTACGAGCTGGTTCTTTGAGAAGATAAACAAAATTGATAAACCATTAGCCAGACTCATCAAGAAAAAGAGGGAGAGGGCTAAAATCATTAATATTAGCAATGAAAAGTAGAAGTTACAACAGACACTGCAGAAATACAAGGCATCCTAAGAGACTACTACATGCAACTCTATGCCAATAAAATGGACAACCTGGAAGAAATGGACAAATTCTTAGAAAGGTATAACCTTCCAAGACTGAACCAGAAAGAAATAGAAAATATGAACAGACCAATCACAAGTAATGAAATTGAAACTGTGATTAAAAATCTTCCAACAAAAGTCCAGGACCAGATGGCTTCACAGGTGAATTCTATCAAACATTTAGAGAAGAGCTAACACTCATCCTTCTCAAACTCTTCCAAAAAATTGCAGAGGAAGGAACACTTCCAAACTCATTCTGTGAGGCCACTGTCACCCTGATACCAAAACCAGACAAAGATACTGCAAAAAAAGAAAATTACAGACCAATATCAGTGATGAATATAGATGCAAAAATCCTCAACAAAATACCAGCAAATAGAATCCAACAACACATTAGAAGGATCATAAACATCATCAAGTGAGATTTATCCCAGGAATGCAAGGATTCTTCAATATACACAAATCAATCAATGTGATACATCATATTAACAAATTGAAGAAGAAAAACCATATGATCCTCTCAGTAGATGCAGAAAAAGCTTTTGACAGAATTCAACACCCATTTATGATAAAAACTCTCCAGAAACTGGGTATCGATGGAAACTACCTCAACATAATAAAGGCTATATACAACAAACCCAAAGCAAACGTCACTCTCAATGGTGAAAAACTGAAATCATTAACTCTAAATCAGGAACAAGACAAGGATGTCCACTATCACCACTATTATTCAACATAGTTTTGGAAGTCCTAGCCATGGCAATCAGAGAAGAGAAAGAAATAAAAGGAATACAAATTGGAAAAGAAGAAATAAAACTGTCATTGTTTGCAGATGATATGATACTATACATAGAGAATCCTAAAAGTGCCACCAGAAAACTAGTAGAGTTAATCAATGAATTTGGTAAAGTTGCAGGATACAAAGTTAATGCGCAGAAATTTCTTGCAGTCCTATACACTAATGATGAAAAATCTGAAAGAGAAATTAACGAAACACTCCCATTTACCGTTGCAACAACAACAAAAAAATATCTAGGAATAAACCTACCTAGGGAGACAAAGACCTGTATGCAGAAAATTATAAGACACTGATTAAAGAAATTAAAGATGATATAAATAGATGGAGAGATATACCATGTTCTTGGATTGGAAGAATCAACATTGTGCAAATGACTCTACTACCCAAAGCAATCTACAGATTCAATGCAATCCCTATCATGCTACCACTGGCATTTTTCACAGAAATAGAACAAAAAATTTCACAATTTGTATGGACACACAAAAGACCCCGAATAGCCAAAGCAATCTTGAGAAAGAAAAACGGAGCTGGAGGAATCAGACTCCCTGACTTCAGACTATACTACAAAGCTACAGTAATCAAGACAATATGGTACTGGCACAAAAACAGAAATGTGGATCAATGGAACAGGATAGAAAGCCCAGAGATAAACCCACGCATCTATGGTCACCTTATCTTTGATAAAGGAGGCAAGAATATAAAACGGAGAAAAGAGAGCCTCTTCAATAAGTGGTACTGGGAAAGCTGGACAGCTACAAGTAAAAGAATGAAATTAGAAAGCTTCCTAACACCATACACAAAAATAAGCTCAAAATGGATTAAAGACCTAAATGTAAGGCCAGACACTATAAAACTCTTAGAGGAGAGCATAGGAAAAACACTCTACGACATAGATCACAGGATGATCCTTTTTGACCCACCTCCTAGAGTAATGGAAATAAAAAGAAAAATAAACAAATGATACCTAATGAAACTTCAAAGCTTTTGCACAGCAAAGGAAACCATAAACAAGATGAAAAGACCACCCTTAGAATGGGAGAAAATATTTGCAAATGAATTAATGGACAAAGGATTAATCTCCAAAATATATAAACAGCTCATGCACCTCAATATTAAAGAAACAAACAACCCAATCCAAAAATGGGCAGAAGACCTAAATAGACATTTCTCCAAAAACAACATACACATGACCAAGAGGCACATGAAAAGCTGCTCAATATCACTAATTACTAGAGAAATGCAAACAAAACTCCAATGAGGTATCACCTCACGCCAGTTAGAATGGGCATCATCAGAAAATCTACACACAGCAAATGCTGGAGAGGGTGTGGAGAAGAGGGAACCCTCTTGCACTGTTGGTGGGAATGTAAATTGATACAGCCACTATGGAGAACAGTATGGAGGTTCCTTAAAAAACTAAAAATAAAATTACCATCTGATCTAGCAATCCCACTACTGGGCATATACCCAGAGAAAACCATAATTCAAAAAGACACATGCACCCCAATGTTCATTGCAGCACTATTTACCATAGCCAGGTCATGGAAGCAACCTAAATGCCCATGGACAGACGAATGGATAAAGAAGATGTGGTACATACATACAATGGAATATTACTCAGCCATAAAAAGGAATGAAATTGTGTCATTTGTTGTGACATGGATGGATCTAGAGACTGTCATACAGAGTGAAGTAAGTTAGAAAGAGAAAAACAAATATTGTATATTAATGCATGTATGTGGAACCTAGAAAAATGGTACAGATGAACCGGTTTGCAGGGCAGAAGTGGAGACACAGATATAGAGAACAAACATATGGACACCAAGGGGGGAAAGTCACATTGGGGTGGGCATGGTGATATGGTGAATTGGGTGATGGAGATTGACATGTATACACTGATGTGTATAAAATTGATGACTAATAAGAACCTTCTGTATAAAAAAACAAATAAAATTCAAATACAAAACAAAACAAAAAACTGTGTACTCATTCAATGGGATACTACACAACAATAAAACGTAACAAAATATTGATACATGCAACACTGATGGATTGCAAGGGTATTATGTTGAGTGAAAAAATCCAATCTCAGAAGGCTACACACTGTATAATTTCATCTATTAACTATTCTTAAAATGACAAAATATATGATGGTGATTGCCAGAGGTCAGATATGGGGGTGCAACTATGAAGGGATGATACAAGGGAGTTTCTTTGTGGTTATGGAAGCGTTCTGTATTCTCAAGGGAGTATTTTTTGGGACAGTAGAATTGTTCTGGGTTCTGACTGTGGCGGTCATTACATGAGTCTATACATGTGATAAATATATACACACTCAAGTGTATGTACTGTAAAAGCAGATAAAATCCAAATAAGTTCTAAGGTTTAGTTAATTGTACAATACTGTACAAATGTCAGTTTCCTGGTTTTGGTAATTGTATTATGATTATTTAAGATGTGAACATCGGGGAAGCTGGGAGAAGGGTACCCAGGAGCTTTTGTACTATTTTAGCAACTTCTACGTGAATCTAAATTCATTTCAAAATAAAAAGTAAAAACAACAAAACAAACCTAGGTGGATGTGAGGTTGTAAATGTAAGCATTAAAGATCATGTTTGAAAAAGAGAAAGGGAAGTTAGAGCCCGTAGAGGTTAACAACATGATGGAATATAATGCAGACATGCTGGTTCAGATTCCTACTCTGCCTCTTGCCGCATGTGACCCTGGGCAGATTAATTAACTTCTCCGTGCTTTAGTCAACTTGTGTTTGAAATGGGGAAATAGCAGTATCTATGCCAAAGAAAGGGTTATTGTGAAGGGGACACGCAAATATGTATGTAAAACAGTATAGTGTTTGACACATGGGAAAGACTCAAAAAACTTTCTTTATTTGCTTAGACGTGGGGAAAGTATCGTCAAGGCTCAGGTTAAGTGGCCGTGGGGAAAGTATCGTCAAGGCTCAGGTTAAGTGGCTATGGGGAAAAGGGCAAGTGCAGGATCCCAGAGCAGTGGCAGAATCGTCATGGAGAGACTGGGTCAGGGTTGCTGTTCATTGGAGGAGGATGCTTGACATATAGAAGACACAAATGGGACTCACCAGCTGGTGTGGGGACAGGACATTAGAAGATACAGAGAAGAGGGTTCCCTACAAATGGTGATTTGAACTACCTCTCCCCTCTCAGACAGATATTTTTAAAACAATAAAGTTTTTAGATTTGAATATTCACTCTTGGATGGACAGCAGGCATCTGGAATATAAAATTTCCAAGCGGTGGCTTCTTTGTTTAGCTTAAATAAATGATGGCTGTGTCTCAGAAATATTCTACTTTCCAACACGACAAAAATCATTTTCTAAGGAAGCACTTTTGCTTTGCTTGTCTGAAAAATATGAACGTTATATGACATACTGTACCCACAAAAAGGATTTCTCATTAATAATGCAAAAGCTAAGGTGTGTTTGGGGGTGTCTTGTAAAATTAGAGAAGGATCATGGAGAAAAAAAACTCAGGGACCCCGAGAGATTAGGCCCATAATGCACCTCCTTCACCTCTTACTCCAGAAAGCGATAACTGGGGGAGAAGAGGAAGAGAACAGGATGTCCATCTGGTGATGGAGATTGGGGCAGGCCAGTCCTGTGTTCCCCACTCCCCCGCCTGTGCTTGCTAATGTTGGGATGGGATCAGGCTCCATTTCTCCCACTCACAACCCCCAGTGTGAATATAAAAGGTAACCACCAAACATGACCAGGGTGCTCATCCTTTGTAGTATGTGGGACCCAGATCTGGGGAAGAGTCAATGATGGGCCATTAATGGCCCATGTTTTAGTGGCCCACAGTATTGGCCAAAATTAAATTCTCATGCTGCTACTTTTTTGGAAAAATTTAAGTATAACTGACCTACAACATATATTAGTTCCAGGTGTACAACATAATAATTCAATATTTTTATACATTGCAGAATGATCACACAATAAGTCTAGTTACCATCTGTCACTTTACAAGGTTATTACAGTATTATTGACTATATTCCCCATGCTGTACATTTCATCCCCATGACTCATTTATTTTGTAACTGGAAGTTTGTAACTCTTAATCTCTCTCACCTATTTTACTCATCCCCCCACCCAACACCCCTCTGGCAACCACCTGTTTGTTCTCCATATCTATGATTCAATTTCTGTTTTGTTATGTTTGTTCACTTGTGTTTTTAGATTCCACATATAAGCAAAATCATATGGTATTTGTCTTTCTCTGCTTGACTTATTTCACTTGGAATAATACCCTCTAGGTCCATCCATGTTGTCGCAAATGGCAAGATTTCATTCTGTTTTATGGCTAATATTCCACTGTGTATACGTGCCACATCTTCTTTATCCATTCATCCATCAGTCAACACTTAGGTTCCTTCCATCTCTTGGCTATTGTAGCTAATGCTGCAATGAACATAGGGTGCACATGTCTTTTCAAATTAGTGTTTTTGTTTTCTTTGGAAAAATATCCACAAGTGGAATTGCTGGATCATATGGTAGTTCTACTTTTAATTTTTTGAGGAATCTACATACTGTTTTCCATACTGGCTGTACCAATTTACATCCCCATCAACAAAGCATGAAGATTCCCTTTTCTCCACATCCTCACTAACACTCATAACTTGTCTTTTTGGGAACAGCCATTCTCAGAGGTCTGAGATATCTCATTGTAGTTTTTATTTGTATTTCCTTGATGATTAGTGACATTAAGCATCTTTTCCTGTGTCTGTTGGCATTCTGTATGTCTTCTTTGGGAAAATGTCTCTTTAGGTCCTCGGCTCATTTTTTAATCGGGTTGTTTGTTTTCTGATGTTGAGTTGTAAGGGTTCTTTGTATATTTGGGGCATTAACCCCTTATCAGATACATTGTTTGCAAATATGTTCTCCCATTTCGTAGGCTGCCTTTGTATTTTGTTGATAGTTTCCTTCACTGTGCAAAAGCTTTTTAGTCTGATGTAGTCCCGTTTGTTTATTTTTGCTTTTATCTTTCTTGCTTGAGGAGACATACTCAAAAAAATATTGCTAAGACCATGTCAAATAATATACTGCCTATCTTCTTCTAGGGGTTTTATGGTTTCAGATCTTACATTTAAGTCTTTAATCCATTTTGAGTTTATTTTTGAATATGGTGTGAAAACGTAATTTGATTCTTTTGCATGTAGCTGTACAGCTTCCCAACACCATTTACTGACAGGGCGGTCTTTTCCTCATTGTATTATTTATTCTTGCCTCCCTTGTTGTAGATTAATTGACCATAAATGTGTGGGTTTATTTCTGAGCTCTCTATTCTGCTCCACTGATCTATGTGTCTGGCTTTGTGCCAGTACCATACTGCTTGGATTACTGTAGCTTTGAGGTATAGGTTGAAGTCAGGGAACATGCTACATCCTGCTTTGTTCTTTTTCAAGATAGTTTTGGCTATTCAGGGTATTTTGCGTATCCATACAAATTTTAGAATTATTTGCTGTAGCCCTGTGAAAAATGCCATGGATATTTTGATAGGGATTCAGGGTGCTACTTTTATTTTTTTTAAACAACTTTATTGGAGTATAATTGCTTTACAATGGTGTATTAGTTTCTGCTGTATAACAAAGTGAATCAGCCATAGGTATACATATATCCCCATGTCTCCTCCCTCTTGTGTCTCCGTCACACCCTCCCTATCCCACCCTTCTAGCTGGACACAAAGCACCGAGCTGATCTCCCTGTGGATGAGGCTGCTTCCCACCAGCTATCTATTTTGCACTAGGTAGTGTATATATGTCCATGCCACTCTCACTTCACCCCAGCTTACCCTTCCCCCTCTCTATGTCCTCAAGTCCATGCTCTACTTCTGCGTCTTTATTGCTGTCCTGCCCCTACGTTCTTCAGAACCATTATTTTTTCCTTTAGATTCCGTATGTATGTGTTAGCATACAGTATTTGTTTTTATCTTTCTGACTTACTTCACTCTGTATGACAGACTCTAGGTCCATCCACCTCACTACAAATAACTCAATTTCATTTCTTTTCATGGCTGAGTAACATTCCATTGTATATATGTACCACATCTTCTTTACCTATTAATCTGTCGATGGTCGTTTAGGTTGCTTCCATGTCCTGGCTATTGTACATAGAGCTGCAATGAACATTTTGGTACATGACTCTTCTTGAATTATGCTTTTCTCAGGGTATATGCCCAGTAGTGGGATTGCTGGATGGTATGGTAGTTCTATTTTTAGTTTTTTAAGGAACCTCCATACTGTTCTACATAGTGGCTGTATCAATTTACATTCCCACCAACAGTGCAAGAGGGTTCCTTTTTCTCCGCACCCTCTCCAGCAATTATTGTTTGTAGATTTTTTGATGATGGCCATTTTGACTGGTGTAAGGTGATACCTCACTGTAGTTTTGATTTGCATTTCTCTAATGATTAATGATGTTGAGCATCCTTTCATGTGTTTGTTGGCAAACTGTATATCTTCTTTGGAGAAATGTCTATTTAGGTCTTCTGCCTGTTTTTGGATTGGGTTGTTTGTTTTTTTGATATTGAGCTGCATGAGCTGCTTGTATATTTTGGAGATTAATCCTTTGTCTTTGCTTCGCTCGCAAATATTTTCTCCCACTCTGAGGGTTGTCTTTTCATCTTCTTTATGGTTTCCTTTGCTATGCAAAAGCTTTGAAGTTTCATTTGGTCCCATTTGTTTATTTTTGTTTTTATTTCCCTTACTCTAAGAGGTGGGTCAAAAAGGATCTTACTGTGATTTATGTCATAGAGTGTTCTTCAATGTTTTCTTCTAAGAGTTTTATAGTTTCTGGCTTTATATTTAGGTCTTTAATCCATTTTGAGTGTATTTTTGTGTATGAGGTTAGGGAGTGTTCTAATTTCATTCTTTTACATGTAGCTGTCCAGTTTTCCCAGCACCACTTATTGAAGATGCTGTCTTTTCTCCCTTGTATACTCTTGCCTCCTTTATCAAAGACAAGGTGACCATATGTGCATGGGTTTATCTCTGGGCTTTCTACCCTGTTCCATTGATCTATATTTCTGTTTTTGTGCCAGTACCATACTGTCTTGATTACTATAGCTTTGTAGTATAGTGTTAAGTCAGGGAGCCTGATTCCTCCAGCTCCATTTTTCTTTCTCAAGATTTCTTTGGCTATTTGGGGTCTTTTGTGTTTCCATACAAATTGTGAAATTTTTTGTTCTACTTTTGTGAAAAATGCCAGTGGTAGTTTAATAGGGATTGCATTGAATCTGCAGAGTGCTTTGGGTCATATAGTCATTTTCGCAGTGTTGATTCCTCCAATCCAAGACCATAGTATATCTCTCCATCTGTTTGTATCATCTTTAATTTCTTTCATCAGTGTCTTATAGCTTTCTGAGAATAGGTGTTTTACCTCCTTAGGTAAGTTTATTCCTAGGTATTTTATTCTTTTTGTTGCAGTGGTAAATGGGAGTGTTTCTTTAATTTCTACTTCAGATTTTTCATCATTAGTGTTTAGGAATGCAAGGGATTACTGTGCATTAATTTTGTAACCTGCTACTTTACCAAATCCATTGATTAGCTCTAGTAGTTTTCTGGTAGCATCTTTAGGATTCTCTATGTATAGTATCAGGTCATCGGCAAACAGTGACAGTTTTACTTCTTCTTTTCTGATTTGGATTCCTTTTATTTCTTTCTCGTCTCTGACTGCTGTGGCTAAAACTTTCAAAACTATGTTGAATAATAGTGGAGAGAGTGGCAACCTTGTCTTGTCCGTGATCTTGGTGGAAATGGTTTCAGTTTTTCACCATTGAGAACGATGTCGGCTGTGGGTTTTTCATACCTGGCCTTTATTATGTTGAGGTAAGTTTCGTCTATGCCTAATTTCTGGAGGGTTTTTATCATAAATAGGTGTTGAATTTTGTCAAAAGCTTTCTCTGCATATATTGAGATGATCATATGGTTTTTCTCCTTCAATTTGATAATATGGTTTATCACATTGATTGATTTGCGTATATTGAAGAATCCTTGCATTCCTGGAATAAACCCCACTTGATCATGGTGTATGATCCTTTTAATGTGCTGCTGGATTCTGTTTGCTAGTATTTTGTTGAGGACTTTGCATCTATGTTCATCAGTGATACTGGCCTGTAGTTTTCCTTTTTTGTGACATCTTTGTCTGGCTTTGGTATCAGGGTGATGGTGGCCTCATAGAATGACTTGGGGAGTGTTTCTCCCTCTGCTATATTTTGGAAGAGTTTGAGAAGGATAGGTGTTAGCTCTTCTCTAAATATTTGATAGAATTTGCCTGTGAAGCCATGTGGGCCGGGGCTTTTGTTTGTTGCAAGATTGTTAATCATAGCTTTAATTTCAGTGCTTGTGATTGGTCTGTTTATATTTTCTATTTCTTCCTGGTTCAGTCTCAGGAGGTTGTTCTTTTCTAAGAATTTGTCTATTTCTTCCAGGTTGTCCATTTTATTGGCATAAAGTTGGTTGTAGTAATCTCTCATGATCCTTTGTATTTCTGCAGTGTCAGTTGTTGCTTCTTTTTCATTTCTAAGTCTGTTGACTTGAGTCTTCTCCCTTTTTTTTTTTTGATGAGTCTGGCTAATGGTTTACCAATTTTGTTTATCTTCCCAAAGAACCAGTTTTTAGTTTTATTGATCTTTGGTATTGTTTCCTTCATTTCTTTTCATTTATTTCGGATCTGGCCTTTATGATTTCTTTCCTTCTGCTAACTTTGGAGTTTTCTTGTTCCTCTTTCTCTACTTCTTTTAGGTGTAAGGTTAGGTTGTTTACTTGAGATATTTCTTGTTTTTTGAGGTAGGAGTGTATTGCTATAAATTTCCCTCTTAGAACTGCTTTTGCTGCATCCCATAGGTTTTGAGTCATCGTGTTTTCTTTGTGATTTATTTCTAGGCATTTTTTGATTTCCTCTTTGAGTTCTTCAGGGATCTCTTGGTCATTTAGTAGTGTATTGTTTATTCTCCATGTGTTTCTATTTTTTTTACAGTTTTTTTCCTGTCATTGATATCTAGTCTCATAGATTTGTGGTCATAAAAGATACTTGATATGATTTCAATTTTCTTAAATTTACCAAGGCTTGATTTGTGAGCCAAGATATGATCTATCCTGGAGAATATTCCATGAGCACTTGAGAAGAAAGTGTATTCTGTTGTTTTTGGATGTGATGTCCTATAAATATCAATTAAGTCCCTCTTGTTTAATGTATCATTTAAAGCTTGTGTTTCCTTATTTATTTTCATTTTGGATGATCTGTCCATTGGTAAAAGTTGCCTTATGTATTGAGGTGCTCCTATGTTGGGTGCATATATATTTATAATTGTTATATCTTCTTCTTGGATTGATCCCTTGATCATTATGTAGTGTCCTTCCTTGTCTCATGTAACATTCTTTATTTTAAAGTCTATTTTATCTGATATGAGTATTGCTACTCCAGCTTTCTTTTGATTTCCATTTGCATGGAATATCTTTTTCCATCTCCTCACTTTCAGTCTGTGTCTCTAGGTCTGAAGTGGGTCTCTTGTGGACAGCATATACATGGGTCTTGTTTTTGTATCCATTCAGTGAGCCTGTGTGTTTTGGTTGGAGCATTTAATCCATTCACGTTTAAGGTAATTATATGTATGTTCCTATGACCATTTTCTTAATTGTTTTGGGTTTATTTTTGTAGGTCCTTTTATTCTCTTGTGTTTCCCACTTCGAGAAGTTCCTTTAGCATTTGTTGTAGAGCTGGTTTAGTGGGGCTGAATTCTCTCAGCTTCTGCTCGTCTGTAAAGCTTTTGATTTCTCCATCAAATCTGAATGACATCCTTGCCGAGTAGAGTAATCTTGGTTGTAGGTTCTTCCCTTTCATCACTTTAAATATGTCACGCCACTCCCTTCTGGCTTGTAGAGTTTCTGCTGAGAAATCAGCTGTTAACCTTATGAGAGTTCCCTTGTATGTTATTTGTCGTTTTTCCCTTGCTGCTTTCAATAATTTTTCTTTCTCTTTAATTTTTGCCAGTTTGATTACTATGTGTCTTGGCATGTTTTTCCTTGGGTTTATCCTGTATGGGACTCTCTGTGCTTCCTGGACTTGGGTGGCTATTTCCTTTCCCATGTTAGGGAAGTTTTCAACTATAATCTCTTCAAATATTTCCTCTGGTCCTTTCTCTCTCTCTTCTCCTTCTGGGACCCCTATAATGCAAATGTTGTTGTGTTAAATGTTGTCCCAGAGGTCTCTTAGGCTGTCTTCATTTCTTTTCATTCTTTTTTCTTTAGTCTGTTCCACAGCAGTGAATTCCACCGTTCTGTCTTCCAGGTCACTTACCCGTTCTTCTGCCTCAGTTATTCTGCTATTGATTCCTTCTAATGTAGTTTTCATTTCAGTTATTGTATTGTTCATCTCTGTTTGTTTGTTCTTTAGTTCTTCTAGGTCTTTGTTCAGCATTTCTTGCATCTTCTCAATCTTTGCCTCCATTGTTTTTCCGAGGTCCTGGATCATCTTCACTATCATTATTCTGAACTGTTTTTCTGGAAGGTTGCCTATCTCCACTTCCTTTAGTTGTTTTTCTGGGGTTTTATCTTGTTCCTTCATCTGGTACATAGCCCTCTGCCTTTTCATCATGTCTAGCTTTCTGTGATTGTGGTCTTTGTTCCACAGGCTGCAGGATTGTAGTTCTTCTTGCTTCTGCTGTCTGCCCTCTAGTGGATGTGGCTATCTAAGAGGCTTGTGCAAGTTTTCTGATGGGAGGGACTGGTGTTGGGTAGAGCTGACTGTTGCTCTGGTGGGCAGAGCTCAGTAAATCTTTAATCTGTTTGTCTGCTGATGGGTGGGGCTGAGTTCCCTCCCTGTTGGTTGTTTGGCCTGAGGTGACCCAATACTGGAGCCTACCCGGGCTCTTTGGTGGAGCTAATGGCGGACTCTGGGAGGGCTTACGCCAAAGCGTACTTCTCAGAACTTCTGCTGCCAGTGTCCTTGTCCTCACGGTGAGACACAGCCAACCCCTGCCTCTGCAGGAGACCCTCCAACACTAGCAGGTGGGTCTGGTTCAGTCTCCAGTGGGGTCACTGCTCCTTTCCCTGGGTCCCGATGTGCACACTACTTTGTGTGTGCCCTGCAAGGGTGGAGTGTCTGTTTCCCCCAGTCCTGTCGAAGTCCTGCAATGAAATCCTGCTAGCCTTCAAAGTCTGATTCTCTAGGAATTGCTCCTCCTGTTGCCGGACCCCCAGGTTGGGAAGCCTGACGTGGGGCTCAGAACCTTCACTCCAGTGGGTGGACTTCTGTGGTATAAGTGTTCTCCAGTTTGTGAGTCACCCTCCCAGCAGTTTTGGGGTTTGATTTTATTGTTATTGCGCCCCTCCTACCGTCTCACTGTGGCTTCTCCTTTGTCTTTGGACGTGGAGTATCTTTTTTGGCGAGTTCCAGTGTCTTCCTGTCAGTGATTGTTCAGCAGTTAGTTGTGATTCTGGTGCTCTCGCCAGTTGTTGTGAGAGCATGTCCTTCTACTCCGCCATCTTGGACCAATCTCTCAGAAGTCATTTAAAGTGATAACTAGTTACCTATTTTCTTAAAATCTTATTTGGATTCCATAGAAGGAACTTAGAATAGTGGGCCTCAAACTGCTGCACATTAGAATCACATGAGAGTTTTTAAAAATGCAAGTTTTCTTAAACGAACAAAGAATTATGTGTCTGCTTCATTGAATAAGTTTGAATGAAGTTTTTTACCATCTTATGACCTGGATTGTTCCTGTCATAAACGTAGATTTACTGCAGCTGTTTCCTGCAGCATGCAAAAACATAACTTTAAGTTTCATTTCCCGTACAGATAAAAGCACAGAGAGTTGTTGATGGATCCCTGGGCAGCTCTTTCCCTGCAGAAGCTGATGAAAAATGGTGCCCAATAGTCATGCTATGAGTGCTTCTTGACATTTTAGGGGGCCAGTTACTTCTCCCTTCCTTGATCTCACCTGGTTCCTGGAGTAATACTGCTCCTGTCTGGTGCTGCAGCCCACAAATTTGTTTCTACCGTATTGGCTGTGCTGGTTGTTCCCATCAAAGCTGAGGAAATATTGTTTTGAAGATCAAAAACACTGTTAAAGCCACACACAGTTGTCAGTAAGTTGTTAGAATGTTAATAAGTTGGCAGTGAAACACCTGAAGTGAAAAGTGTCCAAAGTTTCCAATAGCCTCTTGACTGCTCACCAGTGACAGCCCATTAATGCCTTAATGAAGTTTAATGATGTAAATTCGATACAGGCAGGAATTTTTGTCTGTGTTGTTCACTGCTTATATCCTCATCACTTAGAACCAGGCCCACGTGCAATAAATATTTGAATTTGTTAAATGAAAAGCACCCTGTGCCTATCTGTGCCTGCAGGTTTTAGACCACCCACTGTTCTGGGTAATTTCTTGCCCTGTTTCTCAAACCATCGGTTATCTCTCTACCATCTTTTACAACCAAACATTCCCAAAGCAGAATCTTCTCTCACAGCTTAAATGTTTTCATGTCACATTCAATTTTCAGTGAATTGCAGTCTTTCTTCTCGTCTTAATACCTTTCTAAAGTTGTTTCCCCTAATACCGCTAGTGACGCCCTGTTAGCTGTATCCAGTGAGCTCTATTCAATCCCTGTTCTTTAGGATTTCTCAACAACACTGCTCTGCTTCCTCCTGGCCCTTTGAGATGCTTGTCCTTCCTTAGCTTCCAAAACAGGACATTCTCTTAAATCTCTTTCCTACTTTCTTTGACATCCTCAATTTCATCTTCACTAATTTCACTTTCTCAGACAGCCATATGTGAGCATTCCTTACAAGGTGTCACCCTCCCCTGGGAACTCTCATTCATTCCCATAACTTATCAATTTTAGGTGAATTCCTCATGCAGTGCCATGTTCTTTCAATCCTGTTCTCTTATTTGATTTTCAAGCTTGCATTTCCAGCGATTTGCAGTGCATATCATAATGAATCTTCAATCTATGATGTGAAATCGTAGAACTGCTCCATTCTGAGCTCATGATCCAATGCCCATGCTTCTCCTTTCTCAGCTTTCTCTCTCTCTCTTTTAGCATCGTCACCATCTAATGCCCTTCCTACTTCCCATCATCCAAACCCAAAGCTGGGAGATGTTTTGATTTCTTCCTCTTTTTCACTCCTTATATCTAATAAATTCCTTCACATTTATTAAGTCCTTTCTACCCCCAAATGTCTAAAATATAGCCCCCTACCTTTATTTCTAGTCTTTAATTCAGGTCTAGTTCCTTGTTTACTCCTCCTGTCTCACTTGTTTTCTAAACTATTAATTGTAATTTCTTTCTTCCCTACTCAGTTCACCTCCAATGATTCTCTAATGCTTATGGATTAAAGTCCAGATGCCATGAGCATTTAAGACCCTGCATAGTGTGGTTCCAGCCTTTGTCTATTGCCTTAAGTTAATTACACCCTGATTTAGCCATAATCCATCTAGGCTATTCTGATTGGCTGTGAACACAACTAGAATGTTTCTGTTTCATCCTGTATAGGTATTGGTCCCCCTACCTGGAATGTTCTTTTTCTCTTATCATATAATTTCTACTTATTCTCTAAGATTCAACTCAACTCCCTTCTATTCCGTGAGATTTCCTTGTAATATCCTAGCCTTCATTGAGCTCGTTCCTGTAATATTATGGAGCAATTATTTTGTGCTAGGCATTAGAGCCTTTTACTGTTATTTAGTCCTTCCTGGCTATCTTATGTCACTTATCATCGCTTTTTAAATTATTTTTATTGGAATATAATTCACACATCTTTTAAAGTTTTTTTAATATGTTCACAAAATTATGCAACCATCATTGCACCATTATATAATTACAGAATATTTTCATCCTGCCAAAGGAAGCCTAATTAATTAGCAGTCACTTTCTGTCTCTCCTGCCCCCCTGTCTCCTGCCTATATCTATTTTTTGTTTCTGTGGATTTACCTATTACGTGCATTTCATATAAATGGAATCATACAATATATAGTTTCTTATATCTGACTTCTTATACTTAAAATGATATTTTTAAGGCTCATGTATGTTATGACATGTACCGGTACATCATTCCTTTCGTGGCTGAATAATGTTTCATTATAGGGATATAGCACATTTTCTTTATCTGTTCATCAGTTGATAGACATCTGGGTTGTTTCCACTTTTTGCCTATTATGAATAACGCTCCTGTGAACATTTGTATAAAAGTTTGTGTGTGATCCTGTGTTTTCACTCTTCCTAGGTACATACCTAGTCGTGGACTACTGAGCCTTACCTTATAGTAACTCTATGTTTAGCTTTTTGAGGAACTGCCAAACAATGTTTCAAAGCAGCGACACCATTTTACATTACCACTAGCAATGTATGAGGGTTCTAATTTTTCCAAATCCTCACCAAGCTCGTTACTTTCTTTTTGATTATAGCCATCCCCATGGGTGTGAAGTCATAGCTCATTGTGGTTTTGATTTGCATTTCCCTAGTGACTAGTGATGAGCATCTTTTCATATGCTTATTGACCATTTGTATATTTTCTTTGGACAAATATATATTCAAATCCTTTGCCCAAGTTTACATGTGTTATTTGTCTTTTTATTGCTGAGCTGTAAGCTTTCTTTATACGTTCTGGATACTAGACCCTTATCAGATATATAATTTGCAGATATTTTCTCCCCTTCTGTAGGTGGTTTTCACTTTCTTTACAGTGCCCTTTGCAGCACAAAAGTTTTTCATTTTGATGACGTTCACTTTTTAATTTGTTTATGCGTTTGTTGTCATACCTAAGAAACCATTGTCTAACCCAAGGTTATGAAGTTTATACCTATGTTTTCTTCTGAGAGTTTTGTAGTTTTTGCTCTTATATTTAGGCCTCTGATCCATTTTGAGTTAATTTTTGTATGTGATATGAGGTAAGCGTGCAATTTCATTCTTTTTTGCATGAGGCTACCCAGTTTTCCCACCACGGTTTTTTTAAAGATTATTCTTTTCCCATTGAATTTTCTTGGCTCCCTACTGCTTATCTTTTAACATATATGGTTTTTATCACCTCTAGTTAGGCAGTAAGGTTTTTGAGGGCAGGGAGTTTCTCTTATATTTAGGTATACCCTCTGTACTTAACAGGTTGCCATACCCGTAGTAGGTCTGACGGATATATTACTAATGTCTGTCTTTCCAACCAGATAGTAAGCTCTTAAAATGAGAGGACTTGCTTATTTTTGCTTACCGGTAGGCTGGGATCAGTAAGTACTTTTGGATGATTGAATTAATGATTTCCCAATGATGAGTTCGTGTCTTACTTTAGGATTTTTGTTCTCCCTTGCAGCAGGATGCATACTAGGTAAGAGTAATTTTCTTACAGTAAGTCACCAAGGGAAGAGGTGAACAAGGGGCAAACATGACTCCATGGGAAAATCCTAGCTTAGCTTTGATGTTGCCACCATATGATTCTACCATATTCATTTTATATTCCCTGGTCCTCTTTAGCTCAGAACACATAACCAGGTTTTGAATGAAAGGAAACCCCTTTAAGGTTTAGACTTAGGAAATTTTCCGATTTGTGTTTTAGGTTATGTACCAAGAATTTAAAACAAATCAAATCCAAGCTACCATTTCTGCGTATTGGGCTTTTCTCTTCTGAAAGTGTAATAAAAAGGAATTCCCTGGTTTTTAACCAGTGCCAGTACTTCCTATTGGTGGACTTTGACAAGGCCTAATGTGTGAAACCACATTTTGAATAATGAGAACAGGAAATATGTTTCTTCCTTGCTCATGGTTTCTGCAGCTATGAAAGTGATTTGCAAAAAAAAATAGAAAAAAAGGAAATACACTAAGTATCCAATTATAGAGGAAGGGTGAATTTATTCTATATTGATTCAATGAAGTGCTCAGTTGCAACTAAAAATAATACTTAAGAAAATTATATACCAGTAAAGAAACATATTTATGGTATAAATTTAAGTATAAAAAGATTACATTGTGCAGTGATTGCAAGTAGGTAAAATTATGTACTGTTGTGAACTAAGGTGATCAGCCATCCTGGTTTGCCTCGGGCTATCTGGTTTTTAGCACTGAAAGTCCTGTATCCCAGGAAATCTCTCAGTCCTGAGCAGAGTGGGGTGGTCTGTCACCCTACTATGAACAAATTGTCAAAGAGATAATTGGGGAGAAGGTCATAGCAAGGATTTTCATTCTTTTTTAAGAGTAGACATCAGCGGTGTCTCGTTATAAGGAGTTAATGTGAGGTCAGAAAAAACTAACTATTTGAGATCATAAAAATGAGCAAAATAAACTAAAATTCTTAAGGAAACCATGAGTTTGGAGAAGGATGCTCATATATATTTCAGAAGTGGAGAAAATGAGATAGAAATAAGATCTTGTCTCTTTTGAAGGTTTTCTCTCTGAATTTTGCCTTGAGTCTGCCATTGCCACAACCTCTTCCCTTTCCCCTAGTCCAAGGCAGGCACTGGTCCTAGTCTACCACCATATATTCCAGTCACATTCTGGAGCGCAGACAGCAAGGAGTGTGTTTTTAATGACCTGTTCCAGGAAAATTTTCCACGGGAATATGTGTGTGTGGTAGAATATATTGGCGTGAATAGTCGATGTCTTGACATCTTACAGTTCAAACCCATTTGGGATTATGTGAATATGAGCTTAAGGCTGCTGGAGCCTCCCAGGGTCAAAATGTTACAAGAGTAAAGAAGATTAGAGAAACACCATGTTGGAATCATCTGCTGCAGACGAGAACACACATACAGTTTTATTCATTTAAAGCCATTTTCGAGGACATAGACAGAAATGTCCCCCTTCCTTTTTTTTTTCCTAATCACAGGAAATATCTTCCATTGGTGGTCAAAGTGGAAATAGCACTGAGAGCGGAAATTACATTGTCTATGTACCTACCAGAGCCTGGCAGCACTCGGCATGTAGCAAATGCTCAAATGTAGCTGATAGCTTATAGTGACGTCTTCCTAGTTTAACATTCTTTCTATGTAGGGTAGTAACGTCTCTGAATATGAAAAAGAATCTAGAAATAGGGTAAATATTCCCTGAGATTTGGCATCATAAGTAATTATGTTATTTTCAAGCATGATCTTCTTTCTCAGAATGTCTATAGCACTTAGTGTCTGCATTCTATAATCTGACAGCTAATTGTATATTAATGATTTTTCAAAGGTTGTGAATGTCTAAGTCTTTTTGTCCCCAAGGGGTAAAACCTGACTTCTGACTCTTGTGTGTGTTTCTCAACACCTGTTTCATGCTGGTCAGAGAGCAGGTGCTGATAAAACCTGTTGACTTGGCTCTAGTAGTTTATGTAGACATTGGATAGGCAATTTGGTTGTTTCAAGCATTATAGCATTTGAATAAGAAGATCTAGGTATGAAACAGGCTCTCAAAATTACTTGCTGTGACCACTGACAAATTACCTTTACTTATTTATTTACTTATTTTCTCTTTGAACATTTGTAAAATAGGGATAGGGATTTTTTTTCCTTGATCATGGAAGCTCAATTGCAATTATTTGATAAAATACTTTGTGAACTGGAAAATATTCTACAAATACTGATTATCCTTTGTAATTTGGGTACTCCTCATGGCACTTTTTCTATCATTCTTTCTTCCTTTGCCTAAAGGCTAAAAGTAGGTAGACAGTGCAGCCAGGAGCCTAGAAGAGGAGTTAGGGGAAGTTAAGACAGACGGAGATGTGTAAGCGGTGCTGTTTGTACAAAGACAGGGGTGAGGACTGGCCACTTAGAGCTGCCCCAGTGGGGTGTGGAAGCCACAGTGTCAGCCCCATATAAAGATAGATGGAATGGGATCTTTATTGTACCTCAGTATTATTTTTTGCTTTCCTGAAAACAGTGGTGCAAAAGAGACTCCACGAAAAATGTAGATGTGGAAGGAATTAAAGATAGCTTAGGGACGGCATGGAGCAGTCACTTACATTTTTCATCTGGTGCAGAGTCTCCCTATTGCGGAGGGAAAAAATGAAAAGACAAGCGAACTACTACCGCTGTGACTACCACTGCACCTTATCCAAGGAACAGACCAGTGAGAAACCACATTCTGAAGCCCTTATTCAGCCTATTGTTTTTTAACGTAAGAAAGCTGTCCTAAGCAAGAAACATGATGATACAGTCTACTACAATGGCCTATGTTCATCCTCTGAATGAGGACGGGGCGAAGGGAGCTGTGGTCCCTCCATGCAAAGACCAGAGCGACATGGAGGCTGCATGCAGAGTGCCTTCAGAAATGGGGGTAAATAAGTCTCTTGGAAGCTGTGAACGTTAATGTCTAAAAAAAAAGAAAACAGAAAACAGAAAAAAACTAGTTTAAGGGACACTATCATTTTCTAACGGTGAGGCTTCCTGATCTTGGGGAGGTTCTGGAAACGTTATTTCCGTTTCTCCTTCTCCTTCTCCTTCTCCTTCTTCTTCTTCTTCTTCTTCTTGGACTGGAATAATTTCAATGTCCTCTTCATTCTTTGGTTGGGAAGATATTTCAATCTGCTCAACCACTTCTTCTTTTATTTCAATTGCCTGTTCCTTTTTTTCTTCTGCTGACAGGAGAACTACGTTCTGGAACACAAAATTGAACCAACTTTTCTTGACCTTCATCACTGGCACATTTCTCAACAATCTGTATGAATATCAAATGCCTCCTGGTTTTTATGCTATTCATGTTATTTTCTATATGCTTCCCAGTACCAGGATTGATTTCCCAGCTGCTCAGATCCTTATCAAATCACTTATCAAGGCTCATCCTCAAGGCGAGCAGACACTTGCCACTTTGCCTGGAATGATCGCACAGTGTCTGGGAAATAACACTGCAACAATAGAGGAATTTAGATTTTAGTTTTGACTGGCCTTTATTGGAGATAACCTTGGGAAAGTAACTTTCTCTCTCCAACCCTGTCTTCCTCATCTGCAAAATGAAGGAATTGATGATGATTTCTAAATTCTCTTCCAAAGCTAACATCCTATGGTTCTGAAGCAGTTGATAATAGACCTGTCACTGGGATATTCATATCTCCCAATTGTGGAGCCTCTTTGAACCTATTGTTTTGGAAGAGGGATTAGAAGGAAAGAGGGGAGGAGAAGGGAATACTGAGAAATGAGGTGCAAGAAATAGTGGTTTTAATCAGCCTTCAGCCATCCTGTTTTTATGCATTAAGTATGGAATTCTGAAGTCAAGAGGGATGACTTGAAGTCCAGCAAAAAGGTTAGTAAGAGGATGTACATAGCATAGGACTGTATCCTCTGTCTAACCTTTAAACCTATTTCAGATTTCAAGACCTTTTCTCCATTACTGGTATTTTCTGCTTTCCAGAAATATGCTAGGATCACTTTTCATGATGTTCCCAGGCTCATCAGATTACACTCTCCATAAATGACTCTTTGTAGATGTGATTTTCCTACAGGGAGTTTGTGAACAGCATGGCTTCTACTTACAGCTTTGGGTCTGGAGCATATTTTTTTCCATTCGTTCTCAACAGTGCCAGCTGTCACAAGTTTCTGGAGGAAGGCAAAGAGCAACATCACTGCAAAAATGCCCTGAAGAACAGAAAAGTGAGGGTGAAAAGGTAATAATGAAAATATAAGAATATGGCTGGTGCTCTGTAAGTGACTGTGGACTAAAAGATCAATTCTTTAGGGAAATAATGACTGACTGTGAGAACTGCTAGTATCTGCATAACCCTAACCCTTAGCACAACTCCTGGCACATAACAGATAGTGTATGTTGCTGACAGAAAGTAAAGCAGTAATAATTAGTTGAAGAATCAATTCTGTGTAGGCGAGAACTATTATTGAGTCCCAAATTGAACTGTATCCAGCTTTAGGTGGTATGGTATCGCACTAAGGAAATCTCTCCACACTTGGGAGATGCATTTTTTTCCCCTTCAAACTCTACACTAAAAACTCCTTGAGGGGGCTTCCCTGGTGGCGCAGTGGTTGAGAGTCCGCCTGCCGATACGGGGGACACGGGTTCGTGCCCCGGTCCGGGAAGATCCCACGTGCCGCGGAGCGCCTGGGCCCGTGAGCCATGGCCGCTGAACCTGTGCGTTCCGGAGCCTGTGCTCCGCAACGGGAGAGGCCACAACAGTGAGAGGCCCGCGTACCGCAAAAAAAAAAAAAACCTCCTTGAGGCAAATGATGTTTATTACAACTTAGGTTCTTCAGTGTTCATCTTAATCAATAATAATAATAATAAATTTTCTGTTAATAATAATAATAAATGTTAAAGCTAGCACTTTCTTTGTACCAGACACTGTTCTAAGTGCTTTCCATGTATTAATTCATCCCTCAAAACAGCTCTATAAATACTATAAACGGTAATAAATACTATCACCTTCCCCATTTTACAGTTGAAGAAAATGAGACAGTGTGATCAGAATTCTTGCTGAACGCCATATAGGCAGTAAGTAGCAGACACAGACAGTCTGGATCTAGAGCTGATGGTCGTAAGAAAAATGCCATACTTCCTCCCTGAAAATAAATCCAGTTTCGCACTTACCAAGAACAAAAACCGTATGCTGTCACAATATTGCATAGCTAGAGAGTTTTTGTCAGCGGGGTTAGCTGGTTCACAGTTGTGTATGTTAATGTATGGTGTGGGAGCCTTAGTGAGGTTCAGACTCTCCATTTTAAAAAAGTGGGAAATTGTCAGATTAAATATGTCCATGATCAAAAAAATTATTCCAGAAATAGCAGCAAAGAGGCTCAATGAGTTCATTATTATTCTCCCTCTGACCTGAAATAGAGACATAAAGATTTATTAATTGAGTTTAATTACCAATTGAAGAATATAAGCTAGGAAGGAATTCCAGATCCCATTCCCCTGACTCAGAAAGGCACTACACCTAAATCATACTAAGTTCTATTTCTCTCAGTTGTTTTTAGTCTCTTTGTCACTATAAAATGAAAACCTTCATGTCTGAACCTTGTCCCTTTCTCAGATTTCCCCATCTCATTTATGCCACCACCATCCAATCAGTTCATCAAGAAAACATCCTAGGAGTAATCCTTGTACTTCCTTTCACTGCCACTGCCACCAGAATACTAGTAGGCATTCAATACACAACTGTTGAGTAAATGAAATGAATAGTATTCAGATTAGATCACAGTGAAGCAGGATGGTATTGTGGGTATAGGTAGGGAAAGAGCACATAGACCCCTCTAGGTCTGTACCATCAAGTGGAAACAAGCAAATGGTAACGCCTATTCCCTCCCTCTTGCCCCAGGTTGCAGTCAGCCCCAGTCTATCATCTTTCAAGATACAATTAAGGCTGATGGCTCCGGGCAGCACAGGTAAGAGGATGTCAGTGTGACTGTGCTACCTTGCCGGGATGATAAGAGTTCGAAACAAGAAGGTATGTGCGGAAAGTACCATAATGGTGTGGGGTTGTTGGTGATTATCTTCAGACACACATACTTCATCCCTGGTTGTATGACCTACAGGTGGCAAGTCAGTAGGACTGACTGTATTTGGAGAATAAATACAACTTGATCTTCATAAACAGTTTTTCTTTTCCCCCAAGCTGAGTTTGGCAGACCACCTCTAGACAGGAGTCATCTCAACCTCCTCCGTCCCCACTGACTTCGGAAGCGACTCAAATTAGTGATAGCGTAGTAAGTGGAGAAAAGTTGAAGAAGGAAGCTTGCTGGTAAGCTCTTGACCTGTACAGAATCAGGGGTTCTTTCTGGGTGTAAATGTGTCCTGAGGGGTGATATGCACAAGACCACTCTAGCTCTTTATAGCATCTGAAGCACCCTCATATATATTACTCCATTTTATCCTCAGGAGAGTTTCATACGGTAGCAAAGACAGTATCTCCATTTTATAGGTTAAAATTCAGAGGTACAGGGGCTTCCCTGGTGGCTCAGTGGTTGCGAGTCCGCCTGCCGATGCAGGGGACGCGGGTTCGTGCCCCGGTCCGGGAAGATCCCACATGCCGCGGAGCGGCTGGGCCCGTGAGCCATGGCCACTGAGCCTGCGCGTCCGGAGCCTGTGCTCCGCAACGGGAGAGGCCACAGCAGTGAGAGGCCCGTGTACCACAAAAAATAAAATAAAATTCAGAGGTACACAGGGGTAAACTGACTTGCCCAGGGTTACAGCTGAAGGTTAACTAGGACTTGAGTCAGTCATAGCATTGATTAGACAGTTTTCCTAAATGCTGGTCTGAGAGAAATGACAAGATTTTCAAAGAGATCTCAGTCTCACACAGCATCTCACATTCCTAAGACCATAAGCATGCTCTTCAACGATCTGCCTTTAATTCTGTTTCCATGAATATCTCATTTCCATGTTTTTTATGAATGAAATCACAACGGCATCATAGAGGATCTTTTGCTTCTTAGGATTGAGCGATAACTCAGTGCTACTGTAACTGCAAAGGTCTTCAAGGGTCCTTCTTTTCAACTGAGAAAATAGCTACTTCTCTGATGTGTGGGAAAGAAGGACATACGATTACTTGCCAAACTCTTCATGGAGTTTTTCTCCGCTGCTGCCAGGAGTGATCCAGAAATGATATACTGTAAAAAGAGAGGTGGTGGGTGGGGAAGGGCAGGGGCGAGATGGGAGAAGCAGCAGAGAGAGAGAGGGGGGCAGAGAAGGAGATCACTTTTTAACATTGAGAACTGGTTGTAAAAAAGCTATCCACACTTTCAACCACTTTCACTAAACTATCCAGTCCTTTTTAATGGATTTATTCATTTTTCAGCATATTTCTCCCTTATTCAGGCTCAATCCCATTCAGTCCATGCCTTTTATTCAATCAGATGGGGAGCTGTGACTAGGAATATAGTAAGACCAGAGGCAGAATTCACATTTCCATGTCCATTAGTACTCACACTGTGAAGTTAAACGTTTTATTTTCAGTTTTCCTTTTTGTAATTTGGGGAATTGCTCTTTGGAGTTCACAGTGCTTTAAATGGCGTTGATGGCAATGATGAGTGAATTGATGTAGAAGAAATACTTGGCCTGAATGTCGTAGGGACTTCATTCAAACATGGGCTGCTACAGGAAGTGGCCATTATTTCTCATCTTCCTTTTCTACTATTCAAGCTCTAAGATGGAGGAAACTCTTTCACGACTCCATCTCTCCTTGTGCTGAAAATTTCAATCCTGGACCTGTCTTCATAGTGGCATCTATGAAGGGGTAATGGTGATGAAAACATCACTGTCCCATACCACATCCAGACAGGGTTACAAGCTTGGAAAACAGGCACGTGAAACAGCCGTAAGGAGTACTGCTCTGCTGATAAGTGAGGGGAGATTTCTTTGGGATGGGACTAATTTCACCACGTGAGATCGTAACTAAAGAGAATGGTAGGGAAGAAGGACCAGGTGGGAGGAAGTTTGCTTTCTGAAACACCATGCTCTACAGTCCAAACGTCTAGTACCCAGCCCCCTTCATGCTGGACACTGACTTTGGAGAGGTCCTGCTTTGAGAAGTCTTTCCTCCCTGTGTAGGGCAGCTTTCTCTGAATTCCCATGAAGCATGACCACTGACTCTCAACCATGGGATTCATGCTCCGTGCAGTCCACCTCTCTTTCCACTAAATCACGTCAACCAGATAACCTGTTCCCTGCTCCTGTGCTTTCCTCAACACAGAAATAATCTGGTCTATTCCTGTGGAGCTTTTTAACCTTTTTGTCTGTATCACTCCCCAAATGGTTGTTAGTTTTTACTCACCATAATGCCTCCCCAGAGAGGGTACCACAAAGTTACACAGATGGGTGCATAGACCTCCGCGTGAAGCAACAGGAGGCCGCCCAGGGCAATGTGGAAGAGCCCATTCATAACCTGGACAGCCTGGGGAGAGAATAGGGGCACTGATGGATGAACTGAAGTAAGTCATCGTCAAGTCAGAAAGCGAAAGTGAGGCCGGAAGCCCTGGTTCCTGACCTGGATGGGGCTGTGTAAGATGTCCAAAGCAAGCGGTGAAGGTGCCAAGACCTTTGTCTTGTTCCGATTCGTTTTCCCCACCACCTGGGGCATTTCCAAGGCAGGTATATGTGGTATGCTGGTGATGACCTGGGACGGGAGACCCCTAACTCTGCAAGCCTCAAGATCAAGCGGGGGCATAAGATCACCACGATAGTCTCTCTGTACGTCCCTGATTTGGCCCCCTGTGTCAGACATAAAGATCACCTCAGGTGGGGTCAAATACCTTCCAGTCGGATTGAATTTTGTACCTGGCCTACAGCATCTGCTTCTGTAGGCCAGAGAGTCCCTAGGATGTGGAGTGGAGGGCAACTGACTTACCCCCAAAGCCTTAGATTCCCTCATGAAGAAGCTCTGTGTGGCGCCCACCACTGAAGGCACCCTCCTGGGAATTAGTTTCTGAACAGGCTGCATGGCAATAGGGCCTGCCGGGAAAGCTCCACTCATGGAATTTCTGGGCGTCGTCATTTCACCCTCAAAAGTCCTAAAAACAAATAATAAAATGAGGGGAGAGGGAACAGGATTCTTGGCAGTCTTTTATCTCATGTCGTGCACCTGAATACTTTCCTCTGTATTCTCTCTGTGGGTGTCACTGATGGCAGACACGGCCTCTTCCTAGTGACTTTGGATCTAAAGCAAGGCCTCCTGCCATGTTCTAAGATAGGATCTGGAGGGGGCATCTCATGCAAGGGTTTATGGGCCCAGGGATCCCTGCCCGTATTCTTTTTTTTGTGTGTGATATGTGGGCCTCTCACTGTTGTGGCCTCTCCCGTTGCGGAGCACGGGCTCCAGACGCGCAGGCTCAGCGGCCATGGCTCACGGGCCCAGCCGCTCCGCGGCACGTGGGATCCTCCCGGACCGGGGCACGAACCCGCGTCCCCTGCATCGGCAGGCGGACTCTCAACCACTGTGCCACCAGGGAAGCCCCTGCCGGTATTCTTGACAGACACATTTGGACGTGTTTTCTCTCTGTCGAGAACGTCGCGCTCATATTCTCTGTGTTCTGTGTGTCTGTCATCTCTGGATGCTTTCCTTGTGCTTTCATATTGGAAAATGTGTTTTGTGTGGGCTCGTCCTTGTCCCTTTGCTTACCTGCTTTTGTCCATTGGGATGGGCCAGAGTCACCATGCTGGAGGATGGTGAAGACTGTTGGAGTCGAGAGGGGCCGAGTCAATCTTCCCTCCTCCCACTAACTCTGCCACCTTGAGTAAATCACTTCAAGGAGGCTCTTGAAGGTTCTGTGTGAGACTGTGGCCTCTGAATCAGACTGCCTAGGTTTAGATCATGATTCTTCTATTTGCTGTGAAACTCTGGGTAAGTTCTTTAAACTCCCTGGGCCTCAACTTCTTCAACTGTAAAATGGGGATAGTAATCATTCTTATCTCATAGGGTTGCTGTGAGACTTAAATGGGCTGATGGTGTGTGCATGGCTGGTTTCTTTCCGTTCAGGGATAGCTCAAATGTCAGCCTCTCAAAGAAGCCTTTCCTGAGCCCTCAATCCGCAACGCCTCTCTCTCACAACGTCCCATTTTATTTATTTGGGAGCACTTATCCCTGTGAGGAGTTACTGTATTTGCTTGCTTGTGTACTGTCAGTCTCTCCCCACTAGAATATAAATTCCTTGTGTTCTCTGTGGTTTAGTATTTAAAATTATGCCTGGATTTAGTAGTTTCTTCATGAATATTATTGAAGAAGTAAATGTATGCAAACATCCATGTCTGGGGCTTCCCTGGTGGCGCAGTGGTTGAGAGTCCGCCTGCCGATGCAGGGGACGCGGGTTCGTGCCCCGGTCCGGGAAGATCCCACATGCCGCGGAGCGGCTGGGCCCGTGAGCCACGGCCGCTGAGCCTGCGCGTCTGGAGCCTGTGCTCCGCAACGGGAGAGGCCACAACAGTGAGAGGCCCGCGTACCGCAAAAAAAAAAAAAAAAAAGCACCCATGTCTGAATCATTATTAGCTGCTTTTGTTCTTGTTCAATATTTTTACCTTTAGGAGCAGTAGTTTCTACTTTTCCCATCTGAAAAATGAGAACAATACCCCTTTCAGAGACATGTTGTGAGAAATAAATAAGTTACCGTAAGTGAAAGTGCCTAGTACACAGGCAGGAAGTAGTAAATGCTATTCGTCCTCCGTGATGATCAGTTTCTGAATAGAAATGTCCCTTTCCAGCTCTAACATTCTAAGACTGTTCTACCTTCTTCATCACGTGGATTCCCTTCAGTATTCATTTCTTTATGTCAATTACTTACATGAATTCTATTGGGTCTTTCCTGGGACCTGGAAATCTCTCTTTAGGGACGCAATTTTGGTCTTGTCTTTACTGACTGTAAGTCACGTAAGGGGCCTTGGAGGCCAAAGCTGTCTGTCCAGCTTACTTATCTTCCTAAAGTCACGCAGGGCTGGGCACCTGCAGGTATGCTGGAAGCCAGGGGCTCGGGAGTCTCCCAGGCCTCACATCTGTACCCACTTCCTAGTAACAAAGACATTTCACATCTGGCATCTCATCTGAGCCTCACAGGGCAGACAAGGGATGAACCGTGGCCTCTGTTTTGTAGAAAGGGTAACAAGGGCACCGAGAAGCTAGGTAACTTGTTCAAAGTTACACAACCATCAGAGATTTAAAATGAGGGCTTGGACCTAGCCAACAAGGTATCTGTGGTAGCAGGCTGCTTTGTCCCCCGTGGGGAATAGGAATTCAGCCTTTCACTTATGAATCTCCTCCTTTTCCTTCAAATAGATGTGCGGTTTGGATGACTATACATCGGTTGAAAACAGAGTATCTGTCTGGGCCATGGCTGAAGGGGAAGAGGGAAGGCTGTGGGTCCTTCACACCTGATTTTGCCCCAGCCCTAGATTACCAGATGTCGTGTGCTCTTAGGGATCCGCTTTGCACCGCAAACCACCCCGCAAGACCACCAACAGGAGGGAATATTTTAATATAGACCACTAAGGTGTTTACAGACGGATTCAGGCAGAGTTTTTAGGGCCAGTCAGACCTCAGAAACCATTCCGTTCATTTGATAAATGAGGAGACTGTGGCCCAAGGATGAGACACGCCTAGTTAAAGACCTCGCACTTAGTGATGGAACCGAACCAGAAAGGCAGCCCCTAGGGCTCCGAGGCTCGTGCGCTTTCTGCCGCACCTCGGGCTGGACCACACAGCTGGAGTTGTTCACTGAGCGCCCGCTCTGTGCTAGTTAGTTCCCACGCTCCCACAGCTTCCCTGCTAAGTGGGAAGTTTCTTTTTCTCTGCAGTTGTGGAAATGGGGGTTCTGAGAGGTTAATTAATTTTCCCACGGTAAGTATGGAATGAGCTGAGGGTTACCACACTCCTCTCCAGAGGGCTCCTTTTAATGAGGACAACTTATAAAGCAAAGGTCATCAATTATCTGGACAGAAGGAGATGATTGGACTACCATTGTTTTCATTTCTCCTCACTTTTCATCTGCCTAAGGCTGTGTCTATATTATTAGTCAGATAAACCTTTTGTGTAAGCAAGTCCTCCTTGGGCTTTGTCTGCCATGACTAATGGCAGTAATGACCGTTGGAGGGGAATATTTTATTTCTCTTAAGATGATGTCTCACTATGGCAACTATATTTCTACAAAGCCTTCAACACATACCACTGTAAAATAGTTTATAAACACAAACATACTTGTTTCTCTGTGCTACTTCATTTTTTCTGGCATATGTGTGTGTGTGTGTATATATATATATATATGCATGCCAGGTCATTGTAGACTGACTGGGTAATGAAAGATTTTATTCATTTTATTCTATGGGAATATGTGAAACTAGACCACACACTCATCAAGTTATTGTAGAGTCCTGTAGCCTTACCCTATATATTTTTTTTCTTTAATTGTTCACCATGACTGTTTGTCCCAACTGTGTGTTTTCCAACACACAGTTATGCTCAAAGACTAGTTGGTACACTAGTAGTGGTTACTGATCACATTGGTCAAAATGTGGTCATAAGATTTTTTTTTTTTGCAGTATGCGGGCCTCTCACTGTTGTGGCCTCTCCCGTTGCGGAGCACAGGCTCCGGACACGCAGGCCCAGCGGCCATGGCTCACGGGCCCAGCCGCTCCGCGGCATGCGGGATCTTCCCAGACCGGGGCACGAACCCGTGTCCCCTGCATCGGCAGGCGGACTCTCAACCACTGCGCCACCAGGGAAGCCCGGTCCTAAGATTTTATTATCACCGAACTATACTAAAATCAGGACTCAGTTTATCAGACACTGCCCTGTTTTATTACAGCAATTTCTGCAAATCTTCTTGGGTTTTTAAAAGGCACCACTATTTCCATGTCCTTCTCCTGAAGAAGATCTCACAGCGTTTCTGGGCTTTGGTTTGAATAATGACCTTTAGGTCTAATACTTCCATCATTTACTCAGAAGTTCAAAGCTGCCCAGATTTTGTTACCTCCACTTCCTCCTTTGCCGCTCAAATAGTTTTGCATTTTCATCCCTTGTGGCCTCCTGTGCGCTTGTCTCTGAGGAATAACATTCTTAATACTTCCTTTTCCTCTGCCTTTGCTCTACAGCCCGTCTCCTTCTACTGTGTCGTTAGTCCTTCAATGAGATTGGTTGCATCTTCAATCTCTTGCTATATTTGGGGAGTACTGAGCAGAAAGAGCTAGTCCTAGCTCTGTTGCTTGCTACCGTTGTGACCTGATCTCTCTATTCAAAGTTTTGTTTTGAGAACATGAGATAATTTGCAATTTATAAACTACTAAAGGCTCAAAGAATAATTATCATCCCTGGAACCTTTGTTACGATTAAAATGTGCTGCGGTGTCTCCCCAGTCCCAAAACCCCTTCCTTTAATCCAGGACTGTCCCAGCCACTGCGCAGTCTCCCCAGTCCTATACTCCCAGCGTCTTAAAAGCTTCCTCTCTGCTTCCACTTCCTCACGACCCACTCACTCCTCGACACTCCGCGGCTGCTTCCTGCCAGAGCCACTCAGGTGAAACCGCCTTCTTCAAAGACTGTGCTGCAGGGTCTTCCCGGGCATCCCAGGGGTTCAGACTCTGTGCTGCTATTGCAGGGGCACAGATCTGATCCCTGGTCGGGGAACTAAGATCCTGCAGGCCACCAAGATCCCACCTGCCACTGCGACCCCGCCTGCGGCGAGGTGGGGGCATAAAAGCTCCACGAGAGAAAGAACGTGCTGCAAAGCCAGGCATCATCCCTCGGGTGGCTTCACATCTGTACCCCTGTCACCCAGGCTTAAAACGTTGGAGCCATATTCCGCTCCAGCTCCTTCATCTCCCACATGGAAGCTAAGTCAGGCAGTTTCTACCTCTGTAAATATCGTATTTTGCAGGTGCCAGTGTCCCCTCATGAGTTTGATTCTCATTTCCTCTCCTCTCGTTTCCTCTACTGGTTTAGCACAGAAATCTTGCTTTTCTGCCTTCTGTCTCTCTCTTTTCTAACCCGTCCTCCACAAGGCAGCTAGATCAGACTCCCTTAAATCCCTGCTGAAGTGACGCTGAACTTGAACTCATCTCTGATCTGTCATTGCCTGCCGGGGAAAACCCTTTACCTGGTCGCTCACAGCCTCTACGTAATTTCTTAAGCTCACATCCCACTACTCCCCACAGAGCCACTGGTCTGGATGCCTCTCCCGCTTTCTTCTTTGAACCGTCTCAACTTTGAAATGCTTCTCCTCCCACCCCCTTCACTTTCAGTGCCGCTGCCCATCAGACATTCACATCACCGAGGCTCTTCCTGGCCAGGAATTCTCCTTCAGAGCCCACAGCTCTTTGCATTCCTTACTTGTCACTTTCTCATGTCATATTGTTAGTCCCTCTAATGGAGTGTAAATTCCTTTTGGGAACGCCTTACTAGGATTACGCAGGGAACCTGTTTCCTATATACTATGAGCTCAAGAAATGGTAAACTGAACGGTAACCTGAACATTAAACTGAACTACTTCCTCGGGACAGGTTTACAGACACTCAGGATGTCGGACCAAAAGGTGATTGATTTCATCTCACCGGTCAGTCAGTGCGATCAAGCCATGTTATGGGAAACGGGGGAAGGGAATGTTATAAACTGGTTTCGGGAGACCGTGACGGCAGGGTTAGAGGTCGTCTTTGTCGGCCTTCATCAGATCTTCCTCTAGTCTCCAGTGCCCACTCTCTCTCTCGGTTTCTGTGACGGATTTGAGGCAGGGTTTTGTGCTCGATTTGGTGTCCACCAATCCCCTCCAGAAAATGTTCTCCTGAGAGGCTTAACAACATCTAGGGGTATTCACATGTAGTGGGGTAGCCTTGGAGACAAAAGCATTTAAGGCGAGAGGCGTGGAGTTATTTTCGTTACAGCCGTGACTGTTTATTTTCTTATTTGGTTCGAGGCTGTTCTAAGAGCGTCAGGATTTTAGCTCATTTATTCTTCATAACGCAGTGGGTGTTACTACTGCCCCCACTTTATAGGTGAGGAAACCGAGGAGCACAGAGGTTTAGTAACTTGCCTGAGGTTATAGGGCTTGTGGATGGCGGAGCTCAGGTTTGAGCCCAGCAGGTAGTAACCGTGCTTTGATCTACATGAGGCAATTTACTACTTTTGTAGATGGGCCAGGGTCATTCTAGAGAGAGAGAGAGAGTGAGTGAGTGGTTAAGGTAGTAGGTGGACGGACAGCAGGCCTTGGTATCGCCTTTCCTCAAATGATGACACTATCAGAAGACCTGACCAGGGAAGCCCTAGAATTAAAGCCAAGAATCTCCAGTCTCCCACACCATCCTACGCCTTCTCTGTCACTCCCTTTTAGACACTTAAGCAAAGCAAATGGATTCCTTACCTGAGTCTCCAAGGTCTTAAGGCTCAAGGGCTGACGTGGATGCTTGCGGCTGAGTTCGCTTAGACAGCTAGGTTCTCGAGCACACAGCGGGCGAGTGAGATGGACCAGGCCTGGGATTGCTGATAGATACCAGGTGACAGGAAATTAGTGGCTTCTGCTACCTTGGGTTTTGCCCCAATTACTTTAGTTTAATACACACTTATCAGAGCTGAAGAGGATATACAAAAAAGTTTCTGCCTTACCAGGAGGTTTCACTTCTTGAAAAAGATCCCAGGGGACTGCCGGGCGTACTTTACGCTGCCTTAATTAGAAGAACTATGTAGGCCCCCACCCTGTAAGCAGGTGTGGATGGGGGGTCCCCGAGGGCACGAAGGGCTCTAGAAATTCTGCAAAGATGGGCTGTTAGGACTTTTACCTTTTTCTGTTACTTTCTTAGGAATGGGTGGGTGGGAAGGAGGCATCCATGCAGAGAGATTGAAGAATCATTAAGCCCGTACCCTTGGAAGTGTTGTGTGTATCCTCTGCAAATGTCATCCTCATTTGCCCACACTTAGGGTTCGAGTGGGACCGTGTATGTCTCGTGTTGAATTTAGTAGAAATGGCCTAAAAATATCTTTTGGTGCTGTGGAACATGTCCCCAGAAGCTTGAGGCAAGAGTTCCATATTTGGGGATGTACATTGAAATAGTACTTTTACCTACAAACCCACCTTTTCCCTCCATCTGTCTAGTACCCTAGTGTCCCCTCTCTTTTCAGTCGGGGCCAGAGCTGTGTGGCCATCAAGCCCAGCGCTAGATCAGGTGAGGAAACGGAGGAAGCTGGTGGCCAGGAGAGTAAACATTTGGGAGACGCATCAAAGAAAGTTTTGCCCAAAGGTATTGTATCCACTGCGCTACCATATACAACCTTTATGTTCATATTTTGGATTTTTCTTACTTGGTAATCTTCTTATCCATTGATGTATTTCGTTAGCGACCCAGGGCTGTAGTTAGGTAATCGTTTGCCTAGTCTAAAGGGCTGAAACATGGCAGCTCTGTTGCTGAATCTGAGGTTCGTTCATATCTTCTCTCTCACTCTCTCTCCTCTCTTCTCTATTTCTCCCTCTGCCTCTCTTTTCTTTAAGATGGTTTGGAATCAGAGGGTTAGAACCAATGGGTAAAAGTCATTCTGGAGAGGCTGATTTGGGGGCAACATAGAAAAAAATGCCATGTCCCCACCCACCATTGGAGCAGTTCGTTAGTGGAACAGGCTAACGTTTGAATAGAGAACTTGCTGTCATCAAGTATACACAGGTAGGAGCCAGGGGGTCACCTCTCATTAATGCTATAGAGAGAAGAGAAGTGGAAACATAAGATCCGCCACCCATTTAAGGTTCCGGTCGTGGGTCTATGAATATCTGCTGAAGTGCTTGAATGGTTGGTGGCGTAGGGATGCTGATGACACAGGGTCTGAGTTGTGGATGATTGTGAGGCCGGAGGTCTGAGTCCTGGATTACGGGTGGCTGGAGGAGTGTGCCTTCATTTCAGTGACTGTGGGAGCAGGTCAGAACTTGGCAAACGCCATGCATGAATGAGGGTTGAATTGGGGTTTCACAACCGGATTTTTCACATCCTTATCTCTGTGTAGGCCCTGTGTTTTTCCCCAAGCCTGTCTTGGGGTGTTTGCTACTCTGGTTTGCTACAGTGAGATCAGATGTAGGTGGCTTTATGTGTGATTCTTCCCGTAATAAGCTTGAATTTGAATTTATATAAACGTTCACCTTGTTGCCAATTTGGATTAATTGACCTTTCAGTGTTTGTGTTGAAATCCTCCTATGATCTGGATTTGGATTCAGTAGGACTTCATTTATTCCATCTTTTTTTCCCCACTGTAATGTTTGAGCATATTTTATTAGGTCTGTTACACATCTAATATTTCTCTCTCTCGGTTAAACCTCTTGTGATTGTCTAGTGGCTTTCCTGCTTCCAAAGGATCATTGCTTCCTTAAAGTCTCCATCAAAGTTTATTAACTAACCTTTTATTAAGTTAACATTTGCCTCATAGGAATTTGTCTTTCTTTTATTCCCCCCACCTCCTAACGCTCCCATCTTTTTTATCCTTGAGACATTTTGCCACTCTTATGAGAACTACATTCTACGTCGTAATTGTTTGTGTCCTTGCCCTATTCCGCCCTTGTCCTGTGCGTCTCTGGAAAGCAGGGCTGGTTTTTCTGACTGCCATGTTCTCTGTGGTGCTGTGAGAGCCGGTGGTCCTGATGTGGTTTTTTTCTCCCATCCAGATGACTATCACAATGCTATCCAGTATCAGAAAGTAATATTATGGTGTGTTCCCAACTGTTCGACAAGGCATCGGTACCCAGAATCATTCGGTGTTAGAGGGTTTTGGTTTCAGAGAATTGGTAAAGGAGACGCAGGGTCCCTCGGAGGTGAAACTATAAAGATTCTTTTGCAAATAGAACTTGGTTATAAGTTGGAAAGTCCCAATGTTGTCTTTATAAAAAATAATTACTACTAAGGAAAATGTAATTTCGAGTATTTAAGAGCTTTGTAGTTTATGAGGCCTTCCTTCTGTTCCGAGGGACGACTTTACATTAAAAAAATAACATTAGTTGACTATCTGCTTATATGCCAGGCATTGTCCATATAACACCTACAGTGTTGTAATTGTGGAAACCAAAGTTCAGTGGGAACTTCGGGGGAGACTGGCTCAAAGTCACATAGTAAGTGACAGTGATGTTTGGGAAGCAAGAAAACTTCAGTTATAAATTTAAAAGAAAACCTACCATTTTCTGAGCGGTTTTTTAAGTTCCAGACATTCACAGAATCAGTTCACATGTTTCATTTAAGGCTCACAGAAAACGCATCAGGTAAGTGTTGTTATTACATTTTAGTGGAGGAATATAAGGCTCACAAAGGTTAAATAACTTGTTCAAGTCACTTTACTTTAAATGGCAAAACCAACATTTAAACCCAGGCCTGACTTAAAAACCCTTATTTACCATTAGGTGACCAGGCCTCTCACCCTTAAATATATCTCAAACCCCACCCGTCAGAACCTTCCTGGGCTGCCAGATATTTTTCATAGGAACCCCACTGCCCCCCATCCCCTGCCTTCACTTATGCAACTGTAGGCCTTTCTTCTCCCAGTTTGTAGCAGAAATGAAAGCCTGCTAGGTTATCCTTTGAGTGTGCTGAGTTTTCTCTATGCCGAAAGAGGCAGAGGATAATAGGATTTGGAGTCAGGGGTCTTGAATCACATCCTTGTTCTAAATCATACTCGCTTTTGTGGCCTCAGACAAGTTAACCACTTTGAGCTTCAGTGTCACGTCTGTGACATGGGCTAGTTATACCTCTGTCAGAGGGCGGTCGTGACAAGTAACGGAGATGATGATAGAGGTAAGATCCTTAACACTTCTCAGGTATTCTGTCAGTGGAAGGCAGTATAACGTCAGGCAGCTGTTCTTAAAGGGTGGTCTGGGAATCTCCGGGAGTTCCTGAGACCCTTGTAGGGGGTCTGTGACCTCAGAACAATTCTCATCATAATGCTAAGGTTTTTTCCCCTTTGCACGGGCTTACAGCAGTATTCTCCACGGGCTGCAGAACGTGGGACACTAGGACAGGTTGAATGCAAAAGCAGCCCAGAGAATCCAGCTGTCTTCTGTTAAGCCAGAGTGAAGCAGTGGCTCCTAAGCTTTGCTCTGCATTGGAATCACCTGGGAACCTTCAAGAGTTACCGCTGTTCGGCTCTCACCGCATTCTGATCTAATCGGTATGTGGTGGTGTGCGGTGCACTGGGCCTCCTAAAAGTTCCCCTTGAATGTGCAGTCAAATTAGATGTGGATTTGTTTTTCAGTGGGTGTAAAGTTACACAAGATGAGTCAATTCTAGAGATCTGCTGTACAGCAGAGTATTTATAGTTAATAATACAGAATTGTGCACTTGAAAATAGGTTAAGAGCATAGACCTCATGTTAAGTGTTTTCTACCAAAAACCAAGACCAGAGCCTCACAAAAGAACACAAGGAACATGTTGGAGGTGGTGGATGTGCTTAGTACCTTGGCGATGGTGATGGTACTGGGGCATATGCACGCGTGAAAAGTGTGCAGTTTTTTTGGTGAATAAACTACAACTTAATAAAGTTAAAAAAATAAAAGTGTGTCAAGTAACCTAAAAATAAAAAGAGATTTGCAAAACTATATATCAGTGCCACTCTCCACACTAAATTTTTTTATTTTGGAAAATAGAGTTATTTTAGTAAAAATGTTACTTGTATTAATGTGTAATGAGTCGAATAATTTTTCAGAGTGTCAAGGGGTTCTGAGACCAAAAGTTGGAGAGACATTGGTATGTTGGTATGGAGAGTAAGACCTTGGGATCTGGAGCCAGACCACCTGTTGAGACCATGACTTTGCCATTGCACACGTTGTGACCTTGGGTACGTGACTTACCCTCTCTGTGCTTCAGCTTCATCGCCTGTAAAATGAGTATAATAATCAAATTTGCCCCTTAGATTTTTGTGAGATTAAATGAGCGCTTAGCGTGGCACCTGGAACCTTGTAGTGGCTTCCACCAATATTTGCCCTAATTATTGTTAACGCTTCTAGTTGTTATAAGTGGCTAACATTGATCCCTGTAGAACCTGTGGGCCAGGCCATTCTTCCAGCCGACTCATCTTTCCACACAGCAGTGGAGCAGGAACCCCTAGGTAGAGTCTCTTGGAGAAAGCAGCAGGAGACATCTTGGACCTGGTCTCGCCACACCCTGGGTTCCGGTTCATTTCTCTGTTTAAACCGTGACAACCAACCCTACGTTGCTGTCCTTTTGTTCAGTGAATGCATGACTAACAAAGGAGGTGACAGCAAGGCGACCATGTGATTTGGGGAGAGGAGGAGATGGCCTTACAAAGAGGCAGGATGTGTTTTATCAGCCAAAATGTTCCCAGACCCCACTCCGTTGAGTCACTCCCCTTTGCTTCAAGGAGTCGCCGGCCTTAAGATTCTATGTTCCTCCTGGCTTTTCCTCACAAGCATAATTCATCTCTCAGTAATATTATATCACGTGTTTATTCTCACAGCGCTAGTCAACAGCATTCCTCACAATCACCACAGTCAGCGGGTCCCCTCAAAATTGAGAAAGACAGGGAAATGAATAATTCAATCATGCTGAAGGCCATCAACTTAATCAAAATTCCCTGTAACAGAAGAAGAAGAGAGAAGAGTCATGGTATTGGTACAGTAATACTAATATAACAGTAATTTCTGATGATGATGAGGTAGCAGTCAGTGCCCAGGTAAGAAAAGCTCTTCCACGTGTCTCAAGTGTACCTGATGCTTAGGAATCAAATGACTGGAGGATCCTGAGAGCATGCAGCTGTTTTAGCACAGTGTGGCGCAGCGTGGCACAGCAGAGCACAGTACAGAACAGCATGCTATTTTCTAGAGAACGTTATACAAAATCATCTACTTTCTAAATTACGTGTAGGAAATACTCCATTTCACAAATATATGCAATACAAAGAAATAATATTAAAGAAGTGGTCTGGGCTTCCCTGGTGGCGCAGTGGTTGAGAGTCCTCCTGCCCATGCAGGGGACACGGGTTCGTGCCCCGGTCCGGGAAGATCCCACATGCCGCGGAACGTCTGGGTCCATGAGCCATGGCCGTTGAGCCGCACGTCCGGAGCCTGTGCTCCGCAACAGGAGAGGCCACAACAGTGAGAGGCCCGCGTACCGCAAAAAAAAAAAAAAAAATAGAAAAGGAAAGAAAAAGGGGAGAAGAGAAAACTACAGGCTCAGAAAAAGAGGAAAATACAGAAGAAGACACATCAAAAGACGCTAATAGTAACTTCTTGTGTTCTTTTTGTTACCACTAAAGACCTTTAAAATATTTTGTATTTTGATAACTAAGAGCGCCTACAGGGACGCACACCTCCTTAGTAGCCCAGAGGCTGGACACACTTGTATTTTGCTGGCAAAGGTTTGTAAAGGTGAATATGGTTAACATTCTGTTCTGCAGTCATATTTGCATGTTTTGACTCTAGGTTGAAGAATTGTTTGTTTTAGAGTCACATAGTATCTCTTGGTGTAGTTACCATAATTCATTTATTCTTTAGTGACAGGAAAGAATTTATTTCCTCTTTCTCCTCTTCTTTTCTGCTCTTTGTTTGTTTGGGTGTTTTTGCCTGTTTTTTGTTTTTGCTACTCTGAACAATGCTGCAATAAGCATTCTTGCACCATATCCTTATATTATAGGTGATGTAATTGCTGTGGGGATGGCTACCTGGGTTAAAGTTATGTGTATCTTTCATATAAGTGAATGTCTCCTTGCTTTTCAAAAAGGTAGTAACAGTTCACATTTCTACCACTGATATACAATACAGGAGCATCCTTTTCACCATTTCCCTGCCAGTGGTAATTTTTTATATCTCTTTAGTTTTTGCCAATCAAGTGTATGTAAATCCTAGTCCATTGTTAATTTACTTGACACCTCCTACTATTGAATTTGAGCATCACTCTGTCTTTGGCTGTTACATTTGCATTTCTGTTCCTTCCTCATAATCTTCGCCTATTTTTTCATTGTGTTCTTGACTTTTTGTCACTTCTGTTTTCTCTTTGTATATAAAAACATTAAAACGTTGCTGTTGTCTGCTTTAAAAATAGTTTACCAATTCTTTTATCATGCCAGACTTTTAATGTAAATGTATATATTTTTTACCCTTTTTTGCTTTGTAGAGCAGATATATCATACATTTCCATCACCTCAGTAAGTCCTCTAGTGTCTCTTCCTAGTCAATCTCCCTACCCCCTCTAGAGGGAACCACTATTCTGATTTCAAACACCATTTGTTAAATTTGCCTGTCAATTTTTGTATCTGAATTTGCTTGTTCAGTATAATGGATTGAATTTCATCCATGTTGCCGCATGCATCGGTATCCTATTGTTTGAATAGTCACAGTTTGTTCAGCCACTGTGTTGCTGATAGACATTTGAATTGTTTCACGTTTTTAATTGCTATGAATAGATTTCCCAAGAACATTCTTGTGTGTATTTCTGAGACATAAAATAGGTCTATGCTTAATTTTGTTAAAAGCTACCAAATAATTTTCCAAGGTGGTTGAACCATTTTACACTCCCGCCAAAAATGGATAAGAATTTCATTTGCTTCACATTCCTGCCAGCACTTGGTTTTGCCAGTTCTTTTAATTAAAGTCATTCTGGTGTGTGTGCAGTGGTATCTTAATTGTGATTTTAATTTGCATTTCTTTGGTAATTAATAATGTTGAGCACATACTTACATGCCCACTAGCTATTGGTATGTCTTTCTTTGTGAACTGCTTCTTCAGGTCTTACTCATTTATTTTTTGGTCTTTTTATTATTTATTTTCTGGAGTGCTTAATATATTCTGCATATGGGTCCTCTGTCAGATACATGTATTGAGGAGATTATCTCCCATTCTGTGCCTTGCATTTTCACTTACTTTTTTTAAAAAATGGAGATATAGTTGACATATAACATTGTGTAAGTTGAAGGTATACAACATGTTGATTTGATACATTTATATATTACACCTTAGTGTTTGTTAGCCACCACTTGTCACATCACATAATTATCATTTCTTTTTTGTGATGAGAACATTTACAATCTAATCTCTTAACAACATTGGAGTATGTAATACAGTAGTGTTAACAGTAATCACTATGCTGTGATTAGATCTCCAGCACTTATTCATCTCGTAAATGGAAGTTTATACCCTTTGACCAATGTCCCCCCAAATCTCCCACCCACCAGCCCGTGGTAAACACCATTCTACTCTGTTTCTATAAATTTGACTTCTTTGGATTCCATGTATAAGCGATATCATACAGTATTTGTCTTTCAATGTCTGACATATCTCACTCAGCATAATGTTCTCAAGGTCCATCCATGTTGTTGCAAATGGTAGGATTTCTTTCTTTTTCATGGCTGAATAATATTCGTGTGTGTGTGTGTGTATCATATTTTCTTTATGCATTCATCCATCAATGGACAGTTAGGTTGTTTCTATGTCTTGGCTATTGTAAATAATGCTGCAGTGAACATGGGGGTACACTTCTTGAGTTACTGTTTTAGTTAACTTTGGATAAATACCAGAGTGGAATTGCTAGATCATACAGTAGTTCTATTTTTAATTTTTTTTTTAGCAACCTCCATACTGTTTTCTATAGTGGTGGCACTAATTTACTTTCCTACTAACAGTGCACAAGGGTTCCCCTTTCTTCACATTCTGGCTAACACTTGTTATTTCTTGTCTTTTTGATAAATAACCATTCTGCCAGGTGTGAGATGATATCTCATTGTGGTTTTGATTTGCATTTTCCTGATGATTCATGATGCTGAGCATCTTTTCATGTACCTATTGGCCTTTTGTATGTCCTCTGGAAAAAAATATCTATTCAGACCCTCTTCCCATTTTTTTAATTGGATTTATTTTTTGCTGTTGAGTTGATTGGCTTTTCAAATATATTTTCTATATTAGATCTGTGTCAGATATATTATTTGCAAATATTTTCTCCTATTCCATAGGTTGACTTTTTATCTTATTGATGGTTTCCTTTTCTGTGCAGAAGCTTTTTAGTTTGATTTTGTTCCACTTGTTTATTTTTGCTTTTGTTGCTTTTGCTTTGGTGTCAAATCCAAAACATCATTACCGAGACCAATGTCAAGGAGATTACCACCGATGTTTTCCTCTAGGAGTTTTATGGTTTTAGGTCTTTCATTCAAGTCTTTAATCCATTTTGAGTTTATTTTTGTGTATGGTGTAAGATAGTGGTCCAGTTTTATTCTTTTGCAAGTGACTGTCTGGTTTTTCCCAACACCATTTATTGGAGAGATTGTCCTTTCCTCATTGTATATTCTTGGCTCCTTTGTCATACATTAATTGACCATATACGTGTGGGTTTATTTCTGGGCTCTCTATTCTGTTCCACTGATCCATCTCTCTGATTTTATGCCGATACTGTACTGTTTTGATGACTATAGCTTTGTAATATGGTTTGAAATCAGGAAGTGTAATGCCTTCAGCTTTCTCTTTCTCAAGATTGCTTTGGCTATTTGTAGTCTTTTGTGGTTCCATACAAATTTTAGGATTTTTTTTCTATATTTGTAAAAAATGCCATTGGAATTTTGGTAGGGATTGCATTGACTCTGTTGATTGCTTTGGGTAGTATGGACATTTTAATGATATTAATTCTTCTAATCCATGAGCAGGGGATATCTTTCCATTTCTTCATGTCTTCTTTAATTTCTTTAATCAATGTCGTAGTTTTCAGTGTGCCAACCTTTCACCTCCTTGGTTAAATTTATTTCTGTACATTTTATCTTTTTTTGATGCAATTTTAAACGGGATTGTTTCCTTAATTTTTCTTTCTGATGGTTTGTTATTAGTGTATAGAAACGCAACTGACTTTTGTTTATTGATTCTATATCCTACAACTTTAGTGAATTTGTTTCTTAGTTTTAACAATTTTTTTTGTGGCGTATTCAGCATTTTCTGTATATAATATCATGTCATCTATAAACATGCAGTTTTATTTCTTCCTTTCTGATTTGGATGCCTCTCTCCTCCCCTCCCCTCCCCTCCCCTCCTCCCCTCTCCTCCCCTCCTCTCCCCCCTTTCCCTCCCCTCCCCTCCCCTTCCCTCCCCTCTCCTCTCCTCTCTTTTCCTTCTTTACTTCTACTTGCTCTGGTTTTTTGGCATAAAACATACACTGTATGACTTCAACCTTCAGTATTAATCTGTAGTTGTTTTATTTACCAATATATAGTCATTTTTATTGGTATGTGCTATAAAATGTGTATTCTGTCATTGTTGGGTAAATATATCTATTAGCTCTAGTTTCTTACTTTTGATGATATCTTAAGCATTAAAGCATACCAAAGTCTAAAGTTCCTCAAACCTTTACCCTCTTCTCAGGTAAAATAAAAGCCCTTAGCAAACACAAATAGCAAAAACATCATTTGCTCCCATTTCTAGTTGTATGTTAATGTTGCCTGGTATTTTATATACTTTATTTTTAATCCTAGTGTATATGATTATTACTGCATTACACAAGCAGTATTTGTTTGTGAGTGTCCACGTATTTATCCCATCCTTTGTTCTTTATTACTTGTTGCATCTCATTGTGCTATCATTTTCCTTCTATTTGGAGTTCATTCTCTATTATTCCTTTAATGTGGGTCTGCAGGAGGCAGACTCAGTTTTTGTATCTCTGAAAATTCTTCATATCACCTTCATTCTTGTAAGATATTTTAATGGGTAACAATCGATTACTGGTTGGCAGTTATTTTATTCAGCATATTGGAGATCTTGTTCTGCTGTCTTCTGGCTTCATTGATGCTTTTGGGAAGTTAGCTGTTGGCTTTTGGTCCATCCAGGTGCTTCAGCTTTCTCCTTTTTGTAATTTTCATATTCTTTGAATTTTTTTTTTTAGTTTTAGTTATGATTACTGAGAATTAAGAAATGAAAAGAAACCATGATTTGAAAAATAACTCAGCAAATTGATAAAGTGCACCAAAGCATGGTGTGCAAGACTATTATCTAAGTTCAAGGTTTTAACATAAGGTTTTTCAGAGCCTTATTATTATTCAAGATAAGACCACAGAGAACTGTTTTAATGGCAATTTTATCTTAATTCATGTTTTCCAAAAACAAGACCATTGACTGTCCCTGCAACCCTTGTAGTTTGCAAATCTAGCCAGTTCCTTCCTAGACTACTGTTACTGCCCCCTAAAACCACCTTATGACTAACTCCAGCTGATGAAACCCTATTTATACCCTTCCCTACTTTCCCCTGTTGAGTCTGAGACTCTGTACTCTCCTCTGTTAGCAAATTTAATAAGCTTTTAATTGTCATAGATTTTCCTAGTGGTCTCTGAAGGTGCCAGACAGTCATGGAGGCCCCAGAGAGGTCTAGCCAGACCCCTCACCATTATGGTCCTGGTCCTTTGACTCGTCTAGTGCCTATTTCACTGGATCCCAGTGCGCCTCCCTGTCTGGGGTTTGCACATCCATGCTGGTGAGGTGAGTGTAGCACTTGTCACTGATCAGGGTTTATTGGTCCTAGAACTCTGGTCTCCCAGGACTTTTTCATTGTCTCTTCAGATTTGTTCTTGTTTTCTTTTTCACCTAGTGAAGTTCTGCCAGAACTTTGCCACTAGCCATCCTGTCCACCCATCTGCGTTTTATCTATACTCTTGTACATCTATAAGAATAAGTCATAGGGCAGGAGTCATGATAGATTTTATAATTCTGTCTTCTTAGGCAGCTACAGGGACTAACGAGTGAAAGGTCTCTTTGACCAGTATCGGTTCTAGCACCAACTATCTTTAATTACTCATTAAAATCTTAGAAGACTTTTTTAGTCTTGTCTATGTATGAGAAATTGGCTGTCAGAGAGATTCTTTTTCACAAATTCCACCTGTCAGAGCCAGCTGATTCCTCATGTCGGCAGGCAGGGGTGGATTTCCAGGACTCTCACTATTCCTAATATCTTCTTACTTCCTGGTTAATCATTGACTGCGTCCTTAGAAATTAATTCTGTGTTATATTTCATTGCATGATTTGACTCCCATTCTGAGAATATGGATTATGTAATAAATTTGTCAGTTTGTTCCACTAACAGATCTGGACTATTTTGCCTTGACAGCTAGTTATCATTCTTTGTCACCTTAGGCAGGAGATTGGTTATTTCGGATACTTCATCAGAGAAAGAGTACACTTGAGCCTTGTTAGATAAGATCTTACTAACACCACCACCATCACTACCACCACATACCTTTACTGACCTAAAGCTGTAGTCCTCGAGAGTTTCTCCAGAAGTAAATGGTCCAAAAGATAGGACAGCTAAAAGACAGGTGGCCCAAGCACCTCAGAATTACCAAGTAAATTGCTTTCACTCAAGACCATTGGAACAAAACTGCCCCCCACCCCACGAACAAATGACAGATGCCATTGATGGTGATGTGCTTACCCTCTTGGCTATTTTCTCCTCTCTGTGTTAGTTCAAGGTTCTAGAATATTGATAAACAACCCTACAAACATGGTACTACCAAGATGGTCTTCTTTGAAAATTAGTATTGGCATATTTCTTCATTCATGCATGCTGACAATAAGGGACAAACTCCTAGAAGACACAAACCACTGAAACTAACTCAAGAAGAAATAGAAAATCTGAATATACCTATAACAAGTAATTTTATAAGTTCCCACAAAGAAAAGCCCAAGCCCAGATGACTTCAGTGGTGAATTCTTACGAGCGTTTATAGAAAATTTAATACCATTACTTCACAAAATCTCCCAAAAAGTACAAGAAGGAAAGAATATTTCCCAGCTAATTCTGTAAGGTCAGTTTTAACCAGACACAAAAAATCAAAGACATCACAAAAAAGGACAACTATAGACCAATACCCCTTATAAATATAGAGGCAAAAGTCTTTAACAAAATACTAGAAAACTGAATCCAACAACATTTAAAAAGGGTCATGCACCATGACCAAGTGGGATTTATCCCAGGAATGTAAGGTCTATTTAAGATAAAAAAAATAAATCAATGCAATACACCATACCAATAGAATAAAGGACAAAACCCACAAGATCATCTCAATAGGCAGAGAAAAGCATTTGACTAAATTCAACACTCATTATAAAAATGTGCAATACACTAGAAAGAGAGGAGAATGTCCTCAACATGATAAAGTCCATCTGAAAAAAGTCCTCAGCCAACATCCATCATACTTAACGGTGAAAGACTAGATGCTTTCTCCCTAACTACAGGAAAAAGATAAGGATGTCTGCTCTTGCAACTTCAGTTCAACATTGTGCTGGATGTTCTAGCCAGGGCAATAAAGCAGAAAAAGAAATAAATGCATCCCGAGAGACCTTCAAGATGGCGGAGGAGTAAGACGTGGAGATCACCTTCCTCCCCACAAATACATCAGAAATACATCTACATGTGGAACAACTCCTACAGAACACCTACTGAACGCTGGCAGAAGACCTCAGACCTCCCAAAAGACAAGAAACTCCCCACGTACCTGGGTAGGGCAAAGGAAAAAAAAAAAACAGAGACAAAAGAATAGGAATGTGACCTGCACCTCTGGGAGGGAGCTGTGAAGGACAAAAAGTTTCCATACACTAGGAAGCCCCTTCACTGGCGGAGACGGGGTGGGGGGGTGGGGGGGTGGGTAGTGGGGGAAGCTTCGGAGCCACAGAGGAGAGCTCAGCAACAGGGGTGCAGAGGGCAAAGCGGAGAGATTCCCGCACAGCGGATCGGTGCCAACCAGCACTCATCAGCCTCAGAGGCTTGTCTGGTCACCTGCTGGGGTGGGCGGGGGCTGGGAGCTGAGGCTCGGGCTTCAGAGGTCAGATCCCAGGGAGAGGACGGGGGTTGGCTGCGTGAACACAGCCTGAAGGGGGCTAGTGCAACACAGCTAGCCGAGAGGTAGTCCGGGAAAAAGTGTGGACCTGCCTAAGAGGCAAGAGACCATTGTTTCGGGGTGCACGGGGAGAGGGGATTCAGAGCACCGCCTAAACAAGCTCCAGAGACAGGCACGAGCCACGGCTATCAGTGTGGACACCACAGACGGGTATGAAACGCTAAGGCTGCTGCTGCAGCCAAGAAGAAGGCTGTGTGCAAGCACAGATCACAATCTACACCTCCCCTACCAGGAGCCTGTGCAGCCCGCCACTTCCAGGGTCCCGTGATCCAGGGACACCTTCCCCGGGAGAATACGGCGTGCCTCAGGCTGTTGCAATGTCACGCCAGCTTCTGCCGCTGCAGGCTCACCCTGCATCCATACCCCTCCCTCCCCCCGCCGTGAGTGAGCCAGCTGCTCACGCCTTTAACCCAGTAATCAGCTGCTCCTTTAACCCCGTCCTGTCTGTGGGCGGGGGTGGGGTGGGGGTGGGGGTGGGGAACAGACGCCCTCAGGCAACCTACAGGCAGAGGCAGGGACAAATCCAAAGCTGAACCCCAGGAGCTGTGCAAACAAAGAAGAAGGGAAATTTCTCCCAGCAACCTCAGGAGCAGTGGATTGAATCTCCACAATCAACTTGATGTACCCTGCATCTCTGGAATACCTGAACAGACAACGAGTCATCCCAAAATCGAGGCAGTGGACTTTGGGAGCAACTGTGGACCGCAGTGGACTTGGGGTTTGCATTCTGCATCTAATTGGTTTCTGGTTTCGTGTTTATCTTACTTTAGTATTTAGAGTTTATTATCATTGGTAGATTTCTTTATTGCTTTGGTTGCTCTCTTCCTTTATATATATATATATATATATATATATATATATATAGATTTTTTTTCCTTTTTCTCTTTTTGTGAGTGTGTATGTGTATGCTTCATTGTGTGATTTTGTCTGTATAGCTTTGCTTTTACCCTTTGTCCTAGGGTTCTGTCCGTCTTTTTTTTTTTTTAGTATACTTTTTAGCACTTATCATTGGTGGATTTGTTTTTTGGTTTGGTTGCTCTCTTCTTTCTTTTTTTATTACTTATTTTTTAATTTTTAATATTTTTTAATTTTAATTATTTTCTTTCTTTCTTTCTTTTTTCCTTCCTTTTCTTCTGAGCCATGTGGCTGACAGGGTCTTGGTGTTCCGCCCAGGTGTCAGGCCTGTGCCTCTAAGGTGGGAGAGCCGAGTTCAGGACATTGGTCCACCAGAGACCTCCCAGGTCTACATAATATTAAAAGGTGAACGCTCTCCCAGAGATATCCATCTTAACGCTAAGACCCAACTCCACTCAATAACCAGCAGGCTACAGTGCTGGGCACCCTATGCCAAACAACTAGCAAGAAGACACACAACCACACCCATTAGCAGACAGGCTGCCTAAAATCATAATAAAGTCACAGACACCCCAAAACATACCACAGGATGTGGTCCTGCCCACTAGAAAGACAAGATCCAGCCTCATCCACCAGAACACAGGCACTAGTCCCCTCCACCAGGAAGCGTACACAACCCACTGAACCAACCTTAGACACTGGGGGCAGACGCCAAAAGAACAGGAACTGCAAAGATGCAGCTTGCAAAAAGGAGACCCCAAACACAGTAAGTCAAGCAAAATGAGAAGACAGAGAAACACACAGCAGATGAAGGAGCAAGGTAAAAACCCACCAGACAAAACAAATGAAGAGGAAACAGGCAGTCTACCTGAAAGAGAATTCAGAGTAATGATCGTAAAGATGATCCAAAATCTTGGAAATAGAATGGAGAAAATACAAGAAACGTTTAACAAGGACCTAGAAGAACTAAAGAGAAAAGAAACAATGATGAACAACACAATAAATGAAATTAAAAATTCTCTAGAAGGGATCAATAGCAGAATAACTGAGGCAGAAGAACGAATAAGTAACCTGGAAGATAAAATAGTGGAAATAACTACCGCAGAGCAGAATAAAGAAAACAGAATGAAAAGAATTGAGGACAGTCTTAGACATCTCTGGGACAACAATTAAATGCACCAACGTTCAAATTATAGGGGTCCCAGAAGGAGAAGAGTAAAAGGGACTGAGAAAATATTTGAGAGATTATAGTTGAAAACTTCCCTAATATGGGAAAAGAAAGAGTTAATCAAGTCCAGGAAGTACAGAGAGTCCCATACAGGATAAATCCAAGGAGAAACACGCCTAGACACATACTAATCAAACTATCAAAAATTAAATCAAAGAAAAAATATTAAAAGCCGCAAGAGAAAAACAACAAATAACATACAAGGGAATCCCCATAAGGTTAGCAGCTGATCTTTCAGCAGAAACTCTGCAAGCCAGAAAGGAGTGGCAGGACATATTGAAACTGATGAAAGGGAAAAACTCCAACCCAGATTACTCTACCCAGCAAGGATCTAATTCGGATTCGATGGAGAAATTAAAACCTTTATAGACAAGCAAAAGCTGAGAGAATTCAGCACCACCAAACAAACTTTACAACAAATGCTAAAGCAACTTCTCTAGGCAGGAAACACAAGGAAATGAAAAGACCTACAATAACAAACCCAAAACAATTAAGAAAATGGTAATAGGAACATACATATCGATAATTACCTTAAATGTAAATGCATTAAATGCTCCAACCAAAAGACACAGACTGGCTGAATGGATACAAAACAAGACCCATATATATGCTGTCTATAAGAGACCAACTTCAGACCTAGGGACAAATACAGACTGAAAGTGAGGGGATAGAAAAAGATATTCCATGCAAATGGAAACCAAAAGAAAGCTGGAGTAGCAATTCTCATATCAGAAAAAATAGACTTTGAAACAAACACTATTACAAGAGACAAAGAAGGACACTACATAATGATCAAGGGATCAATCCAAGAAGAAGATGTAACAATTGTAAATATTTATGCAGCCAACATAGGAGCACCTCAATACATAGGCAAATGCTAACAGCCATAAAAGGGGAAACTGACAGTAACACAATCATAGTAGGGGACTTTAACACCCCAGTTTCACCAATGGACAGATCATCCAAAATGAAAATAAATAAGGAAACACAAGCTTTAAATGATACATTAAACAAGATGGACTTAATTGATATTTATAGGACATTCCATCCAAAAACAACAGAATGCACTTTCTACTCAAGTGCTCGTGGAACATTCTCCAGTATAGTTCATATCTTGGGTCACAAATCAAGCCTTGGTAAATTTAAGAAAGTTGATCATATCAAGTATCTTTTCTGACTGCAACACTATGAGACCAGATATCAATGACAGGAAAAAATCTGTAAAAAATACAAACATATGGAGGCTAAACAATATGTTACTAAATAACCACGAGATCACTGAAGAAATCAAAGAGGAAATTAAAAAATACCTAGAAACAAATGACAATGAAAACACGATGACCCAAAACCTATAGGATGCAGCAGAAGCAGTTCTAAGAGGGAAGTTTATAGCAATACAATCCTACCTCAAGAAACAAGAAGCATCTCAAGTAAACGACCTAACCTTACACCTAAAGCAATTAGAGAAAGAGGAACAAAAAAACCCCAAAGTTAGCAGAAGGAAATGAATCATAAAGGTCAGATCAGAAATAAATGAAAAAGAAATGGAGAAAACAATAACAAAGATCAATAAAACTAAAAGCTGGTTCTTTGAGAAGATAAACAAAATTGATAAACCATTAGCCAAACTCATCAAGAAAAGAGGGAGAAGACTCAAATCAACAGAATTAGAAATGAAAAAGAAGTAACAACTGACACTGCAGAAATAAAAGGATCATGAGAGATTACTACAAGCAGCTCTATGCCAATAAAATGGACAACCTCAAAGAAATGGACAAATTCTTAAAAAAGCACAACCTTCCAAGACTGAACCAGGAAGAAGTAGAAAATATAAACAGACCAATCACAAGCACTGAAATTGAGACTGTGATTAAAAATCTTCCAAAAAACAAAAGCCCAGGACCAGATGGCTTCACAGGAGAACTCTATCAAACATTTAGAGAAGAGCTAACACCTATCCTTCTCAAACTCTTCCAAAATATAACAGAGGGAGGAATACTCCAAAACTCACTCTACGAGGCTACCATCACCCTGATATCAAAACCAGGCAAAGAGGTCACAAAGAAAGAAAACTATAGGACAAAGTCACTGATGAACATAGATGCAAAAATCCTCAACAAATACTAGCAAACAGAATCCAGCAGCACATTAAAAGGATCATAAACCCCGATTAAGTGGGGTTTATCCCAGGAATGCAGGGATTCTTCAATATAGACAAATCAATCAAGGTGATAAACCATATTAACAAACTGAAGGAGAAAAACCATATGATCATCTCAATAGATGCAGAAAAAGCTTTTGACAAAATTCAACACCCATTTATGATAAAAACCCTCCAGAAAGTAGGCATAGAGGGAACTTACTTCAACATTATAAAGACCATATATGACAGACCCACAGCCAACATCACTCTCAATGGTAAAAAATGAAACCATTTCCTCTAAGATCAGGAACAAGACAAGTTTGTCCACCTTCACCACTATTATTCAACATAGTTTTGGAAGTTTTAGCCACAGCAATCAGAGAAGAAAAAGAAATAAAAGGAATTCAAATCAGAAAAGAAGAAGTAAAGCTGTCACTGTTTGCAAATGACATGATACTGTCCATAGACAATCCTAAAGATGCTACCAGAAAACTACTAGAGCTAATCAATGAATTTGGTAAAGTACCAGGATACAAAATTAATGCACAGAAATCTCTTGCATTCCTATGCACTAATGATGAAAAATCTTAAAGAGAAATTAAGGAAACACACCCATGTAGCATTGTAGGAAAAAGAATAAAATACCTAGGAATAAACCTACCTAGGGAGACAAAAGACCTGTATGCAGAAAACTATAAGACACTGATGAAAGAAATTAAAGATGATTCAAACAGATGGAGAGAGATTCCATGGTCTTGGATTGGAAGAATCACCATTGTGAAAATGACTCTACTACCCAAAGCAATCTACACATTCAATGCAATCCCTGTCAAACTACCACTGGCATTTTTCACAGAAGCAGAACAAAGAATTTCACAATTTGTATGGAAACACAAAAGCCCCCGAGTAGTCAAAGCAATCTTGAGAAAGAAAAATGGAGCTGGAAGAGTCAGGCTCCCTGATCTCAGACTATACTACAAAGCTACAGTAATCAAGACAGTATGGTACTGGCACAAAAACAGAAATATAGATCAATGGAACAGGATAGAAATCCCAGAGATGAACCCACACACATATGGTCACCTTACTTTTGATAAAGGAGGCAAGAATATACAATGGAGAAAAGCCACCGTCTTCAATAAGTGTTGCTGGGAAAACTGGACAGCTACATGTAAAAGAATGAAATTAGAGCACTCCCTAACACCATACACAAAAATGAACTCAAAATGGATTAGAAACCTAAAGGTAAGGCCAGACACTGTAAAATTCTTAGAGGAAAATATAGGCAGAACACTCTATGACATAAATAATAGCAAGATCCTTTTTGACCCACCTCCTAGAGAAATGGAAATAAAAACAAAAATAAACAAATGGCACCTAATGAAACTTCAAAGCTTTTGCACAGAAAAGAAACCATAAACAAGATGAAAAGACAACCCTCAGAATGGGAGAAAATATTTGCAAAGAAGCAACTGATAAAGGATTAATCTCCAAAATATACAAGCAGCTCATGCAGCTCAATATCAAAAAAACAACCCAATCCAAAAATGGGCAGAGAAATAGACATTTCTTCAAGGAAGATGTACAGACTGCCAACAAACACATGAAAGGATGCTCAACATCACTAATCATTAGAGAAATGCAAATCAAAGCTACAATGAGATACCACCTCATACCAGTCAGAATGGCCATCATCAAAAAATCTAGAAACAATACTGGAGAGCGTGTGGAGAAAAGGGAACCCTCTTGCACTGTTGGTGGGGAATGTAGATTGATACAGCCACCATGAAGAACAGTATGGAGGTTCCTTTAAAAACTAAAAGTAGAACTATCATATAACCCAGCAATCCCACTACAGGGCATATACCCTGAGAAAACCATAATTCAAGAGTCATGTACCACAATGTTCGTTGCAGCTCTGTTTGCAACAGCCAGGACATGGAAGCAACCTGAGTGTCCATTGCTCTAGAATAGAAAGATGCAAAAGGCTGGGAGTAAAAAGTGTCAAATCACATTTAAGATAAAGGACTTGTATGCGAGTATATAAAGACCTCTCAAAGCGCCATAATCAGAAAGCAAACAATTCAGTCTAAAAGAAGTCAAAAGATTTGAACAGATACGTCACCAAATGATGACATGAAAAGAAGCTCAAAATCATTAGTCACTGGGTAAATACAAATTAAAATCACAGTAATACTTCACATCTATTAGCATGGTAAAATTTTAAAGACTGGCCATACCAGGTGCTGGCATTGATGTTGGGAAATGGGATCTTTCATACACTGCTGGTGGAAATGTAAAATGGTACAATCACTTTGGAAACCATCTGGCAGGTTCTTAAATGTCAAACATCTTCCATATGACTCAGCCTTTTCACTGTAAGTGGAAAGGAATTTACCTAAGAGAAATTAAAGCTTGTATCCCTATAAAGACTAGAACATGAATGTTCATAATAGTTTAATTTGTCAGAGCCCAAACTTGGAGGCAGTCCAAATGCCCATCAATAGGCAAACTGATAAACAAATTGTGGGACATCCATACAATGGAATACTACTACCCTGTACACACAAAAACATGGATGAGCACCAAAATAAGTTTGCTGGGTGAAATCCAAATAAAAAAGCCAAAAAAAAAAAGCCAAATAAAAAGGGTACATAATTATTATAAGAGACTGCATATCTTACTACATTATGACTGGAAAAGGAAGAAAGGCAAGAAAGAGAAGGTTGTTTTGCAGAGAAGTTCTCCTTTCTGCAATAATCTATGAGGTCACCTTCTCCTACACTGGAAATGGAATCATCTTCAACACCATCGGTGGTAACATACAGAACCAATATTTAACAATAACCAAGAATAAAAATTTGATATTTAGTGACTAATCTCTGAGATGTAAAAGTTGGGCCCGACATTAGGTATAGCACTATAGATCCACAAATATAGTTGAACACTTTCACAAAGACATGGAAGAAAGACAATATTGAACCTATAGCTTGTAGTTGTACTTCCACACATACTAAACCCCTCAATTTTAGTTTTGGAGAGTCATCTCTGGTGACAGACATCTGCTTCCACCCTAGCACCCTGTTCCATTCTAAATTTCCTTCTTCCTGATAAAAGGGAACATAAATTAATCAGTAGAAAGAAAAGATGAAGGTAGTCAAAAGGTATAAACTTCCAGTTATAAATAAATACCAGGGATGTAATCACAACATGATAAATGCAATGAACACTGCTGAATGTTACATACGAAAGTTGTTACCAGAGCAAATCCTCAGAGTTCTCATCACAAGGAAAAGCTTTTTTTATTTCTTTAATTTTTTATCTATACAAGATGATGGATACTCACTAAACTTATTATGGTACTCATCTCTTGATGTATGTAAGTTGAACTATTACTGTATGTTGTACACTTTAATCTTATACAGGGCTGTATGTCAATTATATCTTAATAAAACTGGAAGAAAAAGAAATCTTCAACTCCAGAGTTTCTGTTAGGATCTTTTTTTATGATTTCTATCTTTGTTCAATAACTCTTTTTGTTCATGAATTGTTTCCCCATTTCTTTAAATTATTTTTCTGTTTTCTAGTACCTCCTTGAATTTCCTCAAAACAGCTATTTTGAATTCTTTATCAGCTAAATCACAAACTTTCACGCCTTTGAATTCAACTATTAGAGGATTCTTGCCATCTTCTGGTGGTAGCGTATTTCCTTGATTCTTCATGTACCTTGGAGTCTGTGTTGCTGTTTTCTCATTTGAATCAGCAGACACCTCCTCAAATCTCTCCTTGTCTTCTAGAGAGAGATACTGTTTTCTTGGTTCTGCTTATAGCTGGTATTTCCTCCAACCTTGTATGGATACCTGCTCCACACTTCTTACTCCTTGTGGCAAAATTCTGAAACTTGTTTGTCTTCTCTGGTTGTTACAACTCACCAAACTGGCTACTGGAAACCTCCCTTGTGTTTTTTCAGATGGTGGCGCTGCAGCTCAAGGATCAGGGTCTCCCTTGTCCACAGACCCTGACCTGTTTGAGAAGACTGTTTACTGGGGCTCTCTTGCTGCTGCACACAGTGTTGGGGAATGGGTGGGTTTAGCACTTGGGGCATTGGGGTTCCCCACGGGCCAGGTGGGGAACCTCAGATGAGGTTCTCCCAGCAGTGTGAGCGGGCTTCCTGCTGCGTCTAAGAGGCAGTCAGCAGGAACCACGTTCCTTTAATGCCCTTTGATAGTCTTATCTATCTCTTTCCTGATCTCTTCTTCCTCCCAGCTATGGAGGTCCTGCCTTCATACTCAGGGTGCTGCAGGAGAGAAACAGGTTTCTCCAGCAGCATCCCCCACAGCTGTGGTAGCTGGGAACTCACTCACTGCTCTCTCTTTTTCCTGAGGGGAGAAGTCATCACTGACTACTTCATCCCCATGCTGTGCCACCTCCAGGAAGGGGCACCACTAGCAAAGTTTCTCTTGCCCTCTTCAATGTGTCCAGTTCTTTTTTTTTTTCTCTCTCTCTAATGGAAAGCTGGACTCTCTCCTTGGGAAGGCTGGACTTCTACAAAGTCTCTCTCATCTATGGACGTCTTTCCAAGTCATCCCTCTTTTGCTTTTCCCCTGCTGGGGCTGAGAGGGGCTGTGGCCAGTTAGCAAACTCCTGCTAGCTCCACAGCCCCTACCAAGCTCAGTCTGCCTAACGTCTGATGCATGGGTGGGTGGGTGAGACTCCTCCTGGGTCCCTTGGTGTATGGTGCTGAATCCCATAACTCCCACAGAGGTACTTTTGTTTATGGATGGATTCAGAATTCGCTGTTTAAAAGCGGGGACCAAAGGAGGGCTGTCTTATGCTGCCATGATGCTGGTGTCACTCCAATGCTCATGTTTTCTATAGCAGGAATGAATGACCAATCCCTTGGAAGATAAGACTCACTTATTACACACTTCCCATAACTCAGCGAGGTAGTAGAGCCAAGTGGAAATAACATGGATACGAAAGACAAACTGGCCTGGATCTAAACCCCAGTTCTGTGATCTACTGACTAAACAACCATGGGCAACTTGGTTTTATCCTTGTTGTGTAGAGAAGCTTACGGCTTTAAAAAAAAGAGATATTTGCTTACCTCAAAAGTTTGTTTTATAGATTAAGATGAAATAACACCAGTTAGGCTTCCAGCAGAAGTCAAGACATAACAGAAGTTCAATTAAATCTTAGCTTTATTCTCTTTCTTACTCTCTCATAAGGTTTAGAATTCCAGTTCAGCTTTTTAATTTAATTGTTAATTTCCCATGGTGACTCCCCATCCTAGAGGTATTCTTCCTCTATGTTCTAATACAATCTTCTATTTGCCAAATGAAACTTTCTCTCTATATATTTGAATATGAACTCCTAAAAGGCAGGATTCACAGCATATTCATAGCTTCCTTCCATAGACTGCCTTCCCTGGTCTCTTCCATTGTCCCATGACCACTTCCTCCAACCAGGAATAGCAAAGGTATTGGTACATCTTGTCAAGGGCCCCTGAGGAGCTGGGATAGGTTCAGGATTAGGCGTCAATATTTATGCATGCAAAAATATGTCCCATACACCAGTCTAAGCACTGGCTACATGATCTATGAACATGCATAGTACATTTGAAGTAATTATAGTTAATATAACCATTTAAGAGATAAGAAAAATGAACTGAGATAAAATTTAAAGGGTTATCCAAGATCATAGAGCTAGTGTCTGATGTGGCTTCTACAATTTGCTTCTGGGTATATTACGTTCCACGTTCACATTCTAAACGATCCCTGCCCCGCAGTGTTGTTCAACACAACCCTATGCAGGGGGTCCCAGATGAAAGTTGTTTGGGAGATGTAAGTTGAGCCCACTTAACTGTTTGTGGAGTGAGCAGAGGTTTTGCAGTGATGGGAAATACTCATGAAACACAGATGGTGACTACCAATGGCCTCTCACACCCTTGTACATATAAATTTACTTCAACACTCTAAACCAGGCTGAAATTATGAATATGGTACCCTGTTTTATTAGAATTTTTTGTAAGTAGAGCCATACCTCATAGAATGGGAATTATTTGGGAATGTTTTTTTCTGAGACAGTTTTTAGAAAGAGACCTTTGATTAGCTTTTGTCAGGAGATTCTAGAATGAATGTTATTGTCCCAGATGTCTTGCTGGACCATACATCAAATAGCATCAAATAACTCTGATTGCTGTTGCTCTCCCAGTCACACACCTAGTAATTGTGATTACCAACAATCTTAACTATCTAAAAGCAGGGAATATGGAAGCAGGAAGTTCAGCTGGGATTTTTTTGTTGCAAACTGCTCATTTTCAGATGGAAAAACTGAGGTCCTCGAAGGGAAAAGACGGTCCCAAGTTCACATAGCATAACAAATAAATCAGAGTCAGGGCTAACTTGTAAAATGTGACTTATGGTCCAGGTTCCTTTCAACTTTATCCTACCATTTATTGACGAGATGGCTGATGATTCTTTTTACAATCTCTTTTCTGTCTATGGGGCTGTTTATAGATTATCCCATTTGATAAAGCATTGTTTAAAAGGAGGACTCCAGAAACTGTTCTTGGTTCTTAGCATCACTGAATTGATGCTTTGATTCCCAATTATCCTTGATCAGTCCCCCACCCTCATGTACACACACAGAGAGAAGAAATCAAGTTAAATGATTCTGATTTATTGAACAAATACCAGTGATTGAGGATACATCAAGGAGGTCATAAGTATACTAACAATACACGATAATACATTGGGGTAAAGTGATTATGAAGCAGGATCTTATGGCTGGATGAATATGTGTGCATGAGGCAGTCTTCATGGAGAAGATAACCTTTAGGTTGACATTTTTAAAAAGATAATTTGGGGCGCTATCTATGTGAAGAGCATGCTGTTTGTGTCCTCAGTGTGTGCCTGAAGTGAGCATGGGATAGAAAGCAGGCAGGGGCAGAACAATCATCAGAATGATCTTGAGGCAAAAAATGTGTGATGTATATAGAAATACAGTCAAAGATGTGGTTAAAACATTAATTGAGTCGGGGAAAGAATGGTGTAAAATATTACACAGTATGAAGATAGACTGGATTCACTTCTAGAGGTCCTGGTGGGCCAGGTTTAGGAGTTTGGATTCGAGTACATATGCCATGAAAGGGATGTGATTGTAGATGATCAAGTATGGTGATACAGCTGTGCAGTGAAAGGGTATATTCTTATGCTGCTGTCAAGTTTGGAGAAACAAAATTTTAATTTCAGAAAAATGAAAGTAGAAAACCTAGGGTCCTGAGGTCAGAAAAACATGACAATTCACTTAAGTCATTGGTTGTGTGGTTAGGTGATCACTTTCATAATCTGGGGAAATTAACATCTACTTATCACTTTTTAATTTTGGCATCCCAAATAAATTAAATGTACTTAATTATTTTAGTAATTAATCTGTGAATACTACCCCCAGCTGATTTTTTTCAGTCCCTCCACAGGACTCTTTTACGTAGGCTAAAGGTGTGAACTACTCTTTCCTTCTCTTAAAAATAAAAATATCAACAACAACAAAATCATTTGGCTCAACTTAACTTTTCTTCGTTATCTTCTATTCACAGTCTCCTCTCTTTATGTCTTACATCACATATACCACCATTCTCTCTCTCTAAATACCTCTGCAAATATTTTATTCATTCACTCATCACCATAACCCTGTTTTGAATTTCTCTGCACCTTTTGCATTCATTCACTACTGCTATTTCTTTGCCCAATTTCTACATCTTAACTGGATTTGATTTATCACTGTAGACTTTTCTCTTACCCAAGCCAGCAGATACCGTCTCTGATGATTATTCATTCTCTGTTGTCTAACCTCTCTCTACTTTGGGCTACCTGCTATCTACCGTTTCACAGTGCATTTTTCTGCCTAATTCCCTTATATTCTACCTTAGATATTTTCTCTCCTTTTCCCCTCTGATTACAGGCATGTACAGGTTAACTTGGCTTTACTTCTATCTCAAAATAATTCTCTTAGAATGTCAATCTGCTTCATGTAATAATGATCTCTCTTATAACAACACTAAATCTCTATTACCAAATTCCATCTTTACCAGCCCTCTACACTGGATACCACCAGGCACTCTTTAGTTGCATTTGTCTTTCTGCTAAAGATGACAGTCTAAAACTGAACCTAATCTGGGTCTGTCTGTACTCCTCACTTATTAATTCATATTTCTCACTTCCTATCATTTCTTTCAACATTACCCGTTGTGCTCTGATCGACTTAAACACATAATGTGTTAATCAACCAGTTGCTTCTCTAACTTTATCCTTTAATTCAACTTGTTAGCAAGAAGACCAAATACTCTTTCTCTCCATGTTTTAGACACAATCATTTCTCTCCATTTCCACTGACTTCATTTTAGCTCATGTCTTCATTCATTTATTCTTCTTTCAAGTTCTTCATTAAGTGATCTCTCCATTACGGTTTCCATCTCCAGATACTGAGTGACTTAATAAAACTCCCTGCTGCTTATTCATCAATCTGCAAACACTACTGAACAATATTGTGTCCGTGAATGTGTTGGTGATTCATGCAACATACAGATTTTTATGAGACTTTTTGCCTTTGAAAAAATATATTATCATTGAGGGGACATAAAATATTTGCATACAGAAGGTTTAATATAGAGTATAAGGGGTGTGTGTATTCGATTCGAAAAACTTATCTTCTAGAGAGAGGAGCAATCAACTAGAAAAACTTAAAGAATCAGGTGAGATTTAAGATAAGCATTACAGAAAGAAGAAATTCAAGCAAGCACAAAAGGGAAGGCAGAACATTTGAAGCTAGGATGTTGACATGAGGGGGTCAAGCACAAAGCATATTAAAGAGAAAGTGAAGTGGGTTTAGAAAGTGGAGACTTTAGGACAGGTTATGGTTACCAGCGGGGAAGGGTGGGGGAGAAGTATAGATTGGGAGTTTGGGATTGACCTGTACACACTGCTATATTTAAAATAGATAACCAACAAGGACCTATTGTAAATAATAATAATAATAACATAGGGAGGACACAATTATTTCAAAGGTAATGACATACTTTTTTTCATATAGAGTGGGTTAAATTTTTGTTGTCCTTTAACACAGCTGATTTCACTGAGCAAATGTGGCTTTGTTTTCACTGACTACTCTTGACATATTTGGCTCTTAGGATTAAATTTTTGTTTAAAAAAAGAGTGGAGCCTTTCAGATCAAATGGACTTAAATTTTATATCATTAGCGAGTACTAAGATTTGTAGATTGCTTTATGTATATAAGAATTAATTAATTTATTAATAATTTCTTTCTCTTTTAGAGCACTTTTAATTTATACTGTGTGTGTGTGTGTGTGTGTGTGTGTGTCTGTGTGTGTTTCCACACACACTTTTAGCACTGGCAGGTAAATTATTCCTAATATGTTAATTTTACTGATGAGAAAACCCAGATTAAGTAAAAGGTTAAATGATTTGCCACAACTCACTCAACTAATAAGCAATAGGCCTGGGATTCCAATGCAGACTCCCTGCGCTTTATAAGATCAGTGATCCTTCTGACATACCGCGTTGTTTTGTCCATATAAGACCAAACACAAGCAGGAAGCAGCCGTTGCTAACCTGATGCGGCTGCACCAAAATGTTTCATACATACCTGGAGAATCTCTGTTCAAACCGCCATCTGACTGTCCTCCTAACTCTATTCCTAATATATGTCAATTTGGTCTTCTTATCACCTCCAAATTCCCTTCAGAATCATTTCTTTCTCCTTTTCTACCCTACCTCTGTCTTGACCTGGTGATATACCCTCCCTGAATATTCACCCCTACACTCCATAAATTCACACTGAGTACCCACTATGGATAAAATACTGGGATACACAAAGTGAGAGAGACAGACGTGAAAAACTTTACTTAGTTGGTTCTCAGTTTATGTTTGCTGAGTGGACTTTGCCCTCAAGGTGCTTATAATCCCGTAGGGGTGGGGGGCATCTATCACATACATCTGCAGCTCTTGTAAACTCTAAAAGGGGCTAAGAGACAAATATTACCAAACTGTTCAGTTTAACTCAACGCTCAACCAGCCTTCCTCTTGTTTTCTCTATTTGCACAGTTCTAGGCACAGAGTAAATGCTTATTTTTCTTGTTTTCTGTTGACGTCCCAGAAGGGATGGGTGTGAAACAGCCACAGAAAACAAGAAAAATAGGAGTCTTTCGTATTTACAAATGGAGGGGGATTTAAGTGAATGGAAACAATAAAAATAGAATTTTGTCATCTGGAGAATAAGTCATAATGTAAAGTTGGCAGGTCACAGAAAGAATTGAAAGTTTGCCAGTAGTCCCTTAAACAAAGATCTTGGCTTTCTAGATCCTTTGCTATGAATCAGAATGTTCTGGAATCATTCTTACGAATCAGTGGGAGAAGTTGCCTCCCCTCCATCTTCCAACTCACTGTAAATTGGTGCATAGATGTTTACTTCTTCATAAAGACGATCTTCTGGAATCTGATGAGGGAAAAAATCATTCAGTATCAATCACCAAGAATTTCCTGCCACGAGAAGACTTTCTTAAGAGGCATATCTCATCTCCTTTTGCCTTTCTGAATGTCACCATCTGCCATTACACTGTAATTAATACCTCCGTCTCTAACAAACCAAGCCAGATTGCCTGGCCAAGTGGGCTCAGAAGAAATCGTCAGTCATTGAGAAGTTGCTGAGATGATTCTGTGTCTGAACTTTGGTATATCTCTTGTCTTATACCTCTGTCACTGGAGGAAAGTGATCAGAAAAGGCAGCCAGACTTGAATGCTTCAGGCAAGTGGACAAATGGAGAGAGCATGTTTTATCTGGAAGATCTGAGTAAATGTATGTGCATCAGGTATTGGTAATTCTTTTTCATACATCAAAGGTGTAAAATGTGTAAGACAAGTGGAAATGCAGTTGGTAGTCACGGATTAGGGAGGAGACAAGCTTGAGGTTTCAGAGCAAGTGGGAAGGTGAAAGCCAAGAAAAAAGAGAGCAGGAACAAATAGAACAGAACTATTCTGGGAAAGCAACTGAGCCCAGATACCTGAGTGTCTCCACCACTTGCTACCTGTATATTCATCTCTCATGCTCATCAACTTCAAAGCATCTACATTTTCTAAAATGATGAAGATCCGATTTTCCTAAACTTCTCAGTCACAGGAATATACCGTGAGATTTGTGAGTGGAAAGCTTGATTCAAAACTTGAGATTTGGAAATCAAAGTGCTGAAACTTGGAGAAATGGAATGCTGAAACTGGAAGAAATGTTGCAGGAAACCCAGGCCATACTTTTAAGCAACAAAGCTCGAATTCTTTATCTTATTGTTTAGGATTTAATCTCAGGCCTCCGCCTACCTTATTTCCTTCAATTACTTCTCCAATCCCATAGACGGTGAGTGACACAGCACTGCAAAACCCCAGAATGGTGAGAAACAGGATCATTGCCACAATTTCCTGTTGAATAACAACCAACAACAACCAGAAAGACAAGTAGAGTGACAAGGTAGGTGTCCCAGAAGTACATTCCCTTACAGCAACCCTTGTTTTCATGACCGCCCACCCTCAAGACCAGTTCCTATAAGATGACACGTGGGAAAACCAGGAGATGGTTACTCAAAGCAGATGACTCCACCCTTGCAGAATTCAGCTGGGGGGGCAGGGGAAGGAGGCCGGCACATCTCTGGGTATGAGCCTCCAGAACACTGCATTATGTGATTGAGGTTGCAAGAAAGGATTGTGTTCATGGAAAGGAAGAGAAGGCGTCTTACTGAGATTAAGACCCAGAATCTTAGTCTTCCCACAAGAAATACATACAGCGGAAACAGAAGCCACAAAGCAGATGTCGTTCTCATAAATATCCCGGCAATGGTAGATATAAGCTGAGCTCTTCTTTAGGTTAATGATCAGGATGATGATTCCTATTCCTCCAGCTATGCTGCTGACAGTGTTCGCTCCCAGACTTCCTCGTATCTGATGACAAAGAACAACATTTAGACTTGGTCCTGCACCTGCCACAGTATTCGATAAACCTGTCTGCATTTCAGGGCTGGATATATCCAATAAACTCTGCATTTACTTAAAATATAGGTGAAAAAGGGAAATCTTGAAAATGTACTTGTGTAATAAGGACCTATAACTTTCTTGCTAGGACTGCATTCAGGAAAAGCCAGTGGATACTCATAGCCTCTCCTCAAATAGACTCCTTCATTGGAAACGAGTCATTTATTTGATCATAGGACTAGAGTATGAGGACAGAGAAGGTGTGAGGTTATTTTTTCAACAAGTGTCAGAGTAGTTACATTTATTGTTTTTAAATGATACAATTGGTATTTTAATGCTTTTATTTTTAGTGATTACATTAAATACAAAGTAGATTGGAAAAATATCACATATCCACATTTGCTCATAAGAGATGACGACGTACCTTTTTCAAGACTCTCAACATTAGATTTTTCTTACCTTCTCAAGGATGGACAAAGACAGAATGCAAACTCACCAGATATGGTGCATGTTTCCTTTCAGACATAACTGACACAAATCCAGAAATAGCAAACTGTTCAAAAGGGAGGAGGAAAAAAAAAGAGCACAGTGAGTCTCTGTTCTTCTCTGTGTCCCTTTCACCCCCGTCCTCCAAATAGAAGGTAAAGTTGTGGGTATTCTATAAAGCTCTCCTTTACTTTTAAATTTTATTATTTTATTTTTTATTTCCTATAGAGAGCTTCTCAAAATTAAATGTACATATGAATTATATGAGAGTCTTGTTAAAATGCAAATTCTTACTCAGTAAGTCCTAGATGAGGCCTGAGATTCTTTATTTCTAGCAGGATCCCAGGTGATGCCAACCCTGACAGTCCATGGGTTACTATTAAATATTGTAAGTTCCAGCAGCCCTGGTACATGATTATAACACTACTCTAATTTTTTGGTAATCATTTGCTTTCATGAGCAACTTGTGTGTTATAGTTGGTCAACTCCTTTGGGCCAGAAACATGTGTCTGTCTCCAGAGTCTGCCATGTATCGTACAGACATATAGTCATTATGAAAATGCATATGGTGAAAGATCTAGTGAAGATATCAACCAATAGCACAAATTAAAACAAAATTCCAAAGATTCAGATTGTATGATGAGTTGAGAGACATCTAATAAGCTGTTTGAAATGAAAAGACAGTAAGGAAGTTTCAAATAAAATATGGCAAAGGTTCAAGGAGAGTCTTGAACGAGTGACCAGAGACCTAAGTATTTAGCAGAGTGCCAAGCCAATGTGATTAGGGTTAAAATAATATATCCTTGTGAATGAAGTGTTGATCCAAAAAACAGCATGGATTAATTGAAAATAATTATGCAAGTGCAAGAAGCCAGACAGTAGACAGAACATGGTGTATAATTCCATTTATATAAAACTCTAGGAAATGCAAACTAATCTATAGTGACAAAAAACAAGTGATTGCCTAAGGATGGGAAGATAGGGGTCGAGGAAGGGAAGGGTTACCAAGGGAAACAAGGAAACTTTTGGCAGTTATGAGTATGTTCATTATATGGATGTGGTAAGGTTTTCACGTGTGTATACATGTGTCAAAATTTATCAAATTGTACACCTTAAAATGTGCCATTTATGGCATGTCAGTTATACTTCAATAAAGCTGTATATTTTTGTGAGCTCATTCAGCCATCTAGTTTCTAAATAGTACAATGACTAAAAAGGATGCACTGAGAAAGCACCTAAAAGAGTTTCTAAGGGGCTTCCCTGGTGGCGCAGCGGTTGAGAGTCTGCCTGCCAATGCAGGGGACAGGGGTTCATGCCCCAGTCCAGGAAGATCCCACATGCCGCGGAGTGGCTGGGCCCGTGAGCCATGGCCTCTGAGCCTGCGCGTCCGGAGCTTGTGCTCCACAACGGGAGAAGCCACAACAGTGAGAGGCCCACGTACCGCAAAAAAAAAAAAAAGAGTTTCTAGGGCACAGTAGAAGTTCCTCAGATGTCAGTCTTCTTCTCCTCACCTCAGCAATCTCTTCCCCCTCCCTTCACTAAGATAACTTTATTGATGGATAGTGTTAGGGAGATTTTTCTGAAGTTGAGTTCTGAACGTTTAGTTTCAATTTTTATTAGCTAAATGCCTCTTGGGTAATATGTTTAACTTTTATTAATCCCAGGTTTCTCATCTGATAAACGTGTGTTAGCATATTCAACCCAAAGTGCTTCGTAAACTGCAAATATGTATGTATATTTACATATCTACATATTAGAATATATTCATATATTCTAAATACTAGAATAAACAATTGGTCAGATCTGATCTAAATAAAAGAAAAGCCATGTACAGTGTTATTTCAGAGACAATTGTAGACATATACTCACAAATACTGTTCCCCAGAATGGGTAGCCTGCTTTAAATGATGAAAAAAATTCTTCTTTAAATTCTGAATTATTGAACACGGAGCAGACGATTATTCCAAAATAAAAGCATATCAAACTAATCAGAATTTGTGTTACCTGTAGAAAAATGCATAAGTTTTGTGAAATAAGAAGACGTTTTCCTAAGATTACATCAATTTCCTTATAATCAAGGCAAAATGTAAGAAATTGCTTTGGTGTCTTAGGCAGTCCTGAGAAAGTATCCAAATGCAATATTTTCCACTATCATCTGGCCACTCGAAGGATTTATGTAGGCATGGCTTAAGGCAGGAATAGCCAGTACATTTCTCCTGTGTCTTTATTTACATTCTCATGGTAGACATCAATAATGGCTCTTTCCATCTAAGAGAAGATAAAGATTCTAAATCCTTCACAGGATGATATTAATCACCTGGCAGCTGACCAGAGTTGACAGATCCTATTTGCTATTCTTATCCGGGTCTTCATGAGGAAATGCTTCTTTTTACCCAACAGGGTGCGGTAAGTGTCAAGTTTTCGTCTACCAGGTATTTCACTCCTCTTGAGTCTGAGTGGGGAAACTATGTGGCTGCCAACGAATACACTTCCTTAGAGCCAGTCTTTACTCTGGTTGTGATTAGAGGAGGCTCACTCACCCCCAGGAATTCCAGCTCCTTCTTCAAAAGAGTCAGCCACGTTTGGCGTGGTGGGGATGGGGCAGCTTTCTCCAGTAAGTTCTTATCATGGAGAGATACTACTGCAAGTTCAATTTCAGGCACACTATGAAGTTTAAACAGAAATGCAGCCATGAGAAAATTCTCTAACTCCCTGTGCAAAGCTCTCAACTGACAGGGGCATTGTGCTTGTTTATGTTTCAAAACAATCCTGCAATGAAAATCTTCACTGTAAAGTACAAGAAATTCTGAGGCTCAGAGGGTCCAAGTTAGTGGCCAAGATTACTGTCTCATCAATGATTAGATGGAACAAAAGGGAAAAAAAACAAAAACAAAAAAGCCCCAGGCCAAGTCTTATTCTTTTTTTTTTTTTTTTTTTTTTTTTGCGGTGCGCGGGCCTCTCACTGTTGTGGTCTCTCCCGTTGCGGAGCACAGGCTCCGGACGCGCAGGCTCAGCGGCCATGGCTCACGGGCGCAGCTGCTCCGCGGCATGTGGGATCTTCCCGGACCGGGGCACGAACCCACGTCCCCTGCATCGGCAGGCAGACCCTCAACCACTGCGCCACCAGGGAAGCCCCCAAGTCTTATTCTTAATCTAGAATTATTACCAGGTTCTTTCTCATTAATCTGCATTGATGCGTACAACTAAAAACAATCCAACAGACATGTTTACCTATGCATCTCTCAGTCTTTTTAACATAGAAATGTATCTGAAAATATTTTGTCAATGACACACTCAATTTCATGTGCATAAAGGAATGGTTTTGAAGGATTTGTTGATCTCTATTCCTGTTTTCATCCTCAGAGGAAGCTAACTGGAAATACTGTGTCTTCAGAGTCTACTCAATATTTTGCAATGATATTCAATCCAATATTGATTCCCAAAGCTCTGTCTTTAGTTTCTCCTAAAACCTTTAAGAGGAAAGTCTTAACATGTGTTAATTTTTGGTGTTCGAAGGAAAACTAGACTATGCACGTCTCCACCAGCTTTCACTCTGGGAACAGTTCCCCTCTAAACAGTGGGGCAGGATCCCACAGCTTGAGAGTCACAAAGACTAACCAGAAAGAAGCCCGAGGTCATTTCGAAAACCTTCTGTCCCTTAACACACATCAGACACGTAGGCAAGAGATCTCTACTGATAGTATGGGTTGGCCAAAAAGTTCATTCGATTTTTTCCCATAACGTCGTACAGAAAATTGGCCAAACCAACACAAACTCCCCTACCCCATACCCAGAATATGCACCTCTTTTGTTAGAAAACTTAAGTTGTTCCCAATTTAAAAGCTAAGTAAAAACCTTCTTCCCCATCAACCAGAGAGAACTAGTGAAAAAGTATAGCAAATAACTTCTTTATACCCTGTATTTTAGTTAAACCTGATGGGTCCATGCCTATGTTCATGATCTGGCATCTCCCCAGCACTGTGACTATCTCTGGTTCACTAAATGACTGGAAATAGAAGAAAATAATAACCTGTACCTACCTGGTGGGCTCTTGTGGGTTTGGGAGAGCAAGATCTGTTCTTCTCCCAATTTCTGTGTCCATTTTTTCATTAACTGAGCTATACGGTTGTGAAGAGCAGTGTTACAATGAGCCTTGGTGGGGTCCCTCTCACAGAGTCTCCGGACGGTCAGTTAAGATGGGTTGACTCATGACACTGATAACTATCTTCATGCTTAAGACATTGGTCAGAAAGATAATTTTCCTGGTTAAGATCAATAGGGCTTTTCTTGTTATAAGGAAGAGCAGAATTGAGTGGGCTACTGAATAGGGATGAGAGTGAAATGGGGAAATTTGAGACTCCTGGAAGATAATTCTGCCTGAAACCAGCAGGATTTACAGAACCTAAAAATGAGTCGGTTTAGTGGGGACTGAGAAGGTGAGAGAGAACCGCAGGACATAAAGAGATTGGCTTCTCTCCTGGTGCTTTCTCTGCTTGTGACCTGGTTCAGCCATTCCTATGCCAGAAGTTCTCCAATTGTCCTTGGAAGACTTGGCTTCACACGTAATCTAAGGCTGAAGCACAGTTTGCAAGTATCAGTGTGTCTTAGTCTCTGAATCTCTGGAGTTGTCCTTGACTTCAATATTTATTGTCTTTCTCTTTCTTCCTGTCTTTTGGACAGTGCTTATATATGGCTGTTTGTAGCAGATGGTCTCAGAAACTGGACAGGCAGAGTTCTAAGGCCTGGGAACCATTCCTGATAGTGTGAAAGCTAAGAAGTTTTCACACTGAAGACTCCGTTGTCTACTAAAAGGTTAGGTTGACTCTCGGCTGCCTTGGTTTTTGTGATGGCAAGGATGGGCCTATGGAAACACTGAGGAGCATGAACTTCATAACAAATTCTATGAGTAGATCTAAGCAGCCTTGGCCTAAGCAGTATGCCTAAATTAGGGTCGGAGCTAAACTGACGTGCTTATTTTAATAGCATATCTAGCTAGACCATAGCAAAATGAATATACAGGTGAGATTCACAGAGTTGGGACTCTTTTGTTTCAGTTTGATTATAGACATAATCTGGAATGGCTCTTCATTAAACTATAAAGATACTACAAAGTTTACCTCTGTGCATCTGTACTGTCTCTCTGGTTTGTGATACAAATTTCTTCTCTTTCTCCAAGAAACGTAAGATGTTTGTGTGAACAGGGGACACTAAAAGATACATTAGCACACCTTTCATAACAAAAATGTATTAACCCACATGCCGTCCTCCCACTGTGTCTTCCAGAATCGGTGGACCTGACCGGTATGTTGTTGGAGTTAATGAAACTCATTCACTTACACATTCCTCCAAAAGGGACTTAATGCTGCATGTCGGGCACTGCTCTTATCTCTGAGCCTGCAGAGGTGAACACCGTGGTCCCCGCCTTTGTCTGGCTCACCATCTGGCAGAGTAGAACAAAGATAAATAATGTATTACCAGCATGTCAGAGGCTGCTGGAACACACAGGAGGATGTACAGTTCTACCTCTTAGAGGGTATGTAGAAGTCAAGTAAGAGATTCCCAGAGAAAGTTCACATTTCAGCCAAGACTTCAGATGGTAACCTCAGGAGTTTTCGTTCATTTGCCTCTCCCTCAGTGGAATTAACACCACATCTGCTAAAACAGGGCCTGAGAAAATGCCTGTTTGTGGTGTTTTCTGGGAGTAGTCTATAATAGTTCATTATGTTTGCAGAGAATAATTAGAAATTCAACTTGAGTTGTAGACAGGGGACATTGAGGATGGTCTTTGGTGTTTGGACACAATGCTATTTTGTGAGAATTTTCAACAGAAACTTGCAGCATGCAAATCTGTAACTGAGATGTATCTCGTGATCTTCAACTTGTTTCATATCTCAGTTTTCACCAGCATCTTCTTCTTACCCCCTTCTGAGATGCTTATCATCTCTGTGCCCTCACTTTTGGTCCTTATAGACATACTCTTTCATCTTTCACGATACTAAACATTGAAGCCTACGACAAAATGTCTTTTTTTTTTTGGTGGGGGCAATATTATCAAGATGAGTTTTAACCATGCCTCTGACTGAAAGGAAGAGATAATGGCACTAACACTTCCCTCCCACAGCTTATATTTCCTCTTGTTGACAGCACATCTGTCCATGCTTTTCACCCAGTCATCATCTGGCTTCCTCTTTCACAAGCAAAGTTTCTTCTCTCAGATATACACTGGGTTTACTTCCCCAAACTCAAAAGAAATTTGCTTTGAGATCCCATGTGAACAATTGTTTTCTCAAACTGAATGCTCAATTCACTTAAACGTGCACGAATTTACATGTTGCAAATTGAAAGTTGCTATGTCTTCGAGGTATTTTCTGATACTCCCAAAGGAATTCCAGTCTCTCTCTCTCTCTCTCTCTCTCTCTCTCTCTCTCTCTCTCTCTCATTTCTACATCCCAGAGCCAAGTATGCCTTCAATAAATATGGTTCACAGGTGAGAGAGGCTGAGACTGATACAAGCTCCCAATGTTCCATGGGAAACGTGGTTATTAAAATGAAGGAAATGAGAAAATATTGTTTATGAAACAAGATGAGTGTTTCTAAAAGGCTTAGAGCTGAGTTCAGACTTGAAGAGAAAACCTCTGTCTCTTCATTTATATGACTTCGGAAATATTCTTGTAGACTATCCAAGGGCTTAAAATCTTTTTGATCTCTTTCTAAAATTGGAGTTGAACTGCTGTCTCAGCCTCTAGGCCACTTAACTGCCAAGGTCCAGCCCATGTTAATTCTTTATTAGCTCACACTCCTTCTATTCTCCAAAATGACACTTTCAACAAGGAAAATTATAGGTGTGAACTGTGTTTGTCCACTTGTGACGAAGAACATCTGCTCAGAGAGGAAAATGATGAGACCTCTAGCATCACAGACAAGGTGTGGACATCAACTGTTCTGTTCTTTATTACGAATCATTAGCATGTTAGCTTTCTTAAACCCATTCTTCCTTTCTACCTATCCTTCTCACATAATTATATCTGAATGTTTGCTCAAATTCATTTTTACTATTTTCAGTATTATTTCACAACTTTTAGTGACTTCCTATTCTTTATTGGCTTATTTTCTAAACATAATTTCATCTTCTAATACCTTACACATGTTGCATAAAGTGCCTACCCATCCTCATTTTGCTAACCCTGGAGAGTGATGTATCACATGTTTCTTTTCCTGGAGTCCCCTGTGTCACCTCATGCTTCAATCTGGACTGGTTGCCAGTAAACATGCCACTCAGGAATGATCCTAGGACTTCCCATTGCCCTGTTCTATACTGGATTTCCTATTTCCTGACCCCACCTTTGAAGCCAAATCCAGCCTCTGTACCCCGACACGGAATTAAATCTCGGAGACAGAGTTTTGGGTGAAGTAGCAAAGAACAGCTTTATTGCTTTGCCAGGCAGAGGAGGCAACAGCAGGCTAAGGCTCTCAAAACTGTGTGTTCCAACCTGGAGGGGGGTAGTGAGGAGTTCCATCGTAATGGTTCAAAGAGGGTGTGATCAGCCTGTGGACATTCTTCTGATTGGATGGTGGGGAGGTAAGTGGGAGTCAGCATCATCAACCTTCTGGTTCCAACCCATCTGGGGTCTCCGAGCTAGTGGGCAGCACACTGTTAACCTCTACCACCTAGTGCGGGTTTCAGTATCTGCAAAACAGCTCAAAGATATTGTCGTGTGTGTGTGTGTGTGTGTGTGTGTGTGTGTGTGTGTGTGTGTGTGTGTGTGTGTGTGTGTGTGTGTGTGTGTGTGTGTGTGTGTGTGTGTGTGTGTGTGTGTGTGTGTGTGTGTGTGTGTGTGTGTGTGTGTGTGTGTGTCCCTTGAGGGGAATCAGGACCCTGCCCCAAGGCTGCACTGTTGTTTCTCTTGACTGCTCCTCCCTTGTCCTGCATCCCCTCCCTTCTAATTAACAACTGTTTGAACCTGCCCAGATGGAACTCAGGGAAGGTCTTGGAGGCTGAATGAAGTCTATTTCCTAATCAAAGAAATGGGGGACACAGAAAGGCTTTTGTGCTCAGAAGCCCCACAGGGTCCTGTTCCATATCACCTTTTACTCTTTCTTAGTATGCTATTGCATGTTGATAGAATATATTCCCTGGTCACATGCTGAGAAACAGTATCTGGGTGGTTTTTTTTGGTTTTTTTTTTTTTGTGGTACGCGGGCCTCTGACTGTTGTGGCCTCTCCCGTTGCGGAGCACAGGCTCCGGACGCACAGGGTCAGCGGCCATGGCTCACGGGCCTAGCCGCTCCGCGGCATGTGGGATCTTCCCGGACCGGGGCACAAATCCGTGTCCCCTGCATCGGCAGGCGGACTCTCAACCACTGCGCCACCAGGGGAGCCCTGGGTGGTATTTTTGAGTCTTTGTTGGCCTGAACATTTCCTTTCTTTAATACCCTTAGACTTAATTGAATTCTAAAGACATATAGAGCTTGAACCAGAAAACGTTTTTTACCCAGAATCATTCACTCCATTTTCTTCCAGCATCTAGATTTCATTTTGAGAATTTCACCCTAATTTTTAATTCCAGATATTTGTATGTGCCATGCATTTTCTCTCTGAAAACTTTTATAATGCCTTTTAATCCATAGAGGTAAGACATACCTAATGTTAAGATTTACTGTAAATCTTATGCATTAATTTTACTGGATGGCCAGTAACCATTTTCAAACTAGAGAGCCATGTGCTTTGTTTTAAAAAATGTTCCCATGGCAGTGAAATAAGTCAGACAAATACTGTATGATACCACTTATATGTGGAATCTAAAAACTACAACAAATTAGTGAATAAAACAAAAAAGAAGCAGACACAGATGTAGACAACAAACTAGTGGTTACCAGTATGGGGAGGGGGGCAATGCAGTGGGGGGAGAGTGGAAGGTACAAACTGCTGGGTGTAAGACAGGCTCAAGAATGTATTGTACAGCATGGGAAATACAGCCAATATTTTGTAATAACTGTAAGTAACCTTTAAAAATTTTATAAAATATTTAAAACTTTTAAAAAATAAATTTATTTCTTAATTTAATTTTAAAAAGAAACAATTGGAAAAAAATTCCCATGTTTTCTTTTTGGATAAGTTCCTCATAAACTTTTGTTTAATTTTTGTGAACATCTTATTAGGGAGATGGCAGGCATCCAGAATTTGCCTCTTCCATGTTCTTGCATTCAGAATATACCCATCCATCCCAATAGCCTTAATTTGTTTCAGGACTAAGTCCAAAGTCTCATCTAAATATCCTCTGAATCAGATATGGTTGAGACAATTCATTCTGAGGCAAATGCCTAAATTAATGACTCAGATTCTTCTTTAATCAGTATCAAATTGTTGCCATTTACATAACCCCTTATTTGGTTGGGGTTTTATTTTAAACACTTGACTAAATGCATTATCGTTCAATGAAAATAGGAACAAAATCATTCTACAACTTATAATTTTATTTCCGAATTTTTAGCACAGTGACAAAGCACATGGTAGGAACACTATATTTATTGAATGAGTTAATGAATGAGTGATAACCAAACATGGATCAATCAATCACTTCTCCCATGTCCCCAGCTTACTGGTAAACTTGGAGGAAAATGCCTGGACTCAGTACACAAATTACAGATTGTAAACTCCAAGGTCTTCTCAAACTGCTAATTCATCAGAGACAATAGGTCTTCATAGAGATTTTTCAGAGGATTCTCTTTGGAGAAAGGTTCACCAGGAACATTCAAAGAGCAATAAAAAAATGTTATATTTTTTAAATATCAAGGCATCATTCTCTGTCTCTCTCAGTGACCCCTTAAGTGTTCCAGTTGCTCCCTTTAGCATTCTCTGATTTTATTTTTTCCTCTATTGTTTTTTAGCTCTTACATTTTTGTCACAATCAAATTATGAGTAATGTATTTTTTTTTCTTTCTGAGATATTTCTAAAATATCCCCTCCCTAAGCAATGTCAAAATATTGATTTCAGGATTCCAACTATTCTAAACCACACTATACTGCTTTCCTGTCCCCAGCCTACCCAAGATAAAACCTGGGCTTGACAGAAGGACTTTGGTAAGACTCAATGAAGAAAAGATAAGTGGAAGCACATTGCAACCTATAAAATAATCATTTTAAAAATTGGCTTCCCTGGTGGCGCAGTGGTTGAGAGTCCGCCTGCCGATGCAGGGGACACGGGTTCGTGCCCCGGTCCGGGAAGATCCCACATGCCGCGGAGCGGCTGGGCCCGTGAGCCATGGCCGCTGAGCCTGCGCGTCCGGAGTCTGTGCTCCACAACGGGAGAGGCCACAACAGTGAGAGGCCTGCGTACCGCAAAAAAAAAAAAAAAAAAAAAAAAATTGTGAGGACACAAACTCACATGAGTAGTATCAGCAAACAGGAGGATTAGGAGTAAGTCAGTAAATAACAGTTCATAAATCATCATGGGGAAAATGGACAAATTTGGAGGAAAATATTAATTTCTCAGTTGACCACAGAAGAGGGAGAACACCTAAACATGAACAAAAAATACTTTGAAAAGGTTATTAAAGAACTTACCTTTTAAAATACCATACTCAAATAAATTTAAAAGTGAAGCCATTCAAAACTTCAATGTGTCATTATTTGAAAATCCCACAGAAAATTGTAAATCTCTCAAGTTAGTTTCATTATGCAAGATGTGAATAAAATTTTTAAAAAATGTAATCTCTCTGGGGAATGTAACAGTAGTAGTACATAATATGCAGTTTTAATTGCTCATCAAATATTAATTTATGTGATCCTTACACCAACCCTTTAAGACTGATACTACCACTATCCTCATTTCAGTGATGAGAAAATTGAAACACAACGAGGTTATCTGATTTGTCCCTTCATTACAGGGCTACTAAGTGGCAGAACCAAGATTCAAGTGAAGGCAGCATGGTACCTGATGTATATTTTCTCTACATTTTAGATTGTCGAAATATTTTATAATTACACATAAATTTTAAATTTTTATTTATTTATTTTTGGCTGCATTGGGTCTTCGTTGCTGTGCGTGGGCTTTCTCTAATTTTTAAAGGCATACACTTGAGGAAGCTTCTTTGTAAATGCATAAGCCCTGTGGCTGAGAAGACTGACAATCCTTGAGTAATGGGTCATTAGCGAATAAATTGATTGAGAGAAAAACAAGTCCAACTAGTGCAACAGTAGCATTAGCAATGTTCCTCCCAAAATTGCTTTCCATCTAAAAAAGAAACAGAAATTTCCATTAATATAGGCAGCACCTACTTCATTCCTTTGGCTGCAGTCATTTAAATAAATAGCCATTGAAAGTGGTTTACACACCCAGCTATAACCTAGGCTGGTCCTGGAAAAACATCAGTAAACAAAGATTCCCCACCCTCATGGAGCTTACGGTCTAGTAGCAAAAACAAAGAAGACAATTACGCATACTAATAGATAAATTATATAGCATTTTTAAAAGCGATTAAGTGCTATGGAATAATGGAAGTAATGAGGACCAGGAAATCCAGAGAGAGGAGTGGAGTTTGTGATGTTAAATAGAAATGACCCCTGGGGAGAGGTGTTAAGGAGCTGAGGGAGTTAGTCCCCCCAGGACATCTGGGGGGCATGTCCTTGCAGTCAGTTCAAAGGCCTGAGGCCAGAGTGTTCCAGGTGTGGTCCAGGGAAGCAAGGGGGTAGGGTGTTGGAGGGGAGTGACCAAAACAAACAGCATTAGAAAATGAAGGTGGAAAATGAACAGAGGGCCAGATCACATAAGGCCCCCGGGTCACACAACGGACTTCTGTTCTTGCTCCAAGGAAAACATAGAGCCACTAGAGGATTTTGAGCAAAGTGGCAACACAATTTGATTTCTATTTTAAAGGGAACACTGATATCTCAAGAGAGTCTAGTTAGAGAGGGCCGAGGGTAGAAGCGAGGAGCCCAGTTAAGAGAGATGGTGGAGATTAGATGAGGTGTTATCAGTAGAAAGATGAGAAAATGTCAAACTCAGATATACATCGAATGTAGGGCCAACAGGATTGGCTGACAAACTGGATTCAAGATTGTCAAGGGAAGAAGAACCTAAGCCAATTCTAAGGTTTGAGGCCTGGCAATGTGGAAGGATGGGGTTCCCATCAGCTGACATGAGGACAGTGGATGGAGATGGTTTGAGGAGGAAGATTAGGGGTTGAGTTTTGAACTTTTTAGGACTCTAAGCAATTATGTGTGCCAGTCTGATGTTCAGCAGAGAGATGTAGGCTGGAAGTGTTTATTTCAGGGTTGTGGACATATAGATGCCAATCACAGCCATGAGAATGGATGACATCACCAGAGGAGTGAAGAGAGTAGGTGACAAAGAACAGAGCTTTGGGGTGCCCCAACATTAAAGTGTTGGAGAGAAGAAAAGGATCTAGGGCTTCCCTGGTGGTGCAGTGGTTGAGAGTCTGCCTGCCGATGCAGGGGACACGGGTTTGTGCTCCGGTCTGGGAAGATCCCACATGCCGCGGAGTGGCTGGGCCCATGAGCCATGGCTGCTGAGCCTGTGCGTCCGGAGCTTGTGCTCCGCAGCGGGAGAGGCCACAACAGAGAGAGGCCGACGTACCGCAAAAAAAAAAAAAAAAGAAAAGTATCTAGGAAAGGAGATTGAGAAGGAGGAAAGAAGAAGACAGGAGGAAAAGCGGCTAATCAAGTTTTCCTGGAATCCAAGTGAAGAAATTATTGGAAGGAGGAGCGAGAGACCAGTGCTGCTAATGGGTCAATTAGATGAAGACTGAGAATTGAGCTCTGTGTTACCAACGTGGAAGTGTTCAGTGATCTTAAAGGGAGCAGTTACAGAAGTGTGATGGGGAAGAAAATGAAGCCTTATTGCAGTGGGTTTAGTTGAAACTGGGTAGATAGGAATTGGAGATAGAGTATAGAGCATTCCTTTAAGGAGTTTAGCTACAGGAGGGAAAATGAATTGTGACTGTAACTTGCAGCAGAAAATAAGGTCAAAATTTTTTTTTCTTAGCAGTTATTGGATGCTTATGGGCTGATTAAAAAGATCTAGTAGGAAGAGAATTGGAGTGATGCACTTGCATGGAGAAAAAGAATCTAGTATTCCAGAAGGGGTACGGGTTTGAAGAAAATCATAGAGGAATCACCTACGGTAAGAGGTTAGAATGAAAAAAATATATCGGTACAGATCTGGCCCATGAAGTAGTTATAGTGGGGGTCTGAAATATCTCCTCCAATGGCTTTAGTTTCTCGGAATAGGAAGCAAGGGAATCAACAGAGAGTAGAGATGAGAAAAAAGGCATTGGCATTTGAGGATAGAGTAGAAATGTGAATGAGCTAGAAAAGTAGTATAAATGGGCAGGTGGTTGAGTGGGAACACGTAATAGAGACTTACTAAGTGTTTAATGAGCACTAAAAATATAGACTACTTAGCTTTCAGCTGTGAAACTAATGGCAGGAGAGTGCCCCCTCAAAATAATTAGAATTAGTTAACTTTAAGAACACACAAATATCAAAAAGCCTTTTTCTAAGCTTCAGATTCATCAGATAATCGTAGTAATCATCCCAGTAATCATATTCACAATCTATATGATTTTCTGAAGATCTACCACCTGAATGCCTTAGGAAAAGAAAATTAATTTTCTTGCACATTAAATGACACTCAGGGTCTCAGCTGGATTCACCAACCTCAACTCTCTTACTGTTAATGGATGACTTATTTCTACTCCTATGACCATAGAAAAAGAAGAACTTCCACTTACCAGTGTTTTTACGGGTTTTTTTCCCAACTACGACAGATAAGGTTCCTGAAACAATAAACTGCTTGAAAATAGGAAGTGAAGCAGATAAAGGAATGTTAAGTCTCAACCATCTTTTCTTGATCTTTCCTTGGTTAGCAGATACCTAGCGGTACTTGTACAAACTTCCTTTTCAAATTCACATTCTAGAACACAAAATTATACTTGACTTTGCTCACCATTTTATACAGATAAAATTTTAAATGAGTCTAAATTTTGAATAAATGTATAAGATTTTCATTTTGTTTTGTTCTTGGCCTTTTACAGGTTTATATAGGTGTGCATACTTTATCATATAATAAATACACATATTCAATGTAATTATCTTTATGCTTATGTTTATATTAAAAGTAAATACTATTTATTTACATACATAAGCATATTTAATACCATTCTCACCCAAGCTCCAGATATGGGTTTGATTTATTGGACTAGGTGTTCTAAAAGACCTTTTATACATCTAAGTATCTCTCTGGACATACCCACTAATTTTTTTTTGCAAGTTATTTAAAACTTCGTTTTTTTAAAATTTTTGAATTTTATTATTTTTTTTTATACAGCAGGTTTTTATTAGTCATCAGTTTTATACACATCAGTGTATACATGTCAATCCCAATCACCCAATTCATCACACCACCACCACCACCACCCCCCGCCACTTTCCCCCCTTGGTGTCCATACGCTAGTTCTCTACATCTGTGTCTCACTTTCTGCCCTGCAAACCGGTTCATCTACCATTTTTCTAGGTTCCACATATATGTGTTAATATACGATATTTGTTTTTCTCTTTCTGACTTACTTCACTCTGTATGACAGTCTCTAGATCCATCCACGTATCAACAAATGACCCAATTTCGTTCCTTTCTATGGCTGAGTAATAGTCCATTGTATATATGTACCACATCTTCTTTATCCATTAGTCTGTCAGCGGGCATGTAGGTTGCTTCCATGACCTGGCTATTGTAAATAGTGCTGCAATGAACATTGGGGTGCATATGTCTTTTGGAATTATGGTTTTCTCTGGGTATATGCCCAGTAGTGGGATTGCTGGATCAGGTGGTAATTTTATTTTTAGTTTTTTAAGGAACCTCCATACTGTTCTCCATAGTGGCTGTATCAATTTACATTCCCACCAACAGTGCAAGAGGGTTCCCTTTTCTCCACACCCTCTCCAGCATTTGTTGTTTGTAGATTTTCTGATGACGCCTGTTCTAACTGCTGAGAGGTGGTACCTCATTGTAGTTTTGATTTGCATTTCTCTAATAATTAGTGATGTTGAGCAGCTTTTCATGTGCTTCTTGGCCATCTGTATGTCTTCTTTGGAAAATGTCTACTTAGGTCTTCTGCCCATATTTGAATTGGGTTGTTTGCTTTTTAATATTGAGCTGCATGAGCTGTTTATATATTTTGCAGATTAACCCTTTGTCCATTGATTCATTGGCAAATATTTTCTCCCATTCTGAGGGTTGTCTTTTCGTCTTGTTTATGGTTTCCTTTGCTGTGCAAAAGCTTTGAAGTTTCATTACGTCCCATTTGTTCATTTTTGTTTTTATTTCCATTACTCTAGGAGATAGATCAAAAAATATCTTGCTGTGATTTATGTCAAAGAGTGTTCTTCCTATGTTTTCCTCTCAGAGTTTTATAGTGCCCGGTCTTACATTTAGGTTTCTAATCCATTTTGAGTTTATTTTTGTGTATGGTGTTAGGGAGTGTTCTAATTTCATTCTTTTACATGCAGCTGTCCAGTTTTCCCATCACCACTTACTGAAGAGACAGTCTTTTCTCCATTGTATATCCTTGCCTCCTTTGTCATAGATTAGTTGACCACGGGTGCGTGGGTTTATCTCTGGGCTTTCTATCCTGTTCCATTGATCTGTATTTCTGTTTTTGTGCCAGTACTATAGTGTCTTGATTACTGTAGCTTTGTAGTATAGTCTGAAGTCACGGAGTCTGATTCCTCCAGCTCCATTTATTTCCCTCAAGACTGCTTTGGCTATTCAGGGTCTTTTGTGTCTCCATACAAATTTTAAGATTTTCTGTTCTAGTTCCGTAAAAAATGCCATTGGTAATTTCATAGGGATTGCATTGAATCTGTAGATTGCTTTAGGTAGTATAGTCATGTTTACAATATTGATTCTTGCAATCCAAGAACATGGTATATCTCTCCATCTGTTGGTATCATCTTTAATTTCTTTCATCAGTGTCTTATAGTTTTCTGCATACAGGTCTTTTGTCTCCCTAGGTAGGTTTATTCTTAGGTACTTTAGTCTTTGTGTTGCCATGGTAAATGGGAGCGTTTCCTTAATTTCTCTTTCAGAATTTTCATCATTAGTGTATAGGAATGAAGAGTTTCCTGTGCATTAATTTTGTATCCTGCAACTTTACCAAATTCATTGATTAGCTCTAGTAGTTTTCTGGTGGCATCTTTAGGATTCTCTATGTATAGCATCATGTATTCTGCAAACAGTGACAGTTTTACTTCTTCTTTTCTGATTTGGATTCCTCTTATTTCTTTTTCTTCTCTGATTGCCATGGCTAGGACTTCCAAAACTATGTTGAATAATAGTGGTGAGAGTGGACATCCTTGTCTTGTTCCTGATCTTAGAGGAAATGCTTTCAGTTTTTCCCCATTGAGAATGATGTTTGCTGTGGGTTTGTCATATATTGCCTTTATTATGTTGAGGTAGGTTCCCTCTATGCCCACTTTCTGGAGATTTTTTTAATCATAAATGGGTGTTGAATTTTGTCAAAAGCTTTTTCTGCATCTATTGAGATGATCATATGGTTTTTATTCTTCAATTTTTTAATATGGTGTATCACATTGACTGATTTGCATATATTGAAGAATCCTTGCATCCCCGGGATAAATCCCACTTGATCATGGTGTATGATCTTTTTAATGTGTTGTTCGGTTCTGTTTGCTAGTATTTTGTTGAGAATTTTTGCATCTATATTCATTCAAGTGATATTGGTCTGTAATTTTCTTTTTTTGTAGTATCTTTGTCTGGTTTTGGTATAAGGGTGATGGTGGCCTCATAGAATGAGTTTGGGAGTGTTCCTGCCTCTGCAATTATTTAGAAGAGTTTGAGAAGGATGGGTGTTAGCTCTTCTCTAAATGTTTGATAGAATTCACCTGTGAAACCATCTGGTCCTGGACTTCTGTTTGTTGGAAGATTTTTCATCCCAATTTCATTACTTGTGATTGGTCTGTTCATATTTTCTATTTCTTCTTGGTTCAGTCTTGGAAGATTATACCTTTCTAAGATTTTGTCCATTTCTTCCAGGTTGTCCATTTTATCGGCATGGAGTTGCTTGTAGTAGTCTCTTAGGACGCTTTGTATTTCTATGGTGTCTGTTGTAACTTCTCCTTTTTCATTTCTAATTTTATCAATTTGAGTCCTCTCTCTCTTTTTCTTGATGAGTCTGGCTAATGGATTATCAATTTTGTATATCTTCTCAAAGAACCAGCTCGTAGTTTTATTGATCTTTGCTATTGTTTTCTTTGTTTCTATTTCATTTATTTCTGCTCTGATCTTTATGATTTCTTTCCTTCTGCTAACTTTGGGTTTTGTGTGTTCTTCTTTCTCTAGTTCCTTTAAGTGTGAGGTTAGATTGTTTATTTGAGACTTTTCTTGTTTCTTGAGGTAGGCTTGCATAGCTATAAACTTCCCTCTTAGAACCGCTTTTGCTGCAACCCATAGGTTTTGAATCGTCATGTTTTCATTGTCATTTGTCTCTAGGTATTTTTGATTTCCTCTTTGATTTCTTCAGTGATCTCTTGGTTATTTAGTAATGTATTGTTTAGCCTCCATGTGTTTGTGTTTTTTACGTCTTTTTCCTGTAATTCATTTCTAATATCATAGCGTTGTGGTCAGAAAAGATGCTTGATATGATTTCAATTTTCTTAAATTTACTGAGGCTTGATTTGTGTCCCAAGATGTGATCTATCCTGGAGAATGTTCCATGTGCACTTGAGAAGAAAGTATAATTTGCTGCTTTGGGATGGAATGTCCTATAAATATCAATTACATCTATCTGGTCTACTGTGTCATTTAAAGCTTGTGTTTCCTTATTAATTTTCTGTTTGGATGATATGTCCATTGGTGTAAGTGAGGTGTTAAAGTCCCCCACTATTATTGTGTTATTGTCGATTTCCTCTTTTAGAGCTGTTAGCAGTTGCCTTATGTGTTGAGGTGCTCCTATGTTGCATATATATATATTTATAATTGTTATATCTTCTTCTTGGATCGATCCCTTGATCATTATGTAGTGTCCTTCCTTGTCTCTTGTAACATTCTTTATTTTAAAGTCTATTTTATCTGATATGAGTATTGCTATTCCAGCTTTCTTTTTTTTTTTTTTTTTTTTTTTTTTTTTGCGTTATGTGGGCCTCTCACTGTCGTGGCCTCTCTCGTTGCGGAGCACAGGCTCCGGACACGCTGGCTCAGCGGCCATGGCTTATGGGCCTAGCCGCTCTGCGGCATGTGGGATCTTCCTGGACCAGGGCACGAACCCGTGTCCCCTGCATCGGCAGGTGGACTCTCAACCACTGCGCCACCAGGGAAGCCCTCCAGCTTTCTTTTGATTTCCATTTGCATGGGATAACTTTTTCCATCCCCTCACTTTCAGTCTGTATGTGTCCCTAGGTCTGAAGCGGGTCTCTTGTAGACAGCATATATATGGGTCTTTTTCTTGTATCCATTCAGCAAGCCTGTGTCTTTTGCTTGGTGCATTTAATCCATTGACGTTTCAGGTAATTATCAATATGTATGTTCCTATGGCCATTTTCTTAATTGTTTTGGGTTTGTTTTTGTTAGGTCTTCTTTCTTCTCTTGTGTTTCCCACTTAGAGAAGTTCCTTTGGCATTTGTTGTAGAGCTGGTTTGGTGGTGATGAATTCTCTTAGATTTTGCTTGTCTGTAAAGGTTTTGATTTCTCCATCAAATCTGAATTAGATCCTTGCTGGGTTAGAGTAATCTTGGTTGTACGTTCTTCCCTTTCATCACTTTAAGTATATCATGCCACTCCCTTCTGGCTTGTAGAGTTTCTGCTGAGAAATCAGCTGTTAACCTTATAGGAGTTCCCTTGTATGTTATTTGTCATTTTCCCCTTGCTGCTTTCAATAATTTTTCTTTGTCTTTAAATTTTGCCAGTTTGATTACTGTGTGTCTCGGCATGTTTCTCCTTGGGTTTATCCTGTATGGGACTCTGTGCTTCCTGGACTTGGGTGGCTATTTCCTTTCCCATGTTAGGGAAGTTTTCAACTATAATCTCTTCAAATATTTTCTCGGGTCCTTTCTCTCTCTCTTCTCCTTCTGGGACCCCTATAATGCGAATGTTTTTGTGTTTAATGTTGCCCCAGAGGTCTCTTACACTGTCTTCATTTCTTTTCATTCTTTTTTCTTTATTCTGTTCCGCAGCAGTGAATTCCACCATTCTGTCTTCCAGGTCACTTATCCGTTCTTCTGCCTCAGTTATTCTGTTATTGATTCCTTCTAGTGTAGTTTTCATTTCAGTTATTGTATTGTTCATCTCTGTTTGTTTGTTCTTTAATTCTTCTAGGTCTTTGTTCAACATTTCTTGCATCTTCTCAATCTTTGCCTCCATTCGTTTTCCAAGGTCCTGGATCACCTTCACCATCATTATTCTGAATTCTTTTTCTGGAAGGTTGCCTATCTCCACTTCATTTAGTTGTTTTTCTGGGGTTTTATCTTGTTCCTTCATCTGGTACATAGCCCTCTGCCTTTTCATCTTGTCTTTCTGTGAATGTGGTTTTTGTTCCACAGGCTGCAGGATTGTAGTTCTTCTTGCTTCTGCTGTCTGCCCTCTGGTGGATGCGGCTCTCTAAGGGTGCAAACTTGTGCAAGTTTCCTGATGGGAGGGACTGGTGGTGGGTAGAGCTGGGTGTTGCTCTGGTGGGCAGAGCTCAGTAAAACTTTAATCCGCTTGACTGCTGATGGGTGGGGCTGGGTTCCCTCCCTGTTGATTGTTTGGCCCGAGGCAACCCAACACTGGAGCCTACCTGGATTCTTTGGTGGGGCTAATGGCAGACTCTGAGAGGGCTCACGCCATGAGTACTTCCCAGAACTTCTGCTGCCAGTGTCCTTGTCCCCACGGTGAGCCACATACACCCCCCGCCTCTGCAGTAGACCCTCCAACACTAGCAGGTAGGTCTGGTGCAGTCTCCTATGGGGTCACTGCTCCTTCCCCTGGGTCCCGATGCACACACTACTTTGTGTGTGCCCTCCAAGAGTGGAGTCTCTGTTTCCCCCAGTCCTGTTGACATCCTGCAATCAAATACCACTAGCCTTCAAGGTCTGATTCTCTAGGAATTCCTCCTCCCATTGCTGGACCCCCAGGTTGGGAAGCCTGACGTGGGGCTCAGAACCTTCCCTCCAGTGGGTGGACATCTGTGGTATAAGTGTTCTCCAGTCTGTGAGTCACCCACCCAGCAGTTATGGGATTTGATTTTACTGTGATTGAGCCGCTCTTACCATTTCATTGTGGCTTCTCCTTTCTCTTTGGATGTGGGGTATCTTTTTTGGTGAGTTCCAGTGTCCTCCTGTCGATGATTGTCCAGCAGCTAGTTGTGATTCTGGTTTTCTTGCAAGAGGGAGTGAGAGCACGTCCTTCTCCTCCGCCCTCTTGGTTCAGTATACATATCCACTAATTTCTAAGTTATTATTTTGACCTGCTATTAGTTCCATGACTCTAATTTTGATAAATGGAACTCTCTACATGTTCATGGCTCTCTCAAAACTTCATTCTATTCTTTAATTCATAAGTCTCACAATCGTTTACCAAGCCACCCCTAAAATTTGAGAGAAAATTTGCCAAAATACATTTCTAGCAGTGGTATCTAAGAAATTAGCTACGGTCAGTGAAATTTGAATACTCACAGATATAGCGCTCCATATCTGATAGCCTGTATAAACGATCAAGAAAAATATGTAATTGGATGGATGGGGCAAGTTTTGTAAGGAACCCATAAAAACACCCAGAGACAGAATTATTGCTCCATTCAGGATCTGGATAGCCTGTAAGAAGCAAAAAAAGAGAATGCATAAATGGTCCGATACTAGTGTGCATTGAGAAGAGACCATTTTATTTATTTGTTTTTGTTTGGCTTTATGGTTTTATTACAGGATGTTGACTATAGTTCCCTGTGTTATACAGTGGGACCTTGTTGTTTATCCATTCTATATAATAGTTTGTATCTGCTAATCCCAAACTCCCAATCCAACCCGCCCCTACCGCCCTCCCCCTTGGCAACCACAAATCTATTCTCTAAGTCTGTGAGTCTGTTTCTCTTTCGTAGATAAGTTCATTTGTGTCATGTTTTAGATTCTACATATAAGTGATATCATATGGTATTTGGAGAAGAGATCATTTTAATTTTCCTTAGAAAGGAGATATCAGTGCTTGAAATAGTCAAAAAAACGAAGCCTAAATTAACTGGGCAAAAGCCTACTCTGGGAGGTTTCTGTTCCCTGGATTCCCACCGATTCCAGTGGCAACATTTCATCCTCCCCTTTCCCCCCTACTTCTGCCCATTCTCACAAACTCCTTTCAGAAAGTGGCAGAAGAGTGAAGGAGGTACGGCTGATAACGTAGACTGGGTGGAACTGTCTTCCCAGCATACTTTGGGGCCATAATATGATGAAGACCATTCTCCAGTGTTGATAGGATGTCTCCCACCATGAGATTATGCCTCTGAATTTCTACTCCTCAGGTCTAAAATATGCCCCAGCCTTTTCTTAAAGGAACAACATTATTGATTCAATGATGAGTAACTCGAGACATATTCTTTAAGGTCCAATATTTCTTAAGTCATTATATTATATAGTACTATATGGAAGATACCTTTCTGGATAGCAATACAGCACAATGGAAAAAGTTTGAGAACCATGGAGGAGCCAGTTGCAAATCCAAATCTGACCAGTTACTAGTTGTATGACCTAGTAGTGGGGATCTCAGTTTTCACGTGTGTAAAATGGAAATAATTTTAATTTCATATTAACATTGCAAAGTCCAGGCTCAAAAACTATCCCTTGGGAAATAGGTATATATTTTAGATAGACTATCTAATATGCTAAAATGTATGTAATGTGGGGAGCATTGCTCCTTCATCATCAGAGAATTACTTGGTTCTGTCTCCAGCTTCTTTCCTCACCACTCCCTAGCTCAGAGCTCAGTCCAGCCTTTTTTTTCTTTCAATCCTCCCAAACTCTCAGAAGTCTTGAATCTTCATCAGTACTATTCCCATCTCCCTGAAACACATTTCCCCTCAAGCTCCACCTGAATAATTTCTGCTCTTCTTGCAGCCTGAATCTCAGCGCACAGGTCATACTTTGATAAAGGAAGACTTTTCTGATCCTGGCCAAGTCTGGATGAAGCACCCCTTTTAGACACTCTCAGAATTTTCCCTTGTCATACACTTATCAGTCTGAGCCTCAACTGACTGGATACTTAACTGTATCTCTCTGTCTTCTCAGCGTTGAAATACCAGTCTGTCATGGGGTGGGCACTCAGTTAGTACACGTCAAGTAAATAATAAATAAACTTTTGGTCCAGCCTGATGTAGTCACGTCTTATGGATGATAATAGAAAATATGTTTGCAAGGATTGGAACCCCTCATACAGAGAAACTCCAGAGCAGTTCTGGAGGGAGAAAAATCTATTCTAAGCCCTTTTTTTTTAATTGAAGTATAGTTGATTTACAATGTTGTGTTAGTTTCATGTGAACAGCAAAGTGAGTCAGTTATATACACGTATATAACTATTTTTTTCAGATTCTTTTCCCTTATAGGTTATTACAAAATATTCAGTAGAGTTCCCTGTGCTATACAATAGGTCCTTGTTGGTTATCTATTTATTCTAACCACATTATTTAGTCTGACTTTCTAAAATAACCATAAATATCAGGGAGAATTTTCAGCCTCCAGGTAAAATCAACTGTGTTCTACAATTTGGTCAATTTAGCTTTCTTTCTTTTTTTTTTTTTTAAATGAGAGAAGTGTGGGTTTCCTAAGAGCCCCTCAGGCAAGTTCACCCATCTGGCTTTTAGCGTGGTTCAGACATTGTTCTAAGTGTTACTCACGATCACCAATTTACCTCTCACAATATCCATATGAAAGGGGCTACTGTTATGATGCTTTCATTTTACAGACAAGGAAGCTGAACATCAGAGGAGTTAAGTACCTTGCCCAAGGCCGCACAGCCAGAAATTTGAGGAGCTAGGGATCAGAAACTGTAATCCGGCTGGAGTATCATTTCTGTCCCTCTGAGCTTGTGCAGAAATTCACTCACCAAATCCAACACCTCAGGTATATGAAGACCATCCCTCATCACTAGAGCTGGCGGCCAAATTTGGGCGCAGCCATTTGGATTTAATATATCTAAGGGGGGTGTATCTGTGTATCCATGCCCACATTCTCCAAAGCAATAACTACGTAATTATGTCTAGCATTTTTTTACTATGGCATCAAAGTAACATCAAATTCTAAGGAGAAGCATCCTCATACTAAATGTTCCAAATCTCTAGTCAACAACCAAACAAAAAAGTCTGCAGACATTCTCAGTGGCCCACGGGGTGGCACCTTTGACAGACAATAAGGAAAGGGGGCTTTCTGTGGAGAGAGAATCTCGAGGATTTATCTTGGAGGCATCAGGCATTGGCCAGATTCTATCCTCTCAAACCCATTTGGTTGCAAGCAGGAGCCACTCCGTAAGGATCACTTATGGTGTCTTTCCTGGAAGACAGCAGCCTCTTTTGGCTCAGGCTTGATGTATTTTTGCCTTAGAGGAGTCAGTGAAAATGTTTTCTTGGTGGCCTGCAGAGCGTGCTAACCACATCTGGGTCTGCGGCCTCTCGAGTTCACTGTGCTCTCCCAAAGGTTGAGTGTCGATTAGGAGACTGGTGTCAGGAGTAACTGTCTTCTGGCTTTGAGATGTTGCTTAATACATTGTTAGGACAAGAAATAGAAGCGGAAATATGGGGAGATGGGTGGGAAAGGGTTGAGGAATGGAGGTAGTTATTTGCGCGGTAAGAAGAGACAAAGTCGGATTATAAGAGTAGCGTCTGGAGGAGGGAGGGTGGTTAGGTTCATTATCGCATTCAATTCACACAGTCTTAGAAAGGCTAATTAATTCGCCAACAACATAAAGATGATGCAAATTGTAGTTTAAATGCGTTTAATGATTACTATGTACGAGTCACCATTGTAAATGCTTCCCATGTATTCACTCCTTTCTTTCTCGTAATACCTAGCTCTTCTAGGTATAACCATTAACCCAATTTTATATAGAAAAGTATGGCATAGAAATGTTAACCAGCTTTCCCAACATCACACGGTAAACAGTCAAGCTGCGTGCAAAACTCAGGTTCTGGGTCAGGTGAAGTGACAGTCAGGCCTGTTCCCCCAGTGGGACTTTAATTACGCCTCCTTTCGCTTTCAGAAGTGTCGCTGTTTAGAAGATAAATGGTACAGTCATCCTAAATAAATAAGGTCCTGAAATAGGTGATGGAAAAATCAGAGGAAAGAGGCAGGGAGTAAGGAAAGAGATAACAGGTGAAGATTCAAACCGCAATCCTTAGAGAGGTCCCAGGCAGGACCTGAGGGGGAGGCCTAGAACTGGGGCGCAGTCCCTGATCCGCATGTCAGGTTGGGAAAGTCTATGAGAAAAAGAAGAGAGTTCACAGCAAACTAGGCGAAGTTCTAGTTCTAGAAACTGGAGCATAAGTGGAGACTTGGTCACAGGAAAGAGAAAGAAGGCCAGATACCATAACCGAGAGACAGCTTGGGAAGGGGGATTGTGAAGTCTGGGGCACCGAATATAAAGTGAGCAGGGGCCCAGCGACCAAGAAAACATAACGTACAGGAGCTCTGTGAACAGGGCTGGCAGCGGAGCCTGGAGCAGGGCCTCTGAAGGAACTATCTGGGAGTGAAAGAAGGGACTGAATACAGAGGCCAAATGGAAATCATAAAGAAATAGCTAAAACGATGGCAGGAAAACTATGACCCTCCCCGCCTCGTGTTAGCCAGAGCCATTACAAATAGAATATTGAAGAAGAAAGGAAGGGCAAAAAGTGCTGAAAGGGAAGGAAAGGAAGAAATATGAGGAAGTAAATCCCCCAAAAGCAGTTCCTTTCAACATACTTGTTTAAATTTAGAGCTGTAGAAAGAAAGAGCTTAGAAAGGAAGTTGCTTAAATAAGGCTTCAGTTATCTCATTTGTAAATTTCAGATCCTAGTACCCACCTCAGGGAACAGTATCAAGGTTGAAGACAGAATGCACGTTGAGGTCTTAGCAACTACGGTCTTCACGTGAACTCAAAATAAATAAATGAAAATGAGAAGCTTCTTCAGTTCTTTAGAGAGAGAATGATTATGAGAAAGTGCTTCCAAAAGAAGATTCGTAGGGATTTCTTCCACTTGCATGCAATATCCCCTAATTACAAGAGGAAATGTTTTCAAGGAGGCGGGCTAGCTTTTGGTGCTGAAATATCATAATAAATAATCAAGTTCAAAATTTGAGTTGCTGATTTCCAAAAGGAAAAAATAAATCTTTATGTGAGTGGAGTCAGCGTTCTAGCTGTTCATTCACAAGGGACCCATCAGACAATTTGAAAACTGATGTATTTCTCAAGACTTACTTGTCTTAATCCAGTTACTAAATAGCAATGCTTGCATTGTTGGTTTTATCCCTATACCCACGCATGCTGATGTATACACATACTTACTAAAATTATGCTCTTCTAAGGTAATACCTTTATATGTCTTAATAAGTATATAAACTCTAGTTGAGAAAAAACCATCAGCCCTAGCATATTTTTTATGTCAGGGTCATTGAAATATAATTTACATGCAACAGATTTTCTCCTTTTTCAAGTGCACAGTCCTGTGAGTTTTGACTGATGTATAAAGAAATGTAGGGCTTCCCTGGTGGCGCAGTGGTTGGGAGTCCACCTGCCCATGCTAGGGGACGCGGGTTCGTGCCCCAGTCCGGGAAGATCCCACATGCCACGGAGCGGCTGGGCCCGTGAGCCATGGCCGCTGAGCCTGCGCGTCCAGAGCCTGTGCTCCGCAATGGGAGAGGCCACAACAGTGAGAGGCCGCGTACTGCAAAAAAAAAAAGAAAAGAAATGTAAACAGAACCATAATCAAGCTAAGAGCCACTACCAATTCTTGGAATGTTGAACTTTTCTTTTTTTTTTTTGCTTTATAATTGAACTCTAACTCCACGATGTCACTAAAACTTACTTCCGAAGAAAAAGAATTCCTACTCTCACCTGCCCCGCTCTCCACTTCTCAAAGAAAACAGGTGTTTTCGAGAAGAAAATAAATCAGCATTTAAGCATATGTATGAGTTAATACTAACTCTTTGATGAGTTTTAATTATACCAAGACAGGCTTTGCCTCTAGCAAAACTGCAAGCAATGTGTTGATTACTTGTGTGATTATATTGGGTTTTGTAAGTGTTCTTGGTGTTTATTCCTTCATCACTTACATATAATGAAACAGACAATGAACATATAAACAAAGACTGATACTTCTATGGAGAATCTGGCCAAGCTACCACCTACAGACTTACAAACACAGAATATTTAACAACAGAGACATTCTTGCAATTTTATTCATTGTTTATTTCCATTAGGGACTGGAAATGATTTAAGTGACACCTTAACCAAAATAATTATGTTGAAGCTCTGAAATCTTTGCATATTTGATTTTTAACCCTACCAGCTCTCATCATTTATTGCCCAACTCACAGGAGCCAACAAGACATTTTATATGCATTTTCTTTTCCTGGGTGATGGTGGAAGCATTAGGGGATAGGAAGGTTTCATAAAATATCTGTAGATTGAAATATTGAGCTCCTACTGCCTGGGAGGTTGTTAAGACTCATGGCTGACTTTACCTGAGTGAGAAATAAACCTGTGTCCTTTTAAGCCACTGATATTCGAGGCAGTATTATTGTAGCCGAACCTAATCAACACTGTTTGATGCAGGTGAAGAAACAGGTTTATGCTGCTTCATACAACTGGCACAATGAGACTCAAATCTGAGCTCGTTTACTCCTAGATTCCAGCTGTTCCAACACAGTCAAGTTACCCTAAACTATTATTCAAGAACAGGCCAAAGACCGTCATTTCCTCAACTTAAAAGAAAAAAGCACACAAGTTTCCGTGAGAAAATAAGAAAAGAAAAAAGCAGTGTGTGGAAGGGAGAGGAACAAAGGGCGTACTCATATATTTTTGAATTAATTATAAAACTGAAGACTTAGTTTAAATTCTTATATAGTTTCCATATATTTGAATGAGAGTGAAAAACATTAAATTGAATTCAGTCAAAAAGTAGATCCCATAGTCATATCCCACCCCTTGCTTTCATTTTCTCAAATGCTGTTTAAGGTGGTCTTTGATTAATTATCTAGTTACCTTGACATCTCAGCTTATCATGGGCAATGTCCTAGCCTCAATCTTCTCAATTTTAGTAAAATTATTACTATCCATACAATTGCCTGAGCCAGACACCAGGGTGTCATGCTTGATCGTGATTTATTTCTTACCCTACTTTAAATCCATTTGGAAATTCTTTCTTCCATCTCCAAAGCGTATAGAAAATTGGTCTACATATTTTCTATCTTCTCCACCACGAGCTCCGGCCATGATAACATCATCACTTGCCTTAATGTCAAATTAAATTCTTACAATGCCCCCTAATTACTGCTCTAATCCGTGTTCATAGGGTAATGAGTGATTTTAAAATATAAATCAAATCATGTCTCTCCCTGCTTACAATGCCTGCAATAGCTTCTCATTTCACTGAGATAAAAACTGTATGTTCCTTCTGGTGGCCTTAAGAGGTTCCCCGTAATGATATAAGTTTTTGTGGACATGGACATTCTCTTTCTTCTTTTGGTAAATGATTAATAAATTCGTTAAAAGATAATGCATAAAGCCCAGTCACAATTAATGGGTACTTTTAGTTTTTGTGAAGGTAAAGTTAGAAGTTGTATAATTAAAAGTTAACAAAATTTAAGAGTAATTAATGTTTAACCACTGATGTGTTTTCCTCTTAAATAAATTATATTTATATAAATTATATTCCCTGTTGTACTCTCTGAGGAAGAGAGGGAAACTAAACTGAACTCTGATTGAACCCCATGAAACTGACATTTTTATCCATCAAAATAAGCACTTCCAAATGTTTTAAAGTAATACATACAAATAATACAGAGAAAAGAGAAATAACTGAATTCATGATATTTAAGGAAGATGGGAGAGTTTGTGAAATGAAAAATGGGGCTGGAGTTGTTCTAGCTTCTATTATTAAATGTTCACATGAATTTAAGACAAACTGCTTCCCCTTTCTAAGCCTACCTGACATTGCCTATATAATGGAGTGGCAGGATGAGAGGGCCCAGGGCCACCCTGCACACTCTTCATATTTTAGCACAAGAATATTGAAGAAACTTGTTACCTCATGCCCAATCATTTCCTTTGCCTTGAGCAATCACTCACCCTACTCTATATCCTCCCAAATCTGTTGGCATAAAGTAATTTTAGTTCCAGATTCAGAAAAAAGCACTCTCTGTCCAGCTAAACTTCTTAAGTTTTATTGAGGGCTGTGGAGCTGCTTTAATAGCAATTGTTTTCTAGAAACTAAAGTTCAGCAACTTAAAGCGATGGAGGCAGTAGAGTGGAGTGGTTAACGGCAGACAGATCTGGGTCCACATCACCCAGTTTTGTCTTTTTTTTTCCAGCTTTTTTAGAGGTATGATTGACAAATACAAATTATATATATTTAAGATGTACAATGTGATGTTTTGATATACTTATCCATTGGGAAATGATTACCATGATCAAGCTAATTATATCTGTCATCTCACATAGTTAACATTTTGTGTGTGTATGTGTTGAGAATATATAAGATCTATTAGCAAATTTCAAGTGTACATTATTATTTATTATAGTCACCATGCTGTACATTAGGTCTCCAGGCTTTACTTATCTTATAACTGAAAATCACACTTTGACCAACATCTCTCCATTTCTTCCACTCCCCCCGCAACCCTGACCACCACCCTTCTACTCTGTTTCCATGAGTTCAGCTATTTTAGAGTCCACATCTAAGTGAGATCATGCAGCACTTTTCTGACTCTGTCTGGCTTTCTTCACTTAGCATATTATGCTTCAGGTTCATCCATGTTGTCACAGATGGCAGGATTTCCTTCTTTTTATGGCTGAATAATATTCCACTTTCTAAAGATGTAGATATATAGATATATCACATCTTTATCCATTCATCCACTGATGGACAGTTAGATTGTTTCCATATCTTGACTCTTGTGAATAATGCTGCAATAAACTTGGAAGTGCAGATATGTCTTTGATATCCTGTTTTCATTTCCTTTGGTTATATATCTGGAAGTGGGATTGTTGGCTCATATGGTAATTCTATTTTTAATTATTTGAGGAACATTCATACTGTTTTCCATAGTGGCTGAAGCAATTTACATTCCTTCCAGTATTGTACTAGGGTTCCCTTTTCTCCACAGCCTACTCAACACTTGTCTTCTTAAGGATAGCCATTCTAACAGGTGTAAGGTGATAGCGCATTGTGATTTTGATTTGCATTTCCCTGATTAGTGATGTTGAACACCTTTTCATGAACCTGTTGGCCATTTGTATGTCTTCTTTTGAGAAAAGTCTGTTCAGATTCTTTGCCCATTTTTATATCTGGTTATTTGGGGTTTTTTTGCCATTGAGTTGCAGGAGTTCCTTAGATCTTTTGGATGTTAATCCCTTATCAGATGTATGGTTTTTGCAAATACAGTCTCGCCTTCTGTAGTTTGCCTTTTCATCTTGTGGTTTCCTTTACTGTGCAGAAGCTTTTTAGTTTGATGTAGTCTCACTTGTTTACTTTTGTTGCTTGTACATACAGTGCTATAAGCAAAAAACCATTGCCAAAACCAACGTCGTGGGGCTTTCTGCCTGTTTTCTTCTAGAGTTTTAAAGTTTCAGGTCTTCTGTTTAAGTCTTTAATCCATTTGGAGTTGATTTTTGTATATAGTGTAAGGTAAGAATCCAATTTCTTTCTTTTTTTTTTTTTGTATGTGGGAATCCAGTTTTCCCAACATCATTTACTGAAGAGACAATTCTTTCCCCATTGTATATTTTGGGCATCTTTATTTTTTTATTTTTATTTTTTTTTAGTAATTTATTTTTGGCTGTGTTGGGTCTTCGTTTCTATGCGAGGGCTTTCTCTAGTTGTGGCAAGTGGGGGCCACTCTTCATCGCGGTGCGTGGGCCTCTGACTATCGCGGCCTCTCTTGTTGCGGAGCACAGGCTCCAGACGCGCAGGCTCAGTAGTTGTGGCTCACGGGCCTAGTTGCTCTGCGGCACGTGGGATCCTCCCAGATCAGGGCTCGAACCCGTGTCCCCTGCATTAGCAGGCAGATTCTCAACCACTGAGCCACCAGGGAAGCCCCTTGGCATCTTTACTGAATATTAGTTAAAGGTATATATGTGGGTTTATACCTGGACTCTCTATTCTGTTCCATTGTTCTTTGTATCCATTTTTATTCTAGTACCATGATGTGTTGATTACTTTAGCTTTGTAATAAAATTTGAAATCAGGACGTGTGATGCCTCCAGCTTTGTTTTTCTGTCTCAAGATTAGCTTAGGCTCTGCAGTCTTTTGTTGTTCCATACAAATTCTGGATTTTTTTTAGGATTGTTTTTTCTTCTTTCTGTGAAAAATACCATTGGGATTTTGATAGGGATTGCATTGAATCTATAGATCACTTTAGGGGTAGGGACATTTTGACAATTCCAATACATGAACATGAGATATTGTTTCATTTATTTGTATCTTCTTCAATTTCTTTCATCAATGTCCTATACTTTTCAGTATACAGATCTTTTCCCTCCTTGGTTAAATTTATTCCTAAGTATTTTATTTATTTTGCTACTATTGTAAATGCAATTTTCTTCATTTCTTTTTCAGATAGTTCATTTTTAGTGTACAGAAACAACTAGTTTTTGTGTGTTGATTTTGTATTCTGCAACTCTACTGAATTTGTTATTAGTTCTAACAGTTCTTTGATGGAATCTTTAGGGTTTTACATATGTTACATCACGTCATCTGCAAACAGAGACAATTTTACTTCTTCCTTTCTGATGGATGCCTTTTGTTTTTCTTGCCTAATTGCTCTGGCTAGGACTCTCAGTATTATATTGGACAGAAGTGGTTAGATCTGACAAAATTCAACAATCTTTCAAGATAAAAACTCAACAATTAGGTATAGAAGGAATGCACCTTCACACAAGCGACAAGCCCACAGTGAACATCATAGACAACAGTTGAAAAGCTGAAAGCTTTCTCTCTAAGATTAGGAACAGATCACCAATAGAGGCCAGTTGTGTGTTGCAGGCAAATTATTTAATCTATGTTTGTTTTCTTATCTGTGAAATTGGAATAGTAATACATAAGTCTTTGGGTTATTAGGATTAAGTAAATTGTTGCAACATGCTTGAAACATTGCCTGACACACATTAAGCCTTACAAAACGATTACCTCTTCGTTGTATATACATATATACCAAAGATAGATGCCCATTATGACAATTTAAATTCATGTAGACAACTTTAAGAAGCATTTTATTGGCAATAAGATAGCAGCACTTTAAATTTTAAAAAAACTAAAAAAAAAATATGTTGGCAAAATTTATTTCCAAAAGGATATAGCATCCAAAATGTACATTTGATAAGCAATTGACACACAGGGAACTTTACTCAATACTCTGTAATGACCCATATGGGAAAAGAATCTAAAAAAGAGTGGATATATGTATATGTATAACTGATTCATTTTGCTGTACAGCAGAAAGTAACAAAACATTGTAAATCAACTCTACTCCAATAAAAAGTAAATAAAAATTAAAAAATAAAAAAATTAAGTTTTTATTGAATAACAAATGGCACACTTCAATTTTCATAATTGTTATAAGAACTTTCCCCCAAATCAGGGTGCTCTTTGGTGTATTACATGGGTAGACTCCCCCCTTTAGGGAAAAGAGGATAGCATAATAGCTGGTGATAAATGACCGTCCAGTAGATTGCTCTAAAGTGACAGGATGATTCCATGTCGGCCTCTTCAGTTAATTATTTCAAGTGTGAAAGAATCATATCAGAGATAAAGGAAAACCTGACCTCTAATTCCAGTTAAGGAAGTGGTTACTTAGATTCTAGACTGTAAATCTGATTTCCTTTTTTTTTTTCCGTACGCGGGCGTCTCACTGCTGTGGCCTCTCCCGTTGCGGAGCACAGGCTCCGGACGTGCAGGCTCAGCGGCCATAGCTCACAGGCCCAGCCGCTCCGCGGCATGTGGGATCTTCCCGGACCGGGGCACGAACCCGTGTCCCCTGCATCGGCAGGCAGACTCTCAACCACTGAGCCACCAGGGAAGCCCCTAATTTCCTTCTTTAATAATCAAATATGAAGTATATTCAATTACTTTTAAGACACAACTTTACTAATTAATTAGGAAAACCCACACAAGTTAAACTATCTTCATTATAAAAGGACTTTGGCTTTCCTGGGAGTTAGTATGTTAAATTTTAGTCTCTAGCACATTTACATACCTATCTCTATTTTTCTATTCTTCAAAAAACTGTATTTAGAAAATATTTATTGGAGGTTTGTATCAATTAAATCCTGTTGTCATTGAAGACCTATTTCTGAATCTACTCTATAGAACTAAAAATAAAATTTAATGGGTAATAGGATTATCTGATAGTCAACATTAAATTAATAAGACATATCCCTAATAAATAAAAGTATCTAAAAATTCACCTTCACTGAATCAGGACCTTCACTGAATTAGGGGTTTTAGGGATCAGATACCTAAAGAAAGGTTTATAGCAATTATTTTTATATAAAACCATTGTTTTTCCAACAAAATTCATGAGCCCAATTTCCAAGTTTCAATTTCTCTGTAAATATGGAGTCAGTTTGACTAGAATTTAATAATCCTAACTCTTCTGCTGTTGTCTCAAAATCAGGAATAAAGGGACTGGGATCCAATTTTATTTCATTATCTGTAGAAACTGGTGTAAGCCACACTGATTTCCTGAAGAGAAGAGAAACAAAAAGCAGATAGGGTTGGCATGCTTGTTACCAGGTCTTTCTGAATCTAAATTTGGGGCCAAGCTATTTTATTTTTTACCACTGTTTAACATCATGATCATTTTCAATATGGTTATTTAGGGGTACCTGCACCCTCTGGATAATAGATGATTTGTAATACTTGTCTTAGTAGAGTACCAAAGCACCCAGTAAAACAGACTTAGACAAATGGATCCTAAGAACAGTAAAAGTTGTCAAAAGCTTAATTACTGGTGACAGAGGTATGTTGTGTGTGTGTGTTTGTGTGTGTGTGTGTGTGTACAGCAGTAAAGCTCATGGACCAAAAACCTAATCATATACCTTTGTTGGCCTAGTCTTCATTTTTAAGAAAGATAGCTGCAAATAATATAATAATATTACAATCAAAATAGAAATGCCTTGGTTATCACTCTTAATCTGGTAGCCTATGGAGAAGCAATAGCCCCAGGGGATTAGGTTAGAACTTTTTACATTACTCTAAGCACTGGCCAATATATAGGAATGAAAGTGTATGTGTGAGTGAGTGAGTATGTGTGTGTGTGTGTGTGTGTGTGTGTGTATGTGTCTCTGTGTGTGTCTCTGTGTGTATCTCTGTGTGTGTGTACACAGAATCAACTGTTAATTTCTATTTAGGGGTCAGCTACTCCCCAGAATATCACTGAGTCTCTCAGCCTTGGTCTTTCCTTAAAATAAGTTGAAGGGAAGGTCAAGAGTATTCAACAATGTGGTTGTACTTGATGCCACTGAATTATTCCCTTAAAAATGGTAAATTTTCTCTTATGTATATTTTACAACAATTAAAAATGCCAATTCTCCCTCACCCCCCAAAAAGGGACTCTGATGATGTTAAAAGATATTGCACATTGGCTCTGAGCTCAAAATTCTTTTTTCATGTCAGCTATTTCCATATATTAAACAGGGATAAAATTTTTCCTTGTGGTTTTCAGGTGGTTTCTAAGATTTTTCACTCCGATTTATAACACTCAGGGTAAATATTTCAGTGTCATGGTAGAAGTGTATCAGGATATACTGTTCCACTTGGTGTCACAGTTCACGTGGAGTCCTTTTGGGATTCAGCTTCTCGGTTCCACAGAACTGCAAACAAACTGCATTTAATGATAGGCTGATAAGCCTGTCCTTTCCTGTATGTCCATGAGTTAGTATTAAAATGAAGCCTTTCCTTTCCTGTATGTCCATGAGTTAGTATTAAAATGAAGAATTGGTTTTCTCTTAACTTTTTAGTCATTTACTCTAACATGGAATTGAACCATAAAATATATTAGAAAAAGAGTATTACGAAGGAGAAAACACTGAAAGGTAATATCATGTTTGATTCTTCCACTTACTAAGGTGACTGAGGATTTGCTTTAAAGTTCAGTTACTGTAAAATAACCTAGTGACACAAGATTATATAATGTTTTTATTCTAAAATGAATATTTTAAAATTAAAAAGTACTCAACATATTTTTAAATGCTAATTTGGTGTTCATTTGGACTTATGCTTATGAGCGAGTCATGTTATAGTCTCTAACATCTACACTTCTGTAGAAGCACATGGTAAGTAAAGGTGAAACTAACATATTCAGAAGGAGTATGGTCTGTTGGACTCACCTAGAGGCAGAACATTCCAAAGGGATTTTCTGATGGTCATAATGTATATTCCTAGGGTTAAAGTACACCTCTGTTTGAAAAAGGAGAGTATCCTCTGAAACAACCTAGGAGAGCACAAAGGTTAAGTAGAAGATATTTCTAGTAACAAAGGGGGCAGGTACACATTTGAATAGGAAGTAGAAAACATTCAAGGTCTCAGAAATGGCTACTGTCACTTTCAGGTACATACAAAGATCTGACAACCCACTGGGACAGAAGAGGAGTGTTATCTGTAAGAGTGAACTTAAAGTACCTGGAAAAAAATCTTAGCAGTACATAGGAGCAAACTGAAACTGTTACTCAGAGCTATCTTTATCATGCATGAACAAAAGGTTTTCAGTACTTCTTCTGAGAAAGATGATTTGGAGATCAAATAACAGAGTGGTTTAAAACATAAGCTTTGGAGGGGAATCCTCCTGTTTGGGCATCTAAACTACCACCAACTGGCTGTGCATCCCTGGGCAAATTATTAAAGCACCTTCTGAAGTTCTAGCTCCCTCATTTCTAAAATAAAGACAACATCTAATTCATAGGTGACAGTTTTAAATAGGCATTGACCCCAAATACTTTTATAGTATGAATATAAATTGTTTAAATTTGGGAATCTATGAAAAGATAACACCCCAAGATAACAACACAGTTTTAAGATTTATGCCTGGCAAAATAACTGACAGAGATTTTATTCCAGTAAAAATCTAGTCCCCATAGAGGCACACATCCTGAAAGATGTGTTGAATATAAAATACCTTCCCAGAATTGGTGACCTCTCACATTAGGAACATTGAATGGAATTTAAAACTATCTCCTGAACTTTAGTGAAATACGACAGAAGCCTAAAGACAACTTAAAATCAGTTCACTAACGAGTCTGGAAATCTGTGCTTTAAGTCTTATGCACAAAGAGGACTCAATATTCAGTGACCGAGTACGGAACTGTATTGTCGTCTATCCATAAATTACTCTAACTAGAAGCAAAATTTGTTCTTAAACAACAAAAAACACCAGGACAATAATTTTAGCACCAGGCATAAAATTGTGAAAAAATATCTAGGTTTGTTTTTTGGTTTTGTTTTTTTAACAGATGATCATTATTCTTACCTTTGTCCTGATCCCACAGTCATGCACAGGGTATATAAAATCATAGGCATATGTTTGTATCCGAGTCACAGGGCAACCCGATCCCAGATATAATTCATCAGCAAATATATACAAATTGCTGCTGTTTGCACATGGGCTTACAGAGACCATCAGCCAGTCCATAGAACAACTTATTTTCACTGCAGAAACAATCATATGAGAAAAGGTCAGATGTGTATTTATCTTAAGTGGGAGCTCAAAGAACATCCAGCTACGCCCTTTGTGATAAAAGATATTCCTTCCTCTGGCAAAGGTTATCACAGCTTAAAGAACAGCATATAGGGGGGTTTCATATTACCACTACTTTCCAAAATATCTGCATAATTATAGCCTCCAATAAGTAAATTTCAGTTCTTTCACAGGGAAAAAAATCAATACACAAGAACATCATTATCTTCTAGCCCCCTGCCTCCTCTTAAAGAAATTAGATTCCAAAGAGCATGATATAGTTAGGACTACACAGAAGGGACAGAAGTAAACTGCAGTACATTAGAAGAATGATGTATTCTCTGTAATACTTTTCAAAGAGGGAAAAGGAGGAAAGTTGGTATGGTAGAATTCATATCTAGAGCAACCAGAACCGAAAACAATCATAGCCACAAGAGGAAATAGTCTGCAGAGAGAAAATCTACTGTCTGGGATGGAAGTTTTATGAAAATTTTAACGTAAAACCCATTCTGTCCTTTACACTGAGCATCTTCAGTAAGTCATAATAGTCACTATTTCTAATTGAGTCATTTTCCCTTTGGAAATGAAGTGTACTGGATTCTGACTTATGCTAGACAGTCATTAACCAGAGGTTCTCAGGGGATGACCAGAGTTAGATTTCATGGGTCCTTCTGTTGCTCAGAAGGAAAGTAAAGATTTATTAGCTTTAGTGTTTAAAGATGCATGGTAAGTAGTCGGGGGGGGGGGGTGGTTGTGGAACCTAATAAACTAGATGGTAAAACTTCCAAATTGGAGAAGAACAAAATAGAATGAAGGACAAAAATAAGCAAATTTCAAACAACATAGAAGGAGGCAAAAAAGGAAAAGGTAAAAAGACAAAAAAACAAATCAAAAAAGACAAAAGCAGTAAGATGGTTGCAATAAATTACAAAGTATAGGACTCCCCTGGTGGTGCAGTCTTTAAGAATCCGCCTGCCAATGCAGGGGACACGGGTTCAAGCCCTGGTCTGGGAGGATCCTACATGCGGCGGAGCAATTAAGCCCGTGTGCCACAACTACTGAGCCTGCGCTCGAGAGCCAGCGAGCCACAACTACTGAAGCCCGCGTGCCTAGAGCCCGTGCTCCGCAGCAAGAGAAGCCCCAGCAATGAGAAGTCCGTGCACCACAGCAAAAAGTAGCCCCCGCTCGCCGCAGCTAGAGAGGGCCCGTGCACAGCAATGAAGACCCAACGCAGCCAAAAATAAATAAAATTTAAATAAATAAATTACAAGTATACTAGCAATAATAATGTAAATGAACAAATGTTCAAATGTAAATGAAACATATTGTTAAAAATATGAACAAAATACTCCAGGCCAAATCACCAACAGAAGAATGATGAAATAAATTGAAATGCATTTATATAATCAAATTCCATACAACGTGGAAAATAAATTATAGTTATACCTATAAACATATAAATCTAAAAACAATTATGAGAAAGAAGCAAGTCACAATATACACCTTATATATCTATTGACACAAATGAGAAATAAACACTTTTCAAAAGCTTTTTTTCCAAGCAAACAGACTATTCTTAGATATCCAGTATATATCCTATATTTATTAAGGTATTAGAATCATAACCCAAAACATGATTCTTGACCTCATCTGATACAGCCTCTTCGTGTTTTACAAAAGCTAGAGTAACAGGGTTTAAAGCTTATCTTATTTTGACACTAATATAAGCAACTGTAATACAACCTATCATCAAAGCTAGAATACTTTGAACATGGATTTTATTTCTTAATTTTCTTTATATTCCCAGTGAAACAGAACACAGATACATATATATATTTGAATCACAGCCCTTGCCGATGGTAGTACCTGCACGCAGGACTTCTAGATGAACAGAAATTGCAGAATTTCTACTTTAAGAAAGGAAGGACAGGAGAGTGACAGCCTGGCTGGTAATCTCCCCTTTAGGAAGACAGAGTTCTTGCTGCTGCCCGGACGGGGTTTGAATTCTGCAGACACACCTTTATTAGCTTAAAAGAAACTGGTAGACTGCAATACAATATATTCATGAGTCAGTGAAGGCCACCAAAAGCAAAGATTTACAGTCAGCTTGAATATAAGTTCTGCCAATTAGACTGATTGTACTTGGAGCCTCAGATCAAGATGTAAACCGGGCTGAAATGGTTAAGTTCACTCCAGGGGGCAATTCTACCGGGTAACTGGAACTTAAGCTACAATGGGTTGGGTTGACATTTAAGACAAATTTCCTAGACTCTCATTGGTCTCCTTAGTTACTACATATGTTCTGAATATAGCCACAACCAAAGCATTTGCACATCAATTCTCTTTGGAACCTAACAAAACCCAGAAAGTAAACAAAGGTAGTATCCTCTTGTTCCACAAATAAGTAGTTCAGTCACTGCCGAAGGCTGATCAATGCCTCCAGTCCCCCACCAGCATGTCTTTAAAGGCAGAAGGAAAAAATGAAACAGCAAAGCAGCAATAGGAGTTTGACTCAGGTACGATGATAACTAGCTATTATCTCCTACAGGAAGAATATAAGGTGAGGAGTAAATTGGTAAGGGGTTCCAAGTCTAAAGCCTTACTTAACAGCTGCATTTAGAGGATATCTGGTGAATGAGTACGTGGTCAGAAAAATTATTAGGAGGCAAGATTTTCTTCCTAATGCAATTTAGATAACTTGTCACTGATGCCAGTCTTGATAGTACATTATGTGCCAAACATTATAATTGGAGTTTATATCTCATCTAAAAATTAATTATTGGTACATGTGCTCTAAGACACAAATCATAATCATAATTGACTTTGACCGTATACTCTTCAGAGATTTACTTAGTAAACTCTTCCTCTATGGTAACTATAGAAATGCTAAGAATCAGATAATTTTTCCACAGCAAGAACTCATTAAATTCTTTCCCTATAGATGAATCTTAGTTTAGGAATTGACAACAGGTGGTCATTGGAAGAAATAAACAAGTGTCTTTAAAAATGACCATCTGATATATGTAGCTGAAAGAAACAAAGACACGAAGATGAAAAGCTACGTGCACCTCAATGTTCACGGTAGCATTATTTACAATTGCCCAAATAAGGAAGCAACCTAAGCATCCATCAGCAGATGAATGGATATAGAAGATGTGGGGTGTATATATATATATATATATATATATATATATATATATATATATACACACACACAGTAGAACACCACTCAGCCAGAAAAAAGAATGAAATCTTGCCATTTGCAGCAACATGGATGGACTTGGAGGGCACTATGCTAAGTGAGATAAGTCAGACAGAGAAAGACAAATACTGCATGATATCATTTATGTGGAAGCCAAAAAATACAATGAACTATAGTGAGTATAACAAAAAAGAAACAGACCCACAGATATAGAGAACAAGTTAGTGATTACTGGTGGGGAGGGGGGCATATAGGGGTGAGCAAGTGGAAGGTACAAACCATTGGGTGTAAGATAGGCTACAAGGATGTATTGTACAATATGGGGAATATAACCAACTTTTTGTAATAACTATAAATGGAGTATAACCTTTTAAAATTATAAAAAAATAAAACTTTTAAAAAATGACCATCTGCCATCAGTAGGTTAGTATCTCAAACTTCTCACGAATAAGCCTAACATGACTGTAAGTCAGCTGGTCATGTGTCAGATAGTCATTTACTATCTTCTTTCCTATGTGACAGTGCTCATTTACATATCCATTGCAAAGTAGTAAACTAAGATCACACAGCGAAAATAGCTAGTCATTCAAATCTTGACGAGGAAAGTTCCCAAACCAGTCACAGAGACCTAGTAGGCCTTGGAGGACATCCAGGATTCTCTTAAACCCTTTGGAAAATCTGAATCTTCCCAGCATGAAGAAATAGTTCTACGATTAATGAGCGAGATACCTCCAGCACATTTGAGCCTGGAAGTTCTTGGTTTTTAAGGATACATCATCAAGAAAGTAAGAAAATATAGGGAGATGTTTAAGACAAAAGTAGGCTTTGGAGAAGGCAGGTGTTCTACATCAGTGATTGTAACCACCAGATCACCTCTCTCCACGTGTTCAAAATATTGTTCTAACATCAGCTAGATAAGATTACCAGGGAAATCCTTCCTAAATGAATAAAGGTTCCAACAACTGGATTAAGATAGATTCAAAAGGGTAAGTGGATATGGACATACAGGAAGTCCATGCTTCTGGCTTCACTACTTCTTGTTCATACTAGTTTTAGGGTCAAGTTTCAGTTTGACATTCTGAGCTTGTGTCTCAAGTAGCTGAGAAATGGTTTGAGAAAAAGCCTGAGGAACATGCACAGCTGTGCATACACTAACTGCGGTAGAACCTTCCTTACACCCAAGCATCATGTACCATAGCCAGGCCTGAACACCCTACTCCCCCCTCCCAGATAACTGGAATTCTTCTCCGACTCACAGCTCACTGCCCTTTCTCCACATGTATGGAATTAAATGATTGAAATCACTGAAATGCCAATAATTTACTGCCGCAGGGCGAGCTGCAGTAACCTAGGCATTCTGAAAGATTCATCTTAGGTAAAATGGAAAGATCAGAAACTAAATGTGGTTCTTGTTCAGAAAGGGCTTATAGGCCAAATGGGTAAGAAATTCACATATCATTTCCCCGGAAAAGACCCCACTTCAAGCAGAAGGAAACAGGAACATCAAGTGACTTTTAAAAAAACTTAGAGAACACAAAAAGTAATATTGAAATGCTGCCTTAGACTAGTTGAAATTTAGTCTGGGCTTGAAGCTGGGAAGCATCTGGATAACACAAAAAAAGTGGAGAATACTCCAGGTATAATAGAAAAGATATTGAATCAATTTATAGACAGACCAGACACTGATTTAGCTTTATCCTATTGGCTTTGCAGAACTGCTGATGAATTTAACATGAGTGAAGGCCAGATCGAATTTTAAAAAGAACAAAAGAGCAGTATCATCATCAAGGGGAAATACGAAGGGCCTGGAAGGAGGAAGGTCAGTAAAGATACAATCAAATCTCTTACCATACCACCAAGTACTGGTAATTGGCAGTGAGTTCAAAAGGGCAGCCTAAAACATAGAGCCGAGGACTATTTCTGAAGAATCTCTGCAAATGAGGATTCCGATAGAAGATCATAACATAGAAGAAAGAAACATCTCAGACATTTAGGCAGAAAGTTAAAATGTGTCCTCGATATAAAGACTCAAGTCCAGTTGGCCTGAAAGTCCTTCTTTTCTAGCAAATGGTAAGATCAGATCTCTATAGGGGGTAGAGCACCTGCTTGGAAGGATGAATAGCAGTCATTCTGAGGAACCCTGCAAGGAAGCATTCTCTAACTCATTTACCGTTGATGTTCTCAGCGCAAGGCCAAATCAAGGCAGCAAGGAGAATCAAGATTTCTGAAGCCATAGAGACCTCCATGTGCGCGGACCCCCAGCCCAGGACTCCTTGGGACATAGGAAGTGGGAACAGCTTAAGTGATTTTATAATGGCATCCCATGCTCAGCTGCCTTCATTTTGCTACTTCGTTAGATCACCCACGGGGTGGTTTCCACAGTGTCAACCAACTAAAACCTGAGGCTCTCCTGATTACCCCAACTCCGATGCTCAAAGAGGCCCATCAGGTGAAAAGTGCTAATTGATAACTGTGTGTGCCTGAGGCCTGTTAAAATCATCTGAGAAGCTGGCAAGGCACACACTTCCAAAAACACTAAAGCATAGAAAACTCTTTTCACTAGGTAATTTTCAGGTGTCATCTAATATGCTGAATAACCTAAATCGTACATATTTGAAATCAAAAGACTATTATTTCTTAATTTCTACGGGTTTGGCTGTGGAAGAATCAGCAGTAGAGATGATAAAGTGACTTGAATCCCTGAGACAGAGACCTAAAGAAAAACCACCTTTCTTGACCTCAAGAAAATCCACAAATTCATCTCTGTTAATTCTTCCATAAATTGTTCTAGTTACTCTAGTCGGGTCAAGCCTTGAAATTATTTGCTTATAACACAAGATATACACACACACAATATCATAAGGGTAAATATATATATATATATTTGTCCTCGTGTCATATACATATGTATATATAATTTTATATATAATCAACATAAATTCATTTTAATAGTTGGAATACAAGTTCCAGCTAAAGGTTTTTCTTGTTTTTGCTAAAATGTCAATCGTGACATTTTTAGTTTTAAAGTGAACTTGGAAATCAAGTCTCACAGTAAATAAACTTCAAAGAATCAGAGTCAAAGGCCTATCGTTGTTTGTAGTGACATCTGAATGATATTTTCAATGTTACAATCTGCTTTCAAATAAGCACGTGCACAGGGCTTCCCTACATGTCACAAAAAGGACTTTCGTTTCCAACATCACATCCTCTAACGGAGAGTGAAACCCCAGAGCGGGGACTCACACAGTTCCTGCCTCTGGAAGGCCTGGAGAACCCAGTCACCAACTACAAAGACAAAAGAGAGCTGAAGAAAGACAAAGATAAGTCCACGTTATTATTTTGTCTTTCATTTTCTTTTTTTAAAAAACTTTCTCCTGATGCTATTAACATTTCTTTCATCTAAAATTCATAAACTTTACATTTAACTTTCAAATCATTCCGATATAGGCATCTAATATTTTTTTCCTAAAGGCACCTGTGTCTACTAGTTAAGAGCTTAATTAGAACCATAGACTAATTTCTCCACTCTCAGTTTATATAAATTTGGGAAAGTTAAGGCTCACGTTCATACTCTGTAAAGAGGAGATAATGATACTACCTACCTTATAAGTTTGTTTTGAATATTAAAAGAGATAAAGGTAAACAGTCTAGCCAAAATTAATAGCGTACAAAAAAAACCATATAACACGTGACTGTTTTCCTCAAACTTGAGCACAGTTAATTCCAGGGTTTTATGCAACGTTCCTGGGACTACTCAAAGCCACGGAATGAGCAAAGTCCATTTTTCTGAAATTCCAATTTTAATTCCAAATTTTGTTGTGAAAGGATAATGGAATTTCAATATAACTTGAATGTAAAATGGATAGAGATAAGGCAGAGATAATATATAAATCTTATTTTTAAGCAATTTCTAACTTAGAGAAATGCTGCAAATATACATAACTTATTTTTTCCTGAACATTTTGGGAATAATTTGCTAATATGATACTCCCTCATTCCTAAATATTTTAGAGTATGTTTCCTGCAAATAAGGACATTCTCCCACTGCAATGATTCTCAATATGTTGTCCTTGGATGCTGTGGGCCCACAGGATCAAAACTATTTTCATAATAATGCTAAGACATAATATGCCCTTTTCACCATGTTGACCTTTGCACAGATGTATAAAAACAATGGGGGTCAACACCACTGCCTAAGCAAGAAAGGCAGCGCCACCAAGCTGTGTTAGTCATCGTTGTGTTCTTCACCACCACATACTCACAGTAGAAGCCAGTTTCACTTAAGAATCAAAGCAGTAGGGCTTCCCTGGTGGCGCAGTGGTTGAGAGTCCGCCTGCCGATGCAGGGGACACGGGTTTGTGCCCCGGTCCGAGAAGGTCCCACATGCCGCGGAGCGGCTGGGCCCATGAGCCATGGCCGCTGAGCCTGCGCGTCCGGAGCACAGGCTCTGTGACGGGAGAGGCCCCAATAGTGAGAGGCCTGTGTACCGCAAAAAAAAAAAAAAAAAAGGCAGTAAAAATTATTCATTTTATTAAATGTTGATTGACCCTTGAGTACATGTCTTTTTAATATTCTGCATTATAAAATGGAAAGTATGAATGAAGCCCTTCTGCTGTGTATCAAAGCGTGGAGATTATGCAATTTATTGTTTGATTTGTGAGCTGAACACAACCTTTCTTCATAGAACATCATATTTACCTGCAAGAACGACTGTCAGACAAACATTGACTATTTGCACTTGGGTTTTGACAGATATTTTTAGAAACAGAATGAAATATTGGCTGTCACTTCAAAGAAAACAACTGACAGTTTTTGTATCCAGAAATAAAATTCAAGTTTACAAGCAAAATTTAGAAAACTTGCATTCCCCACATTCAGAGTGCAGCTGTGAGGTTTTTTTTTGTATTGCATAATGAAACATGTTAACATTTGGAAGTTCTGCATAACTGAGTGAACCAATATTTTCCAAATAACCAATGCATACTGTGATACAAGCATGCGTGTGTAAACGTTTCATTCAAAATACAAGAGAGATCAATGGACTTTAATATAACTGAGTATGAAATGTTCATTGATATATTTTCTGTTTCCACACTGCAACTAACCTTGAAGAACTACCTTTTGTAGAGAATTAGTGGTATCAAACAACAGCCACAATTATTTGAAGAGTATTAAAATACTCCTCCCTTTTCCAAATACATGTTTGTGTGAGGCAAAGTTCTTTTCACATACTTTAACCAAAGTAACATATCACAAAGCCTTAATGTAGAAGGACATATGAGAATCTAGCGGTCTTCTATTAAACTGGACTGGAGACTTGCAAACATGTAAAACAATGTTACTCTTCCATTTTTTGTGAAAATAATTATTTTTATAAAATGCTTATTACTTATGTTAACACATGACAGGTTTATTGCAGCTATTTAATAAAGATTTAAAATTTTTACTTTAATTTTTAATATGGTAATTTGCATAGAGTAAACCCACATAAACAAATTTCTTTGGAATTCTCAATATCTTAAAGACTATTTGGTGTCAGAGGTCCTGACACCAAAAGTTTGAGTATCATCAAAATCAAAAACTTAATATTAACACCTTTCAAATTTCTCCAGTTGTCTCATTAATGGCCTTTATAGCAAAAAATAATGATAAAATAAAATCCAGTTCAGACTCACATGTTGTGGTGCACATAGCTGTCATATCTCTTTATTCTCCAACATTTCTTCAATCTTTCCTTGATTTTTCATGACCTCGACATTTGTATGTTGTGCATCGCACTCAATTTGTGTTTGATATTTCTTCCTCATTAGGTTTGCAGGATTATCACAGCAGTGGCGTCCGGTTCTTACTGCATCCTATCAAGTGGTACTCAACTTCAGTTTTTCCCATTACTGATGATGCAAATTTGGTCGCTTGATTAAGGTACTTTCCTCCAGGCTTCTTTACTGTAAAGTTCCTCCTTCTCACTTTGTAATTGATTTATATTTTATGGGGAGATACTCTGAAACTGTAAATATCCTGTTCCTCATTAATCTTTCAACTTACTTGCTTATATTAGCATATACTTGTGATTTCCTATTTTATTATGTAGATCATAACTCATTACTATCATTATTTACATTTATGCTCAAATTATTTCAGATTTGACCAGGAGGAGCCCCTTGAAATAGTTCCTATATAATTTTGACATTTCTGCAGCATTCTTTGAGCACTTTCCCCATTTTTGGCACCAAAAGTTGTTCCCGGTTTAACTTGTACTTCTCCTGCCCCAGCCCTGGTGCTGGCTGTTACTCCATGGAACTCTGGTTTAAGTAGAACATGGTGTTTAGGAACTGAGATGTGTGTGCTAGATGTGATCATTGTTATGGAGGGTCAGTATTCCCATGGCCTGTCTGTGGATAAAACTACAAAAACAGACGTATGTTTATACGAATGCTTAGGGAGACACCTGCTCAGGTGGGGATGATTGGCGTCTCTGGCGTTTGAAGCCAATGCTCAACACTCGAGCTCCACGCAGTAGCAACAGGAGGTGGCTATGAAGTTATCACGGGACTAGGGGAAATCATCTTGGGGATCTTATGAAGAACTTCTTATGCCGTGTGGCTGACGGGGTCTTGGTGCTCCGGCCGGGTGTCAGGCCTGAGCCTCTGGAGAGGAGAGTTCAGGACATTGGACCACCAGAGTCCTCCCAGCTCCACGTAATATCAATCGGCGAGAGTTCTCCCAGAGATCTCCATCTCAACGCTAAGACCCAGCTCCGCCCAACGGCCAGCAGACTCCAGCGCTAGTTGCCCCATGCCAAACAGCTAGCAAGATAGGAACACAGCCCCACCCATTAGCAGAGAGGCTGCCTAAAATCATACTAAATTCACAGACACCCCAAAACACGCCACCGGACGCGGCCCTGCCCACCAGAAAGACAAGATCCAGCCCCACCCACCAGAACACAGACGCCAGTCGCCTCCACCAGGAAGCCTACACAGCCCGCTGAACCAACCTCACCCACTGGGGGCAGACACCAAAAACAACAGGAACTACGAACCTGCAGCCTGCGAAAAGGAGACCCCAAACACAGTAAGTTAAACAAAATAAGAAGAGAAACACACAGCAGATGAAGGAGCAAGGTATGTGCACGCTTAGATTTACATGATTTCTATATCTGTTTCTATAACTTGAAAACCATGAGTTCAAATTCACATCTCCTATTTGAATTCAAACCTATATGGTTCATTTCAGGGTTTTTTCTATATTTTGTTCTATATTTTTAATTCCCTTCTCTAATAGTGAGAAGTCTGACTTCCATTATCTTTAATAAATGAGCTTTTCAGAATGTTTGAATGTGTGTAGATAAATAGATAGATAGATGCCTTTGTAGAATTCACACCAAACTGTTGAGAGAGTTTTATCTAGGGGAGAAAAATAGAGGAATTTGAAGGTAAAGAGTAATTTTTTTACCATATTTAGGTTCCACTTACATGTGGAACCTAAAACATGACACAAATGAACTCCTTTACAAAACAGAAACAGACTCACAGACACAGAAAACAAACTCACGTAGCAAGTGGGCTGGGAATACTAACAAGCTTGGCACATCCATTCATGGCAACATCATGTAATTCCAAAGCTCACCTTGACGTTTGCGTTGCATTTTGTCATTCCTTTTATTTTTTTAATTAAAAACGTTTTTTTAATTGAAGTATAGTTGATTTTCAGTGTTGTGTTAGCTTATTCCCAGCCCAGTTGCTATATAAACAATGTTACCTCCTGTCTTGTGATTCTGGTATTATTAACTAAAAATGTGTGGGCTGTCTTGAATGGATTATAATAAAGGAAAAAATGACCTATAAAAAAAAGAAACTCATGGGTACCAGAGGGGAAAGGGGGTTTGGGGGAGGGATAAATTAGGAGTTTGGGATTAGCAGATACAAACTACTATATATAATATAGATAAACAACAAGGTCCTACTGTAGCGCATAGGGAACTAGATTAAATGTCTTCTAATAATTCATGAGGGGAGAGAATATGAAAAAGAATATGTACATACATGTATAACTGAATCACTTTGCTGTACACCAGAAACTAACACAACACTGTAAATCAACTATACTTCCATAAAAAAAAGTGATTTTATATCTTGTTCTGTATATTTCTTCATGTTTGCATGTTTTACAATAAGGATGTGGTCGTGTCATATTTGTGAAAACGTATTTTTATTTCCAAAAAAGACAAAAACATTTTAGGCAATAAAGATAGTTTTAACAAACCCCCCCAAAAAAATAAATGAAATTTTCAGATCAAAATCTCTGTATGAAACAATCTACTGTCACCCCCCATCCCCACCCTGTATAAACTATACTCCCCTCACTCAGGCCCCAACACTGCCCCCCCATGCTGTGACCATCCCTCCCCATGTGGATAACCTCTTCACATCCCACCAGTGCTCTGAAACCCAAGGTTATGTTGCCCCTCCAAGCAAATGTCCTTTTCACTCAACTAGGAAGTGGCTTGAGTTTTACAACTCTGAACCAAGCCCCTTCACCTCTGCCCTTGTGTGAACACTATCGTAATACCAGTGGAGCTTCAACGCCCAACTTGGGGTCACAAAAGTTACTTCAAACCCCCGGCACAGAGGCCTACCTTGCTCAAACCTATCTATTGGCATTTGGACTAATTTGTGAGGAAGGAAAGAGAAGAGAAAGGAATCACCTAGGACTTGGTGTTAGGTCTCATAGAGTAATAGTAAAGAAGCTGGTCTATGTATCAAGGGCCGGGGGAGGAGGCATATAATAGAGCAGTTAAAACCTGAATAGGAGAAAAATATCAAATAAACACAAATATGATATAGGGTTGGGAGCATATGATGAATATATTGACTCACCCTCTGGAGCAGCTAAATTTGCTTATGGAAAATGAGCACATATGATTTAAGATTTGTTCAAGTGTATCCACAGTTATGCAGCTCTGAGGGTTATCAGAAGGAGGAAGTCCTTAGCTTTTAGTTTTTGTCAGTCAAGATGATGTGAAAGCCTGGGGAATGATGCTATAGCACTGGTTTTAATGATGTCAAAGGTGCAATCTCTCTATAGATTCCTAGGGGGGAAAAAGGCATCTTGAACACATTCACTGATGTTCTTCTTTGCAGAATTAAAACATTCTGTCGAGTTGGCCAAAAAGTTCGTTAGGCTTACGGAAAAACCCGAACAAACTTTTTGGCCAACCCAGGTGGAGAAAATGCACCAGTGGTGATATTAATATTAACTCCAATAGTAGAACGTAGGCATACTGGAGCAAACTAAGGTTCCTTCTTAAATAGATAAAAATAATTGTGAAAACAACTTCCTTTGGAGGGTGTTCAGTAGACTGGCACTGTTCAAATGCTTTAAATGAATTATCTTATTCCAGCTTCACTGTATCCCTGTGAGGGAGGGATGTTAGCATATGGTTCAGCTTAGGTACAGAAACCTCAAGTATCTCACTCAAAGAAATTCGGCAAATAAATGGCAGAGAAATTTCGATCTGTACAGAGCCTGAGTGTGTGTGGAGGCTAAGTCATCAGAATCCAATCAAATGCAGCTGTTCATTCTCTTTACTATTTGTTCCAATCTTCAGTCACCATAACCAGAGTTAAGAAAGCCAATGTCTTCTCAGTCCTGAAGCCCAGAAATCTCTCCCACCTAAGCAACTAATTCCTAGTTTGGTTAAATTCAGTAACATACATTGTATGACAAGCATGGGACTAAGTATTAGAAGAAAGATGACGACAAAAGAGAATCTACCAAAATTTAAGATGCCTCTGACTTGTTCATAAAATATGAAAATAATATATTGGGATCAGCATGTTAGGTGGTCAGAAGGGAAGGTCAAGATGGCATCCACGCAATGATAAAACCATGAATGTGATTGGAAACACGTAGAACTAGCTACTAGTTGACAATCAGGGTAAAGCCCATTTCGGAAAGCCATAAAGGGAACTACTTACACGATTTTTTTAAAAATTTTATTTATTTATGTATTTATGGCTGTGTTGAGTCTTCGTTTCTGTGCGAGGGCTTTCTTTAGTTGTGGCAAGCGGGGGCCACCCTTCATCGCGGTGCGCAGGCCTCTCACTATCACGGCCTCTCTTGTTGCGGAGCACAGGCTCCAGACGCGCAGGCTCAGTAATTGTGGCTCACGGCCCTAGTCGCTCCGCGGCATGTGGGATCTTCCCAGACCAGGGCTCGAACCCGTGTCCCCTGCATCGGCAGGCAGATTCTCAACCACTGCGCCACCAGGGAAGCCCTACACAATTTTTTTAAAAGGCCATCATACCACTTAAATCGCAACTGCTCTTCTGTATTCTCTCTTATTCATACCTGGTTATAGACCCCATGCAGACCAAATCAGAGAAATAAGGAGGGACATTTGCTAACAGCACAGAGGCCCTCATCTCCTCTGACGCAGGGTAAGGCCCATTAAGTAAACAGGAAAATGCAATAGACTTGCCACACGCAGCTGACACATCACTAGTGCAGCTTGAATGGTTCTTTCCTCGAGAGTGCTGTATTTTCTCCTAATCATTGTATTCCTGGAGATCGCAGGTTCTGATTAAATGAAAAGTGCAGGTAAACAGTGTCCAGAGAACCAAGTCTTCTCTGCATCTATGGAGGCATCTGTGGGCCTATTCGATAACACTTCCCCCACCATTTTTTTTCAAGTTTCAAACCTGCAGAGAAGTTGAAAGCATTTACAATGAATGCCAATGTAGCGGGTACTTAGATTCACCAATTGTTAACATGTTGCTGTATTTGCTCTCTTATATCCTGTGTATCATTTCGTATATTTACATCTACAATTCTTCTGAACAGTTGCAAGTATGGTGCAGATACCGTGACATTCATTCTTAAATACTTGAACCTGAATCTCCTAAGAACAAGGATACTCAGCTACACAACACAACATAATTATTACAGTCAAGAAATTAAATATTGATACTACCGTCTAATATGTATTCTAGGGCTTCCCTGGTGGCGCAGTGGTTGAGAGTCCGCCTGCCGATGCAGGGGGCGCGGGTTCCTGCCCCGGTCCGGGAAGATCCCACATGCCGCGGAGCGGCTGGGCCCGTGAGCCATGGCCGCTAAGCCTGCGCGTCCGGAGCCTGTGCTCGGCAACGGGAGAGGCCGCCACAGTGAGAGGCCCGTGTACCGCAAAAAAAAAAAAAAAAAAAAAATAGCACCCAACAGCCCATTTTTAAAAAGAAAAAGAAAATTCTATAGTTTGAGCAGTAAGTATACAATTTCTTATAAACCAATTGGAATTACACAGAACTAGAAAGTTTGCTAAGCACAGATTCTTTCAGGCAACAGCTTTTGAGCAAAAAATGCTGTTTAGCCCCTGCTAATGACAATAATCCCATCTACTGAACATTTACTATGTGCCAACCACAAGTGTACAAGAAGTTCAGGCATTTTAATCGTCATTATCAACCCTAGGCATGAGTCACTAATACCACCCCTATTTAATCTTTGAGAAAATTGGTCACAGGCATGTTAAATGAGTTGCTAATGTCACACAGCTGGAAAGCCCTAGATTTAATTATAGGTAGAATGACTCGAAAACCACTGTTTTACATCACTATCCTCTGCCATTCTTTGTTAGTAAGCTCTTGTCTCTCAGCTTCCCACCTGACTGATGTAGTCTTTTGAGTAAAAGGAATAGGACTTTATTAGCTCTTTGGAAACTTATTAATAAACTTTGAGATATGTCCGTAATTATTAGCCCACGGCGAAGGATGAGGGGCGGTGAGGGGCGGAGGGTGTTGAACAGAACAGGATAATGTGTTATTCTTTTTTAATTAATTAATTTATTTTTTAATTTTTGGCTGCCTTGGGTCTTCATTGCTGTGTGCGGGCTTTCTCTAGTTGCGGCGAGCGTTGCGGTGCGCAGGCTTCTCATTGTGGTGGCTTCTATTGTTGCAGAGCACAGGCTCCAGGAGCGTGGGCTTCAGTAGTTGTGGCACATGGCCTCAGTAGTTGTGGCACATGGCCTCAGTAGTTGTGGCTTGCGGGCTCCAGAGCGCAGGCTCAGTTGTTGTGCACGGGCTTAGTTGCTCGCGGCATGTGGGATCTTCCCGGACCAGGACTTCAACCCATGTCCCCTGCATCGGCAGGCGGACTCTCAACCGCTGCGCCACCAGGGACCATTTTTATGGCCCACACAACTACTCCCTTCCGAGGAATGTGACTCCTCCGTTCCCCTATGAACTGTAGAAGCTGTGCTCTTGGACATCCAGCAGCACCACAGAAGTAACCCAGTTTAACAATGTCATGTGGCATTTTATTTTTATATATTTACATATTTTTAATTGGTTTTAATCGATTATAACCATAATGCCTTTGAGAAAGGCCATTTGTGTTTTTAACTTTCAAAGTGGCCACAAGTCCATGAATAAAACTTGACATACTTTACGGTATATCTGTATTTATCGGATTTCTCATGTAGCATTCTAAGCTGCTGGGCTGAGTTACCAGAAAGGTGGGAGCTGGGGGAAAGGTTATTACCAACATTGTTCTCAATAGCTATTTGGCACCCAGGTGTTGAAAACTGGTGCTAGTTGCATGCAGGAATATGGCCAGTAAGCTTGCTTGGAAGACAGTGAATAGAAATTGAAATCCACTAGAAGCAGAAAGAACTCAGAAGCATGAGTGAACTGGATGTCTACTTAGATCCCCCCGCCAAATTATTCTATAATACAAGCTCAGAGGTTTGGATTTTGTCTCTGTCCATGTGTTCCTCCAACAGTCACTTGGTCATACTATGACACATCCCCCAATACAAGCAATATCAACAACCCTCCCATTCTTGGTCCCAAAGATTCTGTGTCAAGTGGCTACTTGCACAGAAAATTCTGAAAATTATGATCACGTCTACTGACGCCTTTTCAAAGTTTACTTCTGTCAAGATGTATCACCTTTTAAAATTTCAAAGCCACGTTACCATCAGAGGAATCTCAATCGTATGCTCTGTGGTAATGATTCAAACACAAGTCACTTTCTTTGGTATAACATGGTGGAGAAGGGAAAATATCCCCAGATACAGGACAGAGTTTTTCCAAAGTCCAAACTGCCCGTTGAGCTTCTGGTCATGGACCTGGATGAGTTCTTAACTGCTTAGTCAACCCTGCCCTTGTAAGCCCCACATATTTTCTGTGCAGACATTACTAATAATAGATGTTTTCAGTTTGCATGTCTAATTGGCCCGATTTCAAGCCAAGAAAACCCACTCTCTGAAGCTATAGTGGTCCAAGCCCAGGTCCTTTCCACTGTCATTTCTACAAGAAGCAGCTTAGTTTCTCGGTGAGGGTACAGGGCACCTTGATCTCAGTCTGCCTAGGGCAAGACCAAGACTCTAAAAACTTCCCTACATAGGGCACAGGTATTAAGAAACTGGCCAGCTGAGTCTGCATCTGTAACATCGGCAACACACCTAAAGAGACCCCCACCTAACCCTGCCTGTGTTGCCAGTGCCAGAGGTCCTGATACTTGACCAGCTAACTGTGCAACTCCCCTTTCCACCTTTTCTTCTAATGATCTTTTATTTTTAGTGCTCTTAGCAATGTTTTAGTGAACAAAGCCATTCAGGGAGCAGTCCAAACCCCCCCAAAGCTGCAGAAATCATGTATACAAGCCAAGATTCCAAAATAAACCTCCTCCCACCAAAAAATGTGTAGGGATGAATGAAGAGACAGATAGATACAAAAATCATATTTTCTAGCACATGCATATTTGAAGAGGCCCACTGCAAGACTATCCCACACTGTCAGTTGACTTCAGCCTAGAAGTCAGTTCTCTACAAAACTGTACTTGAAATAGAATCATCGGTGATTTGGTACTTTAGTTACACTGCCACAATACCATTCATTCAGTTAACCAGTATATACTGAGGGTTTACTATGAGCAAAATATTGTTTCATGCCTAAAGAATCCATGAATTTTAAAAACAAAAATCTCTTCCCTTTTTGACCTTATACCCTAATAAGAAAAAACAAACAAAATAGAGGTAAAGTATATCGTATGTGTTTAGTGCTAAGAAGGAAAAATAAAAAAGGAAGAGGGATATGAAATATTAACGTATGTGAAATTTTAGATGGGGTGGGGGGAAAAGCACACATTTCATATTGGACTCAAAAGGTAGTCATTAAATACATTAGAAGAGTCGCCTATGGTGGAGGCGGGATTGATGGATCAACTCAGTTAAATCAAGAGAGGTCTTGCATTGGCCAATGATAACAACGTGGGCTTAACTTGACCCTTGAAATCTCTTTTGGGAGTGTAACTCTACCTAGTTTGATTTTGTCTAAAGTGGGAAGTAGATGAAGCTACTTTCCCAGATGGATAGCGGACTTCAAACCTGAAAGATTAACTCTAACGGCGAATAATTAGTGTCTCAGCATTTCGACCAGAAGGCTTGGCATCCCTAAAATCATCCCACGTGGGCAGCCCCCTGCAAAGTAAAGTGGCTCTTGAACCTTATCATGCATCAGGATCACCTGGGGAGCCTGTTAAAAACACTGAATATTGGGCTTCCACTCCCAGGGTGGGACTAAGAATTTGCATTTCTAACAAGTTCCCAGGTGGTGCTGGTGCCGCTCTCCTGGGGACCCCACTTTGGGAACCACCCTGTAACAGTACTGAAGGTTAGCCTGTGGACAACACCCTCCCTGGTACTTCAGAAGTCCTAAAGATGACTCACAAAATGCTTCCATTTGGTTTGACACAATAACATCCTGCACTTCATACCTCAGGAGGGTGGAGTTATAAGTGTGTCAAGGGCTTTCTCTTTGTTCTCCAGAGCAATGGGTCATCGTATGCATCTAAGTGTGTTATTAGGTATAAACCCACTTCAGGCGTCCCAGCTCCTCTCAACTTCTGACCACCCAAGGTGTTCTTCACCTGTGACCTAGCATAACGAAGGCCCATGTGGAGTGACCTTCTACTTGTTTCTCTGACGTAGACATGTTCTGGGGAAGTGCCAGGAATGAGTGGACTTTGGCTAATAGTAGTTTGAAAGGATGGTATCTTGATGACCATGAGACATTGGGCTTCCAGGCTAAGTCTGATTGTTCTTTCCTAAAAGCTGAGAATGGGTGGTTCCAGTTAGCCCTAGATATTATCTTCTCGTTGGTTCCAGTCAGCATTGTTGAATAACTGATGAGCTCACACTGTTCTCTCTTCTCTCAAAAATATAGTCTGAGACTTCTCACATTTAACCGGTCTCTCCTCTTATCTCCCATTTGCTCTCATTAAGTCATCCTTGTCCTATCTGTCCTCCCTTCCCACTCATGGTTCATGCATTCACCCCTTCTCACTAAATTACATTAGTTCACGTTATCAACTAGTCTCCCTTATCTAACTGCCTCTTCTCCCATTGAGAACAATACCATGTAAGTTTTCTTAGCTCCTCCTTAGTCCAATACTTCCTTTAAATCCAGAGCTTTCTACAGGGAAAAAAAAAAAGATATCTGGTCTAATATTATTCTGGGTGTATTCGTGAGGGTATTTCTGGATGAGAGTAACATTTGAATCTGTAAACCGAGTAAAGGAGATTGTCGGCCTAAGGTGGGTGGGCCTCATCCCATCAGCTGAAGGCCTGAATAGAACAAAAAGGCTGAATGAGGGCGTGCCTTCTGCCTGATTGCCTCTGAGCTGGGATATTGGTTTTTCCTGCCTTTAGACTCAGGCTGAAACATTGGTTCTTTCTGGATCTCGAGCCTGCAGGCCTTTGGATTAGACCTACATTATCAGTTCTCCTGTGTCCCCAGCTTGCCAGCTAAAGATCTTGGGGCTTCTCAGCCTCCACAATCACATGTTATGAATTTGAGCCAATTCCTTACAAAAAATACATACATGCATCCTGTTGGTTCTGTTTCTTTGGAGAAACACATAGCTTTATAAACTTGGCTCAGTGCTAATATTCAAATGATACATTTTACTCACCTTACTAATCGTTAGTACCTATAATAATAAAATACTACATTTTAGGAGGTTTTGCTTATAAAGAGTAAAGGCTCTCCCCAGGCTGCCCAAAGTGACGGATTATTGTAGACACCTGACGGGCTTCAGTTATATTAACACAAGGCAATTGGCCCTCTCACAACTTCCTGTTTCCTGAACGGATGTTGCCGTGGGGTCTGGCCAGATGGAGGTTTTTCTGGTACTGCATCTCCTTTCTTCTCTGATTTGGGCTTGCTCTGGAGAACAGCCAGGTATTTACAGAGTAATAGGAGACTCGGTGGGTAACGGATGATCAGTAATGAGGCTGCATCTTTGACTTTCCAAATCTGAACATTTCAATTAGCTGCTACATTGCTAATAGCTAAGGGCCTACACTAGATGATCTGCTTTGGATGGTTGAGGTGGGAAGGCCCTGTTTCCCCACCTGCCTTCACCCCGGCACCTTCCTTTTTCCCATAATATCCCTTTCCCCTTTAAGGATAGCTCATTGGCTTGGTTAATTAGATTGAAGACGTTTCCATGTATCTGAGATGGACGTAGGTTATCTTGGCTTCAGCCGTGGAGAGTGATGCTTGGGAACAAACCTTGAGGAAACACCGTTCACAGTGTATGTATGTGTAGCAAAGATTTGCCTTTCTCTGTCTGACTGACTTCACTCTGCATGATAATCTCCAGGTCCATCTGCGTTGCTGAAAATGGCCTTATTTCATTCTTGCTTTGTTACATTCTGACAACACGGGCCTTTCTGTTTTGGCAAGTTGCCAACCAGGGCCTTTGCACTAAATCTCACTGCCCGGAATAACGAGTGATTTAATGTTCAAGTCACCCCCCTCCTCTCTGTGTAAAGGGCGAATACCTAGTGTACCCACCATATACGAGCCAAAAAGGGAGAGTGGACAGGCCAGTTGTGTTTCTTTGTTTTGTTTTGTTTTGTTTTGTTTTGCGGTTCACGGGCCTCTCTCACTGCTGTGGCCTCTCGCGTTACAGAGCACAGGCTCCGGACGCGCAGGCTCAGCGGCCATGGCTCACGGGCCCAGCCGCTCCGCGGCATGTGGGATCTTCCCAGACCGGGGCATGAACCCGTGTCCCCTGCATTGGCAGGCGGACTCTCAACCACTGCGTCACCAGGGAAGCCCTCTTTGTGTTTTTTTTTAACATCTTTATTGGAGTAAATTGCTTTACATTGTTGTGTTAGTTTCTGCTGTATAACCAAGTGAATCAGCTATAAGTATACTTATATCCCCATATCCCCATATCCTCTCCCTCTTGCATCTCCCTCCCACTCTCCCTATCCCACCCCCTAGGTGGTCACGAAGCACCGAGCTGATCTCCCTGTGCTATGCGGCTGCTTCCCACTAGCTATATTACATTTGGTAGAGTATATATATCAATGCCACACTCTCACTTCATCCCAGCTTGCCCCCTCCCCTTGTTCTTAAGTCCATTCTCTACGTCTGCGTCTTTATTCCTGTCCTGCCCCAAGTTCTTCAGAGCCATTTTTTTTTTAAGATTCCATATATGTGTGTTAGCATACGGTATTTGTTTTTCTCTTTCTGACTTACTTCACTCTGTATGACAGACTCTAGGTCCATCCACCTCACTACAAATAACTCAGTTTCGTTTCTTTTCATAGGCCAGTTGTTTTGTGTGGAGTCACTTTCACAATTGTAGGACTGAGATTCTCTAGTGATTGGAAATTGCCGGCAGCTAAAGATGGCTTTAGGACTGTGAACAGTTTTCCCCTAAAAGCTCGTCAGTCCCACCATAGGTAACCTTCCAGTAGTTCTATGCCTGCCTATTTTTTTTTTAATTTTTAATTTTATATATTTTTTACATTTTGACCACACTGCGTGGCATGAGGGATCTTAGTTCCCCCACCAGGGATGGAACCCGTGCCCCCTGTGGTGGAAGCTCAGAGTCTTAACCACTGGACTGCCAGGGAAGTCCCTGCCTGCCTATTTAAAAGAGCAGATAATTCCTTCTCAGATTTTCCAATTTATCCTCTAATTTACCAGCAGTCCCAAATTACTCTGGGGTTTAACTGCCAGGTCCTATATTTCACCACCTTGTTTCTTGGCCTTTAGCAAACTTTAATGTTTCAGTTATAAATATTATCTCTTTGATTGTCTTTTGACTGGCAGGGTATAATATATTTTGAAACCACTGGTTCTCTTTGATCCTTTAGAAGCTCATCTAGAAGACTTCATCTCAAGTCCAAGTTTTACTTCTCTTCATCACAAGTCCAAGTTTTACTTCTGTTTAGTTCTCCTAAAACACAGCCCAGTGATCAGCAGGGGCTCTGTGCCTGCTTCTCACTTTCTCAGCAATAGGCAAGTATCGTTCATATATTCAATCAACAAATGTATATTGAGCAGTTATTGTATTGGCTTATTCTTGGCTCTAAGCATTACAACAATGAACAAAACAGACCAAGTCTCCATTCTCATGGAGCTTATATTCTCATGCAAAGAGGACAAAATTTTAAAGAAAATAATTACTGGGCTTCCCTGGTGGCGCAGTGGTTGGGGGTCTGCCTGCCGATGCAGGGGACGTGGGTTCATGCCCCGGTCCGGGCGGATCCCACATGCCGTGGAGCGGCTGGGCCCGTGAGCCATGGCCGCTGAGCCTGCGCGTCCGGAGCCTGTGCGCCACAACGGGAGAGGCCACAACAGTGAGAGGCCCGCGTACCGCAAAAAAAAAAAAAAAAGAAGACATGAAAATAATTACTAGGTCACAGTTAGTAGTAAGAGAAAATGAAGTATTGAAAAATTGCACTGGGTTAAGCTATGATCACTCGATTTCTATCCTAGCTTTGTTAATTTTGGTCAAATGACTGTATTGCTTGAGAAAATACCAAGACTAAACAGGGATACCAAGATTAGAGCAAAGGTTTTGCTTTCCAGGAATTGAAGTCAGGAATAAAGGTAGTAATTATATTAGTAATTGTCCATAATTACTAATATAAATGTCCTAAGGGAGATGGTCTTCCACTTAGAACTGAAAAATAAGGCATCTAAGATCTTGTTTGGGCTAATTCTCATCCACACACAGGATCGCTTGGATACTTCTTGGAGATGGGAGGACATGTGAGTGTTCTAAAGGTAGGACTAGGAAAATCACCTCGAAAATTTGTTTTTCTCTACCAATGAGGGTGTCTTTTATTGTTAACTGGCCCTGAGCTTCCCTGAAGTGGGACCACTGTATTATCTGACACTTTCTCTTTTCTTCCTCCCAATAGTACATGTACGATGCAGCCCCTCTTTGTTCTTGGCCAGGGTTAAGTCAACTGCATTTGATAATGGTCTACCTGTGGCTCCTGATGAAGTGTTTCTGGGAGATCGATGTCCTGTAACCTCCGTGTATCAAAGATTTTATGAGTTTCAATACGATCCCACTGATTGCAACATCAGGAATGAGGTAGTTAGATATCCTCCTAATTAACTAAATCATCTCAGAGACGTTCAGGCTGACAAACTGCGTGCCATGGGGGTTTTATTAGTTTTTTTCCTAATAACAAGCTAAACTGATTTTGCCAAATGTCATAACAAGGCCATGGGCAGTGAAGGAAGGTAGGAATGAACAGTAGCCACTTGCCAATCAGTTGTACCTCCCTCTAGAGGATGCAAACCTAAATGAGACATGGAATTTGTCCTAATTTTAGAAAAGAACAGGCTTCTTTTTTTCTTCTCTATACCAGGGGTCAGCAAATTACAGGCTGCAGGCCTGATCTGGCCCACCATCTACGTTTATGTGGTCCATGAGCTAAGAAAAGATTTTTTAATGTTTAAATGATTAAAAAATAACAAAAGAAGAAGAATGCTTTGTGATAGGTAAAAAGTATTTAAAATTCAAATTTCAGTGTGCCTAAATTTGGTTTTATTGGAACACAACCATGTTCATTCATTCATGCATTTACTAATTGTCTGTGGCTACTTTGACACCATAAGGGCAGAGTTGAGTAGCTGGAACAGAGGACTCACGGCCCACAAAGCCAAGAGTGTACTATCTAGCCCCTTACAAAACTCTGCCCATCCCTGCTCTGTAGTGTAAAAGCTAACCAAATAGCTTCACATCCCTCTAAATTTTTATAGTCTTATGAAGCAGCCAGTCCCTCTTGGCTGTAGGCAAATGGAGGAAGAGTGGGAGTGGTTGACACATCTGATGCCTCAAATGACTGCCTGACCACTTCCTGACACCTTGGCTCCCATCAGAGCTTCTGGTGCCCCTCCCTGGTTTGGAAGTCAGGATGGGTAGATCAAGGGCATCAGTCTGAGGAGGGGTGTGGATAGTTTGAAAGCCTCATAGGTCAGTCCGATGCCTTGTGTTCACATGTCATCAATCTCATAACACCCAACCTCCCGTGAGAAACCCCGAGGGAAGAGTCATTTCCTTTCACTTTTCTCCCCTCAAAAACTAAGAAACAAAGATTTAGTGTCTTTTTAAAACAAATTTTAATAGTATCTTCAAGTTCCTGTAAAAAATATATATATTAGGATGTTGATGAGAATGAATGGCAGGGCCAGATAAGCTAATAAGAGAGTTTCAATTATGTTAAATAATATTGAGAATAAACAAAGAAAATATCCCCAAATATTCACTGTGGCAGTCTCCAGATGATGAGGTGAAACCTTCATATGGTGTGTACTACATTTTTCACATTTCCTTAAAACACGTTATTTTGGAAGATCATATAAACAAACCTATTTAAAGTATTCTTTATAACTAGACATCTCTCACTCATCTAATATTCAAACGTTATGTTCAGTATTTTAAGGACTCCTAGAATCTAAAAAGTTTGTCAAGAGAAGTTATAAACTTTTTCCTGATAATAATAAATAACGACTTTGAAGCAATATTATTCAAACTCAACCAGCCAGTACTCGCGCCTCGTATGAACCATACCCAAACCAGATGTTGATTCTTCTGCCACTTAGACAACGGTCCTCTGTCTCACTGGGAAGATAACTTTCAGTGTGGGTGTGCCCACTTTTAAGAGATGTTGACTGAACCACTAATTCCTAACAGAATCTTGAAGTCAACTTACACATTCCCTTTGTCTCATCAGGTCCTCCCAGAAGATCATCTCCTTTTTGTATCTAAAATCATCTTTAAGTCCAAGTTCTCAGATCTTGAAGCTTCAATCCCTGTGGTCTGTGCTGTGCCTCAGTGAGTCTAGGATGCCAAACTGATGCCATATCCTCTCAATTGCCTTAGGCTCTTGGAGGAGAGGAGAGCTGAGAGATTAAGTTACTATGACAGGGTTAACCAAAGCCTCCTGAGACCCTTTCTCTCTTGATGTCAAATTATTCTGTGTTCTTCATCTCCCAGCTCTGCTACTTATGACCAGTGTGACTTTGAGGAAGTTACTTAATAACTCTGGGCCTCAGTCTCCCCATCTTTAAAGTGGAAGTAATACTGTCTATTTCACAGAGTTGTGGTGAGGATTAAATGAGAGAATGCGCGTAAAGAGGTTAGAACAGTGCTTGGCTCATAAAACACTTGCAGGACATAGTAGCTGGTGTATCATTCCATCAGTTAATTCTCTTCAATGTGGTAGAAAGCTGTGTGTAATACCAGCAGGTCTAACTTCACCATATATCTAGTAGCTCTTAGACTAAGAAATCGCTTTGTTGCAATTATATGCAGTGTCCATATTACAAATTATACTTCTTATCTCTTAGCCAAGAATAATTGGGAATATTAGATGTTCTGATTAAATCAACAAGGGGCTGAGGGTAGACTGATTACTATGAATTTATAGGCAAAGTAGAGTTTACTAGAATACTAGATTTAACTAGTTAAAAGTGAAATATTTTAACTTCATTATCCATGGGATGGGGCTCTTATTGGCTCATTTAGACATTACCTTTTTTTTTTTTCATGGTACGCGGGCCTCTCACTGTGGTGGCTTCTCCCGTTGCGGAGCACAGGCTCCGGACGTGCAGGCTCAGTGGCCATGGCTCACGGGCCCAGCCGCTCCGCAGCATGCAGGATCTTCCCAGACCCGGGCACGAACCCGCGTCCCCCGCATCGGCAGGCGGACTCTCAACCACTGCGCCACCAGGGACGCCCTAGACATTACCTTTTACAGATGGTCTAAGATCATCGAATTTTAAGTTAATGACTTGTGATCAGCCAGTAGTAAATCTGGTGGTATATTTGGGAGGGACTTCTTTTATATAAAGCTTACTAGGTTCAGCTGTTAAAACAATAACTCAGTTTCTATAATAAAGACAGGATGAGAACATATCGTAATGGTACGAAAGCAGGGAAAATGAGGAGTGAGCGCTTGGCTTCAGGTTCTGAGCCTCAGTCACCAGGACTTGCCAAGATCTTAAACCCATTCCTCTTTCTTTGTCTTCTTTTCTCTTTCTGTAGCCATTCAGCTGCTATAAGAATAATTACAGGAAATGATGCAAATAAACAAGGTGGCGCCTCAAAAAGATCAGGACTAGCAAATTTATACTTTGGAAATACAGTCAACTGCCAGGTTAAGGTGAGGTTAGTTAAAGTGCATCGATTAATGCTGGTCAAGGATATTTTATAACAGAAAACGAGCTTTTTACAAGGAAACTGTGTAAACACCTGTGCTTCCAGTTAGGGAAAGGCTGGTTAGGGCACCCCTAGATTACTAGAGGTGTAGATCTTATGGGCAACCCCTTGTCTGTCTGGCATTAATTGGCATATGAACTGGTATTAACCACATGACTCAGATTATCCCTCAGGAACCGTGGAGGGTGAGGCAATAAGTGAAACATTTACCAAAATCAATATCAATAGATTAAAGAGAAATGTTTGTTTTGTTTTGTTTTTTTTGCTGTACGCGGGCCTCTCACTGTTGTGGCCTCTCCCATTGCGGAGCACAGGCTCCGGATGCGCAGGCCCAGCGGCCATGGCTCACGGGCCCAGCCGCTCCGCGGCATGTGGGATCCTCCCAGACCGGGGCATGAACCCGCGTCCCCCGCATCGGCAGGCGGACTCCCAACCACTGCGCCACCAGGGAAGCCCGAGAGAAATGTTTTAAAATACCAAAACCATAGAACATGGACTTGGGTAAGGTAGATAGTCCATGAGAGCGTGCACTCAGAAGTAGCGTAAACTCAGACTCTGTCCTGAAAGGATTACATGCCTGTCCGCCCAGGAGTATATTTCCTAAATTGTATGGATTTTCCTTCCTACACAGTTGAGAAGGAAAATTCTGAATACATACAGATACATTTATTATAAACTTTGGATGTTTATATACTAGAGAGATGGTAAGCACTTTCAAAAATTTGAGATGTGTTATAGATGCTATATTAAACATGTTACATATCTCTGATATATTTCATAGTTAAGAGAAGCAAAAATATTTGTATCCCTAGACATAAATAACTCCTATATTAATTTTCTTAGGACATGATTCCAAACACTACCTCTTTCTTAACCTGCCCTCTCCCTCCCTCCCTGTGACTTAGGGACGGACACTAGGTCCTCTGAGACAGAAGGTAGAGAACTCCACTAGCGGATTCTGATTCCTTTCTTCTGTTTGCAGAACAGCTACCTTAATGTGCAGTTTTACCCCTTGAAAAAATCACACAGCTCATCTTTCTCCACCTGAGAATTTTGAAGCTGACTCAACCCTCGGTAGCACCACTGCACATGAGAAGCTGGATTTCTGTCTAAGGATCCCGTTCGTTATCTTACATTTTTAAATGTTTTAGAGAATTTGATTTTAAATGGAATGCCCCTTTGTTGTTTTATGATCCCTTATTAAGTAGGGTCTGCCTCTCTCTTTAACCTCATAAGGAATTATAATAAAATGCATTTTCTCCTAATAGGTTATCTATTATTTCTTAACGAACTGTGCTAGGGTGCCTCATCGTATGTAAAACTTGTTATATGCAGGCTTATGTTTTCATTGGTTGTTTAGTACCTGTAGTTAAAGGTTAATCCTAGTTATGCTGAATAACATAGCCTAGAAATCCAACTAATTTATTTAGGACTGGTTAGAATAAATAAAAGAACTGCTGGAAATAAATGAAGTTAGTGCTGTGGGTAAAAATTTCCTATTTCAGCCCACACTATTTATTTCCAAAACGATAAAGGAAATGGAAGACACCTAGAAATATTCTCATTTTACTGACAGGGCTTCTGATAGGCAATATGGAGAAGGGCTTAGTCCTAGATTAACAAAGCAGGTGGTAATTGCCAGGCCAAAAATGAGGGTGCTTTGGGCTTCCCTGGTGGCGCAGTGGTTGAGAGTTCGCCTGCTGATGCAGGGGACACGGGTTCGTGCCCCGGTCCGGGAAGATCCCACATGCCACGGAGCGGCTGGGCCCGTGAGCCGTGGCTGCTGAGCCTGCGCGTCCGGAGCCTGTGCTCCGCAGCGGGAGAGGCCGCAACAGTGAGAGGCCGCGTACCGCAAAAAAAAAAAAAAAAAAAAAAAAAAAAAAGAGGCTGCTTTGATTACTAGTCCAACACTGCCACCAAGTCCAAAATTAAATTAAAATCTTTTCAGTGTTCTCTGAACAGAACTTGTCCTGAATCAGGGGTATGCCTCTTCTTAGGTAATATTTGTAACTATTTCTAGAAGTGACCTGTTAATGATAACATAAACATCTCATCACACCCATTCTCCAGGTGCCACCAAATATTTTCACTACCTATGATCTGTAAAAATGTAATAAACAGAAACCTCAATTAAATAGAGTTGGGAGACCCGGAAGGCGGAGCTCTCACGCCCTGGGATGATAAAAGCACAACAGGAAGAAGAAACAATCCTCTT